>NC_065518.1:2697884-2825563 GCF_006386435.1 Epinephelus moara | reverse complement strand
TCTGCCATTGTGCTCCTGACTCAACTATCTCATGCCCAACTCCTCATAAGGACCAGCTCCAGTCCCTGATTGGCTGACCGACCAGTTTGGCAATACATGACGCGTTTCCTGCCGTAAAGCAGATTTTTTCCACGAAAATTCGCCTCCGGTGGCAGAAGCTTATTGCAAAGATTGCAAAGCCACTAAGTAACCTATGTAAACGCTGATCGTCTGATTTTACTGTGGCCACTACCCTGTGCAACCCACATTATTTTCATCATGATATATTTAGGAAAAGATGCTGTCTGTTGCCTCTTTAAGGCAGGGACTGGCCAATCATAACGTAGCATCAGGCCGTCAACAACTCAGCTGTGCTCCATTGACTCTAAATACAGTCGTTTCAGATTTCCTTCATCTTCAGGCTGGTTTTGTGGATTTGGAGCTAAATGTTGTGCCTGGGGCACGTCGTGTGTTAATGACACTCGTTACCTTGAGAGGTTGGAAAAAGATATACGTTTCTTCCCTGTTCCAAAACCAAAATCAAACCCGCTGCTTTTGCTTTGTAATGATTATGAAACAAAGACTGACCCTGCTGTACAGGAACCAGTGAAGGGAAGCAGGGAAACTTTGCTCAGATTCAACCAGAATAGAAAGAAACTGCATGAAAAAATACTATAAAAATGAAAGAGCAGCTTTTAGAAGTGGTAGTTATGTGCAGAAATGTGCACTGTCAGAAGTTCACAGTATGAAGTATCATAAGAGTGTGTGATGTTCTGACTGTGTTGAATCATTAGTTGTGGGATGCGCTGCTGAAGGTGGAATGCTCTCTTGAGGAGGTTTCATCCGGGTGGAGGCTGAGCCTGAGAAAAGACCTGAAGAAGAGGATTTCCAAGGTCAGTGACCGCTTAT
Source organism: Epinephelus moara (assembly GCF_006386435.1). NCBI lineage: Eukaryota > Metazoa > Chordata > Actinopteri > Perciformes > Serranidae > Epinephelus > Epinephelus moara. The sequence continues at coordinate 2,824,675 of NC_065518.1, read as the reverse complement.
GGATTAAAATGATTTGTCTTGTTTTAGTTACACCTGAAGTTTAATCCCAGAACAGCAGAGATTACAGAAATCTGTTTTCCTCGCAGGCTGGTGAGGAGGACAAAGTCCTGCTCTGCTGTCTCGACTCATCCTTGGCAGCTATAAGGAGAAGTGATGATGATGTACAGACCTGTTTCGACGAGCTGTGTCACTCTGCTATCAAGACAATCTGCCAGGTACGGTGAATATTGATGCATGCTCGTCCAGGCGATCCAGTCGTGTCCCATCATGCTAGTCTCAGTCACCGCTGGCCAAGACACTTTGATAGCATTTATCTCTTTAATAAGATCCTCATCCAGATGTTCAGCTGTACTTAATCCTCTCACCAAGCAGGTCAGACCCCTTGCATTAAATAAATGATGGCACGTTTATGTTTCTAGAGAGGGCAGGAGGGAGACCTGATGCGGACTCTCAGCTCTAAGGTGAAGGACCTCCCTGATGTTGTCTTGTCTGCTGTTGTCGTTGAGTCAGCGACACGATTCAGAGACAACTCTGTAGTCCAGCTGCTCGATCCGCAGTCCGCCATGAACCACCTGCTGTCTCACAGTACTTCATTTCATCATTTATTTCATTCATTTCCTTTATATATATTTTAATCTTATTTCCTCAGTGCTGTTAAAGTTTTCTAATGGTCACAGTGTCATCGTTTGGCCCAGGTGACTGGAAGTCGATCCAGGTGGATGACGCTGCCGGTCAGGTCGTCCACAGCTGTCTGACTGCGCTGCACTCTCTGGTGGAGTCTCTGCTTCAGGGACATGTGCTCCTGGGACACCTACAGAGCTGCCTGAAATATAGGGAGCAGTTTAAGAGACTTCACCTGCAGTGTATGAACCTTGACATCACAAAAAATCTTCCATGATCACTACATATAATTTCTCCTTTAATTGATAATAGCTGCATTGTTTCTTCAACAGACAAGAAAAACAACAAATCTGAGGCGGTTCTTGTCGATGCAGATTTTGTTCTGTCTCAGAGAGAGAAGGACCTGAACTCTTTCATGCAGAGGAGACAGCAGATGGACACACTGATTAAGATGATGGCAAAGGTTACGGAAAGCATCACAGGTCAGTGTAACTAAAATAAGACAAGGTCAGAACCTAGTGTATGGTCGGACCATGTATGCAGCGCAGGGGGGCTTTGAATTTGAAACAGGAAGTTGGTATAAAGATATTTAATGATTTTTGGCTGGATTGTGGCATGCAAGGCCAGACCTACAAACACAAGTCCGTCACCAAGTGAGTGAATGAGTGAGTGATGACGTCAGTTCTGTGTAACTGTATAGTGTGGTGCAGGGATGACATATTTTTGTAGGCCAGCCAGAAGGTTAGCATCGCCTGGTTCCCCTGACAAAACGCTACTGAGATTTTCCCATCAGATATTGGTTGGGCCCCCGGCACCCCTGCACTGTCTATAGTTACACCCCATTGTCATGTCATTGCTATTCTTCATTGTCATAAAGAATTGTAAAAACTCAAGTTTGCCAGCATGGTTTCAGTCTATTTTCCTTGGCTAACTTGTGGAGACGTCCACATATAATCTAATCTAATGTAGCAGTAACGTTGGACAACCAACTAGCTAGCTAACGCTGTCTGCTTATCAACTCCTTGATCATAGCAGAAAGTAGTAACTTTCACGACTGTTCATTTCAGAAAGGCCCCCGCTTTTAAGTGTCTTATAAAAGGCAGTTGCAGTTTATCAACTGCACTGAACATACCTCTTTGTGGTAGTGTAATTCGTTCATAGCCTTATGTTCGCTTTTTACTTTTGGCGATTACATTTACATTTTAAAAATGATAAAAGTGGTTTGTTTTTTTGAATATTATTTTGCTGGACAAACATGTAATTACCAGAAACATTTGTTTGCCACAGAACTTATTTTCTGCAAAAATCAAAAATTTGGATGAGAAAATCCCAGTGGCGTTTTTTTGAGGGAACCAGGCGATGCTAACCTCTGTGCTGGCCTACAACAATACATCATCCCTGCACCACTTCATACAAAAACACAGGACTGTTAGCGCCTATTCATTTTGACAGAGCAACAGCCAATGGGGAAACGTCAACATTTACGTCTTCACCCGCTCCGACCAGTAGCGTTAACTTCATCGCTCACTCACTTGGTGACGGACAGACTGCCGTGTTTGTAGGTCTGGCCTTGCATGCTGCGATCCAGCCAAAAGTAATGAAGTACCTTTATATCAACTTGAATGACTTTAAGTTAGAGGACTTTTACAGAGAGTTTGGTGATGTATTGTGGTGGTTTCTATAGTAACATGGTTCTTGTTTAACCAGTTCCTGAGATGTCGACTCTGGAGGAGCAGCACAGCGCAGACCTCCAGACCGTGAGCCTGAACAAACTGGTGCTCGTTCAGTCCTTTGATGCAGAGGGGAAGCTGGGGAAGACGGGCCCCTCTCAGGTCCTCTGGTATAAGATCAGTATGAACGCTCTGAAAATGGCCAGTGAGATGCACAAACTGCATCACAGCAACCTGATTCTGTCCTCCTGGGTCCAGGGGGCTGCATCTTTGGCCTCATCGAGGCAACCCTTCTTAGCTCCCGTTCAAGTCACCCTAACGCAGGTCTGTGAAAACATCTGGAGGCCGCTGCTGACAGAGTTCTGCCAGTTTGGCGTCAGCATTGCAAATGCAAACATCACTTTCAGGCAGCTCGATCAGGTTCTGGTGGAGTCTGGTGACCAGGGAGACGGGAAACTACTGAAGAAGGAGCTGAGTGTGATGTCACAGACGCTTTGTGAGTCAGGACGGTTCAAGCCTGAGGAGGACTGGGTGGAGCTGAGGCTGGGTCAGATCCAGGAGTACCGACAGCTCCACGAGGCTGCAGCTGCAGCCAGCGCAGTGCTGAGAATCGCTGAGAAAATGAGGCTTTCTGGGAACTTCACGGAAATTGACACTCTGAGCCAACTGGTAATGGTCTTAAGATCTGACTTTAAATTCTAATTACAGTATTTACAGAGGAATTGAGCTGCAGCATGCTCGTCAGAAGAAAGCATACTTTTGTTATTCTTGTATTCTTAACAATTTTTATTCATAATATTCATAACATAAGAGATTAATATTTAGTATTTTACTATCAGTATATGTAAAGGAGTTGTATGTGACATTCAGAGCATTAATACAGCAGCAAATGTTAGCTATAATGGAGTAAAGGCTTCCTGAGCAGAGGATAAACTCGCGCTCCCTGCTGCCACTCCAGCTTCTCTGCTCTTTGTTGTGGCAGACGGTCGGGCAGTGTTGTGGATGCATAAAGAGAACTGGATACAGCGTTGGAGGCGGGGCCTGCTCATTCCTATGAAAGTTGCTCAGTGGTGCATAAAGCCAAATAAATTCAAGTGCCGCATATAAAATTACCGTCTCCACGAGGTCAGGCACTGGGTCCTGCTGTTGTCTTTTTCTGTGCCAGCTTTCAAGAGTGCGACGGCAAGTTGCTCAACAAGCACCGTATCACAGCCTATTTACCAGCAGGGCTGCTCTTCATCCAGGAGCTGTTTGTGTGTCGGCCTGTTGTCTGTGGGACAGATGTAAAGCTCTGGCAGCTCTGCACTAACATGATCAACTCCTCCATATTTATCACAGACTGATATTTAGGGAGGAAGGGAAAGATATCTGCCATCTGTGATTAGTTGGTCCTCATCTCATGACATGCGGTACGCTTTGCTGCGTTCCAAAAGTTCAACTCAGTTTATAAATTGGCGCTTGGGAACGCGTGTGCAGTGCAATGGTGTCACTCTGGTGTTTGAACACGCCTGTAGCACGTCTGCTGGGGGCCTGGGTGGCTCGTGCATTTGAACCCACTGCGTGTATCTCACCAGCTAGCACACTTTCGCTAGCCGTTTGCTAGCATGCTCTCTTGTAACATTAGCGGTTGTGTCAGTACAACTAGAGATATCGCTGTCAGCAGAATTCAAACGTCTCCTTCCACAGAGCAAAACCTACGGGAGCGTATTGCATTCACTTCACAAATAAAAAAAAAAAATCTGTTTTACTGAGTAATTTTTTCTGTTTTTCGTGGTAATTTTTTCTGTTTTTCGGAGTTTTTTCTGTTTTTCGTGGTAATTTTTTCTGTTTTTCGGAGTATTTTTTTTCTGTTTTTCGTGGTAATTTTTTCTGTTTTTCGGAGTATTTTTTTTCTGTTTTTCGGAGTAATTTTTTCTGTTTTTCATGGTAATTTTTTCTGTTTTTCGGAGTATTTTTTTTCTGTTTTTCGAGGTAATTTTTTCTGTTTTTCTGAGTATTTTTTTCTGAGTTAAGAGAGCAATAGAACATGTCATGTTTGCTTCAATTATATTGAGCTCCTGTACAAAATTACCACGAAAAACAGAAGAAAAAAATTACTCTGAAAAACAGAAAAAATTACTCAATAAAACAGATGTTTTTTATTTGTCAAGTGAATGCAATATGCTTCCGTACAAAACAACAGACCGTCATGCAACACTTCTTCCAAAGCATCGTAAGATGGGGTGACTTATACAGGATTAGTGCACCGTCACCAAAACAACCACCACCTCCTGTGCTGGTGTCGGGGACACATCAGCATGCATTAGCATTTACGCTACAAGATATGTGGTCAGATGTGTCCTAGACCACCTCGGCAAGTGGTTGGAGTGATCAGATAACAATACACTTGTATTTATCGCTGTCCACTTGTGATCAGATCCCCAGGATGCATCTTAATACCAGGTATAAACAGACTCACAGATATGTCCTGAATGTCGCTTACAGCTTCTTAAAATATAAAATATGAGTGAAAAGCAGGAGGTGAAAACTGCTGTCCAGCAGAAGCAAAGCATGTATTTGAATGTCTAACTCTTGAATGATGTATGCGGCTGTTTATCAGGAAGAAGAGACATTTAAGCAGAGGACCCTGGGGTCCCTCAGTGATGACCTGTTGCGTGCCAAACAGCAACTCTCCACAGTCACAAAGCAGCACACCGCCTGCCTGGAAGAGTTTCTAGCGAGCCAAACTCTGGTCAGCTGGGTCAGAGAGAACCTAAAGGGTGAGGGAAAGAATCTCCACATTAAATAAAAAACATAAACTGCCTTCATTTTTGCAGACGATGCCTTCATGCTCTCTTTTTTATCACCTCAACAGACATGAGCGATGTGAAGGTGTATGTCGACCTGGCTTCCATATCTGCTGGAGAGAACGACAGAGAGATCGACCAGGTGGCCTGTTTCCATGACGCAGTGATGGGCTACGCTCCTCTGCTCTACTCCCTGTCCCCCCGAGCTGGATTTGAGGGCTTCATGAGGTGTGCTCAGCAGGTGTGGGACACCCAAAACAGAGATGAGAAGCTGCCAGACAAACTGGTATGGACCTCTGCCTTATTTATTAAGCAGAACATAAAGCTATGTTACTCTGGTAAAGTGATGGTGATGCCACTGGATTTGTTTTCCAGAGAGAGTCGACTCGCCTGCTGAGCTGGTTGAAAGAAATGAAGGAGACTCATGGCTCTGTGGAGCAGTCCTCTCTGTCCCTGGCTTCTTCTATTAATGCTCATGGAGTTTATCACATAGGATGGTCTGATCTCAACACGGAGAAGGTAGGTGGAAAAACTTCTATTATAATATATGTCAGAGATGAGGCACAGATGACTGAATCCATGTAACTTATTGGACTTGTTTGCAGAGATGTCTACAAAACATGGTGCAGGTCACAGTGAAAATGGGACGAGAGGAGAAGAGCTACAAGCTTGAAGACCTGCTGGAGCTGCAGAACAAACTCATGCTCATGTCGTCTAAAGGGGAGCACGGCAGAGAGCAAGTCAACAGGTTCACTGAGGTCAGTCAGCAGTTTTTGATTTAATGCTGATGTTTTTCTGCACAATGTACACTGGAAAGAGGTTATTTAAATCAGTGGTTCCCAACTGGTGGGTCATGGGTCCATTCTGAATCTGGGGTTACACCATAGATGTAGTAAGAGACCTGGATACAGCGTTTGCGTCGGGGCTTCATTCATTCTTCTGAAAGTTGCTCAGTGGCGCAACAAGTCAAAATGGTTCAACTGCCGTGTCTAAAATTACTCAGATGATTGGGCAGTGCACCTGCATTGTGCAAACCATTGCACAGATGTACCAGAGACTTCCGCCAGCCAAGCCGCCTAATTCCAGTTTAGCGTTCCGCTAACTTGAAATGGGATACATTTATTCAACTGTGCGTCCCTTCTGGACTTTTCAAATGTTGTTGGACCAAATGGATTAAAACTCAATATTGAAAGGAGTTTTATCCCCAGGTTGTGACAATCAAGAAAATGTATACATTGATTTACAAATGTCTTTTTTTCCAATGTAAGTCAATGGGAAAAAGTCTTTTTGGATGGCAGGGCATCACCTGAGAGGCCACTATAAAAATTGGCTTCAAAGCCTGACACATTTCCTGGGGGCCTGATTACGCCACAGTTACTTAACTCAACCAACCATTGTCACTGTGGTAGTGACTTGTCAATGGACGGCACCCACCTGTCACTCAACGAGGCCACACTCTAATTATGCATAACTTTAAACCTTAGTATCTCCTTAGCGGTGAGTTATATAAAAATCCAGCCCCTGTACATGTTTATTTCTGCTGTAAAGTTTTAATATGGGGGTCTATGGGGATTGACTCACTCTTGGAGCCAGCCTCAAGTGGCCATTAGAGGAACTGCAGGTTTTGGGCACTTCCACATTGCCTTCATTTTTCAGGCTGAGGTTGTTGTTTGAATAAAACCAAAACTGTACTGAAAAAGCCCTGGAGATTTTAGGGCAGTGAAAGAGTCACATAACTGTGAATGTGAGTCACCATGACTGGCACCTTTCATGTCTTTATCCTACATATAATCACCTGATCCATTGTTCCAGAAAAATTTACTTCAACTTAAACCAATAGAAGCCAAAGATTTCAGCTTTAAGCCCAAAGTTTGTGGTTGAAATTATCTTCTAAGATTAACTGAATGAATCTCAACACCTCTGTCCACATGCTCTGTAGGTCTTTGAAGGAGTTCAGAGACTGGGCACCATCCTTCTCCAGATGCAAACATCTGGCAACATGCTCTTCAGGGAATGGCGTGCTGAGGTCGAGTGCTGCCCACAACAGCAGCCGTGCATCAAAGCCAAATTCTTATCCCTGCAGGGTAAGGAGATGACGTACTACGGCGAGGTGACTGAGCAGCTCCAGAAGCTGTGTAACTCCATGGACAGCTGCCAAAAGGAATGGCGCTCCTTCATCAGTGAGATGCGCTCCGCCTTCAACTTGCTGAACCACTACACCTCAGAGCAGATGGTGTACCTGTGCCAATGGATACACAAAGTGTGTCAACGGCAGGTGGCAGTTCCTCCACAGCTGTGGCATCTGCTTTGCCCCATAAAGCCTCAGTGCACTCTAACTGATGTGAGAGTTGCTTACATTAATGCAGCAAGTATGACCTCAAACCAAGACGAACTGGAAGATGTTGAGTTTGATGATGAAGATCAGTCTGTGTTAACACCAGCTTTACGGGGACACACTGAAGAGGACGTGGAAGAGGCTCACGATTTGATGGAGTTCTCATCAGAGGATGAAGATGATGGCGCCATGAAATGTGATGATGATGCTGCAGAGAGCTCTCTACTCAAGAAGTGTGATGAGGACAGTCTTGAAGATCTCTGGTGTAGATTCAAGAACAACATGCCGCAGTACCTCAACGAATACTTGGACATCTCGTCTCTGGGCCACTTCCTCTCGTGCCTCTCTGAAATGAACCAGCAACACATGATCAGGAACCTTCCACCGGTTCTTCAGGAGGGAAAGCCCAATCTTGTGGTTTGTCCCAGTGCAGAAGTTTTTACCACCGTCCTGTCTTTTTACATGCAGAGTCCAGAGCAGCCTCTGCCGTCTACTGATGAGGTTCTAGTCTGCAGGGAGGAAACCACAGAGGAGGAGGTGGAGATCTTTCTCCGCAGAGCTCTCAGCCAAGGCAAACAAAACTGGCAGAAGATATACTCTCTTGTCAATCCGGGGCTGCTGGGATATGATGTCAGTGTGGCTTTGGGGGAGCTGTTCGAGGGTCTTGAGAGAAGTGCCAACCCGCATTATCGCTTGATAATAGTCAGCCCGGTTGTGCACCAACACAGATATGTGCCCTCTTTCTTCAGCAATGACAAAGTACAGGCTGGTGTGGGTCTAACACCAGAGACTGCCAGAAAATATCTACATGACCACTTCTCGCAAAACACGTTTCCACAAAACCCTGTCGCACAGATTTCTCCTGATCAGCTCTCAGTGTGGATGGTGTCGTCTGTGCGCCCTGCAGTTGGTAAGAGTAACCCTAACTGGCATGCAATTATAAAGATGCTTTTACAACATATTAACTCTTATGCTATCACATAAAAACCCGTGATCATTTACACATAGGGGCTTTCAGGGACAAAATTCAAATTGATTTATGGATATCTTTACTAACAGAGTACATTTTTTTGTCTGTCAACAGGGAAATCCCTTTATGTGGATCGTTTGTTTGAGAAGTTCCAGCAGAAATCTCCCAGAGCAAAACATATCAGGATCAGACTGATTGAGCCATGCGTTGATATCAACTCCCTGATTAAGAGTCTATCAGAGAGACTTGCACCCTTGAGAGAGCATGACCCGGTTCTCCTTCACATTGACACCGCTGGAGTAAGTGTGCAAGCATTTTATCTCTGCAGATCACTTGTTGGTTGTGTCTGTCTTCTTATTCACTTTTGTTACCTGACAGGTTCGTTCAGGTCTGGAGGAGCTTCTGTTCCATCTCTTGGTTCTGGGCTGTTTGAGCGACAGCCATGGCATGCTGTGGAGAAGGAACGCAGCTCACTTGATCACTGTTGAGGTCCTAAGAGCAAATACGTCCCCTCACATCCAGCTAAAACAGGTATTAACTTCTTTCTCAGATAACTGTCTGTCATTTTATTGTACAAATGCCAAACCTAAGACAAGAAGAGGAACATTCATTGAAAGAATGACTTTATATTTGATTATCTACACTGACCTTTTTTGTATTGACTCTCTGAATTCAATTCCTTAAAGGCCCAGTGTTTAGGATTAAGGGGAATATATTTGCAGAAATGGAATGTAATATGTTTTCTTTAGTGTATAATCACCTGAAAATAACAATCACTGTGTCTTTGTTATCTCAGAATGAGCCGTTTATATCTTCATAGGGAGCAGGTCCTCATCTAGGGAGCTGCCAGGTTGCACTGTCATGTTTCTACAGCCTTGAATGGACAAACCAAACACTGGTTCTAGATAGGGATATTTGTGTTTTCGTATAGGCCACCTTAGTTAGAAGCCCCTCCGCATAACACATTGTCACGCCGACCTAGTCACATATCGACGTTTGGCGATGGACTTATGCTTTGAGATATGACGTCCAAGGTACCCTGGGTGTGTTGGTTGCTGGCGTTCTGGGACCCCGTGTCAAATTCAGCCTGTTACCTGCGTTGTCTTTTTTCAAAATACACTCCAGTTTTCACAGGAAATGTACAGTTTCTTTCAAAATAACCTTTTTACATTTTTTTTCCTTCAAAAACACACACGTGGTTGGGTTCAGGAAAAAAGAACAGGGTTTGACTTTACAGTCACACAGTAAGTGAACACCGGCCTTCCAGGTAAAGGTCGGTGGTTGTTGGACCCATCCATCCGCCCTAGTCAGTTTGGCCACCTTAACTTTAGTTGTCTTCCCACCACGTTTCCCCCAGATGCAGTTGAGCTTGCCACGTTTCATGCTGATATGAAAGGACGGCTTTTTCATCGGTGTCTATCACTAGAAGTCACTGACCAAGCTCTAGTTTTTGACAACTTTGGAGTGAAACTGGGTTGCTCCACAATGAGAGTGACAGAAAAACACTGTTTTTTTTTTTACGTGAAACTGTTTTATTTAAAGTTTTTACCGGTTTAAATCACCTGATGAGTCTGCTTTGTAGAGGAAGAGACCTCTGCGTATAATTTAGCTCACAGTAAAAACCTCCTGAATGTCTGAAGAGAAATGAGGTGAGCACACATTCGGTTATCCATGAAAAAAAGTTAGCTCACATTAGCAGTCTACACTGATGGGTAATGTGTTTTTACCGGTTGTAATTACCTGGTTCGTTTCTTCTGGAGAGGAAGAGACCTCTGAGGCTAATATGGCTCATGCTAAAAACCTCCTGATCATTGAACACTGAAGGATTTCTTACCGGGAAAAGTTTCAGCTAGTTGCACTCTGCAATCCTCACCACTAGACGCCACTAAATATCACTAAATCTTTCACACTGCTCCTTTAAATCTTAAAATATCCCCTAATTTGCAAGCATTTCTTAAATTAATAACAGTTTGGTTTTGGAGCTTTGAAAGATTCAAATTCAGGGATTCTGCCCCTTTTTGAATGTAAAGCAAAATTACAAAAATGACCTTAGGCTGCAATTGATTTCATGAATCTATGTGTTTAATTTGCTCACACAGATGAGGCTTGGACTTCTTGACATTCTGCCTACCATCCATTGCAGACCTCCAAAAGAGGTGAAGCAGCTGTTGGCCAGTAGAGCGGGGTTGACAAAAAAGACCTTTGATCCACTCATGGATGAGCAGGAGTTTTGCAGCGAGGGGATTCAAAGACCCTATCAGTACTTGAAGCTCTACAGAGGGAATCAGAATCTGGATCGTTTTATGTACCAGGAAGGATCCAGAATGGGGGATCCTGCCGATTGTGTCAATCACTTTCTGTTATACTGTGGAATGCAAGATCCATCCTGGGCTGAGCTGAAGAACTTCTCCTGGTTCCTCAATGTGCAGCTGAAAGACTGCGAGAACTCAGTTTTCTGTGATCCAGATTTTCTGGCCAACCAGCTGCCTGGTTTCAAGGGCTTCATTGTGAAGTTCATGATTCTAATGGCGAGAGATTTTGCCACGCCATCACTGAACACATCTGATGAAAGTCCCAGGCTGCAATTTGAGAACAGTTTAGAGGATGACCTTCTCGCCCGTCTGACAATTCGTAAACACTGGGAAAATGAGTCTCATCCATACATTTTCTTCAATGCAGACCGATTCTCAATGTCTTTCCTCGGCTTTAATGTGAGGACAAGTCAAAGGGGAAATACAATCAGTGCAGTTGATCCTCACAGTGGCAAGGTCCTGATTGAAGATGTGATGTCGCAAAACCTTTTTCAAGGTTTGGAACGGCAACAGATCTGTCTCACCGAAGACTTTGATCAGCTGCCTCGCTCAGACAAAATCAAAAGGATTTCTTGTGTTGTCGGTGCAGAGAGAGGAATGACGGACAGACGCTTTGATCCAGACCCAACGTATGAGCTCACTGCTGACAATGTGATGAAGATGTTGGCCATACACATGAGATTCCGCTGTGGAATTCCAGTTGTCATCATGGGAGAGACCGGCTGTGGAAAAACCCGATTGGTCCGTTTCCTTTGTGCTCTGCAGAGGGAGGAAAAACGAGTGGAGAACATGGTGCTTGTCAAGGTACATGGTGGAACAACAGCAGAGATGATCTACAGAAAGGTGAGGGAGGCAGAGATACTTGCTAAGAAGAATCATAAACTGCACAAGCTAGACACCATTTTGTTCTTTGATGAAGGCAACACTACAGAGGCCATTTTTGCCATCAAGGAAATCCTGTGTGACCGATCAATGAAAGGGGAACCCCTGCAGGCAGGCAGTGGCTTGAAGATAATAGCTGCTTGCAATCCTTACAGGAAGCACTCACCTGAAATGGTGGAACGCTTGGAACGTGCAGGTTTAGGATACAGGGTGAAGGCAGATGAAACAGAAGACCGCCTTGGCAAAGTCCCTCTGAGGCAGCTGGTGTACAGAGTTCATCCTCTGCCTCCAAGCATGGCTTCTTTGGTGTGGGACTTTGGTCAGTTGAGTGATTCAACTGAACTTTCCTACATCAAACAGATTGTCCAGAAGCAAGTTGACGACCATCGTTTGCCAGTGATCTGCAAGGACATTATTTCACGTGTGCTGGCAGCCTCCCAGAGATACATGCGAAGTCGGAAAAACGAGTGCAGTTTTGTGAGTCTCAGAGATGTGGAGAGGTCAATGAAAGTGCTAGTTTGGTTTTACCGGCATAGCGAAGACCTTTTCAACAACTGCTCTTGTCTCAGTGCAGCTCAGAAAACACAGAAGTGCTTGATTCTTTCAGTTGGAGTCTGCTACTACCCGTCTCTGGTGGCCAAAGAGCAGTACCTCTTCGAAATTTGTCAATACTTTCCAGAACCTCTCAGCTCTCCAGCAGCACTGCAGGAAGAGATTTCATCCTGTCAAGACTTGTTCCTTCAGAACATACAGACGAGGGAGACCATAGCCAAAAATATTGCACTCAAGGAGAATGTGTTTCTCATGGTGGTTTGCATTGAGCTTAGGATCCCACTCTTTCTGGTTGGCAAACCAGGCAGCTCCAAGTCGCTGGCTAAAACAGTGGTTGCTGATGCCATGCAGGGCCAGAACTCCCACTGTGAACTATTCAAGAAACTCAAGCAAGTTCATATGGTCTCCTTCCAGTGCAGTCCTCACTCAAGTCCAGAGGGCATCATAGGGACATTCAGGAACTGCGCCCGTTTCCAGAAGGACAAAAACATGGACGAGTATGTGTCAGTGGTGGTGCTTGATGAGATAGGGCTAGCAGAGGATTCTCCTCAGATGCCCCTGAAGACCCTTCATCCTCTCTTGGAGGATGGTTGCATTGACACTGACAAGCCAGATCCACACATGAAGGTTGGCTTTGTTGGCATTTCCAACTGGGCTCTTGACCCAGCAAAGATGAACAGAGGAATATTTGTGTCAAGATGGGATCCAAGTGAGGATGAACTTGTGGAAACTGCCAAGGGAATTTGTTCATCCTCCAAACAAATTCTCCTGAAAATCAAACACCTGTTCCCATCCTTGGCAAAGGCCTTCCTGAGTATCTGTAATGAGACCACAAAGAATCAGTTCTTTGGACTAAGGGATTATTATAGCCTAGTCAAAATGCTCTTTGCCGTTGTCAAATCAACCGATCAAGAGCCAGATGGCAGACAGCTGGTAGAGGCCATCTTGCGTAACTTCAGCGGACAGCCAGAGGGTTTTGACCCTGTCTCGTTTTTCCAAGAGGTCCTCCAAAACGTAATGGAAATTCAAAGACCAAGCACTTTGCAAATGGTGAAAAAGAATCTTGACTACGACACCAACCACGAGAGCCGTTACCTCCTCTTGCTGACCACCAACAATGCAGCACTCCACATCCTTGAGCAGCAAATCTTTGCCAAAGGAGACTATCCCCCGCCTGAAATAGTCTTTGGCTCAGGATTCCCAAAGGACCAGGAATATGCCCAAATCTGCCGCAATGTTAACCGGGTGAAAACATGCATGGAGACTGGACGCACTGTCATCCTCCTCAACATGCAAAATCTTTACGAAAGCCTGTACGATGCCTTGAATCAGTACTATGTCTACCTCAGTAAGCAGCAATACGTTGATCTTGGTCTCGGCTCCCACAGAGTCAAATGTCGTGTCCATCCAAACTTCAGGCTAGTGGTAGTGGAGGACCAGAAGAAGGTCTATGAGCACTTTCCCATGCCACTCATCAACAGGCTTGAAAAACACAAGGTGGATAGGAGTACCGACCTGGAACCATGGCAACTCAGGGTTCTCCACAAACTTAAGGAGTGGGTGAAGGAATTCTCCGGTGAGGCCTCAGAGGACTTCAAGCTGTCTGACATTTTTGTCGGCTACCATGGCGATGCCTGTGCCAGCGCTCTTCTGCAAGCACTAGAAAGGAGAGGACAAAAAGCTGAAGACAGTGCAGTAAGACAACAGAAGGAAAAAGATGACCTGATGGAAGAAGATGAACCAGACGCAACACCTGAATCAAACTCCAGGGAACAGGAAGAGATAACTGATAAGGAGGACGATCAGTTAGGTGATGCAATGGACATAGAGATTGTCAAAACAAAACAAGAAATTGAGCCGATGGAAAAGAATGATGATGAATCCACTCAGGAATGTGATGACGAGACCAAAGTGATGCCTGAGAGCGAAGAATTGATGGAGACAGAAAACGCTGTTGGGTTTGCTGCAGAAAATGAGGAGGAAGAAGTCTTTGATTTAGCAAAACATCTCTTGTTGAACTGTGCCACCCCTGACGCTGTCATGAGGCTCAAATATTCAGATTTAGTCAACCAGGAGAAGGAGAAACTCCAGAGAATGTACTTCCAGCAGCAGCATCACCACTGTCTCCGAGACTTCCTGCAAGATTGCCTGAACAAGCATCAGGAGTCCAGCAAGTTCCTAGAGGTAGGCCACAAACTACTGATTCAATTTTGTTTTCACCATGTCTTTACAATCTTTACAAATTGTAGACGTCACTTTGGGCTTTTTGGTTTTGCACAGATAACCACTTTCTCCAGCTTGCTGACCAGATTGGATGTGAAGGTTGTAGCTCATGCCTTAGGACTGCATACGGACAGGATCCTCCTGCTCTCACTTCACCAGTTTGACACTGAGGTTTCCTTCTGCAACAAGATACGGTACTAAATGTTCAGATAACAGCAGCATGGGTTTTTAAATTTCATATTCATGCCTCAGTGCTGGCGATAACAGGTCGGAGGCATTGTGTTTCCATGTTGTCTGTCTGTCCGTCCATTCTCTCATGAATGCGATATCTCAAGAACACCTTGAGGGAATTTCCTCAAATTTGGCACAAATGTCCTCTTGGACTCAAAGATGAACTGATTAGATTTTGGTGGATAAATGTTAAGGTCACTGTGACCTTGCATCCCAGCTGGTATTCTAATGTTTGTTCACTGTTGAAACAACGTCATACACCATGGTTGAATCACTGTTGAATTAAGTTTTGATTTTGAAAGATGAATCAATGTTGATTTTGCAGTGCTGTTTGATAAACTTTAGATGTTGTTTCCAAATTGTTTAAACGTTGAAACAAATTTTAATGTTGATTCACGAGAATTTTATTAACTTTTTTAACTTTCAGTGTTGTTTTAATGCTGAAACTACAACTGAAATAATTTCAACCACATTTCAATGTTGAAGGTCAGTTGAATGCCAGCTAGGATGCATGTTATTCATGTGAACGCAATATCACAAGAACACCTTGAGGGAGTTTTTTCAACTTTTGACACAAACGGCGCTGATTCTAGTTCTCTTTTAATCTGTCATCTTGCTCTCCTCTCTGTGTCAGAGGCTTCCTTCAAGGTGCTGGCCACTCTCTTGACATCCTGTTAATCCAGATGGACCTTGAGGAGTCCCACTGCAGCGATGAGCTCATAGCATCAGCAAAGTATGATTCAATGAAACGCGGCTCTCTGCAAGTTTAATGGGAAATTAAACACATTACAGGTGTTTCAGATGTATTTACGATTCCATCTGCATCCAGATACTGCACCATGAACTACCTGATGTCACTGGAGGATCAGACCTGTTGGGTAATTTTCATCGTGAAGGTTTCCAGGATTCCAAGTCAGTCTCAGTACATCGGTTTCCAGGGAGGTGAGTTATAAGTGGAATATGATCATTACTGCAGTTATTTGTTGACATGACATATGACAGGATCAAATCCATGTTTTGTCTCTCATATCAAAGGAGTCTGGCACTCGGTGCACATTGACGACCTGAGGGATTCACAGGACATGAGCCTGAACCTGTTGGTTTTCTGTGGAACTCTCATCAGCAACCTGCTCAATCCTACACTGTCAGGTAGCAACTGTTCATCTTCAGGGTGTTGTGTTACAGATGGCAAAGAAAGTGGTTTCATTGTTCTCAAGGCAATTTTTTTATACTATAAAATAAACAGTATTCTTGATCTGTAATAGAAAACCATGAAGATGGAGAAATGGTGAGGAATAGACAACTCTCTCAGATAGATACAAATGTAAGTTTAATAATATAATATACCTTATGTTCCTTTATATGCATTAGTGTGAAACAAATCTTAGTTTTTACTTTAAATGTGATCATGTTTGTGTACAGGGAAATAGAGCCCACCTCCACAGCCTATCCTTAGTGAGATCATGTATCCAGAAAGCTGTGGGTTTGCTAAGAGACCCTGATGACGTGACATCGCGAAGCATGCAGCGGATGCACATCCTTCTGACTCTTCTGGGAAGTGGTCAAGCGCATGTAGCAGGTAAATCTGATCATCTGAAATTTTAGTTTGTATATTAAAATTGTTGATTGTATCTTCAGAGGTCTGACATGGTTTGTTGATCACTTTCTTTGTGAATTATGATGTTCTCCTTTTTATCTCCTAGAAGCCAACATCTGAGTCTGATCAGAGCAAATACATTCTGTCTGTCTTGTTGCATCTCTGATTGGTTTCTGACAGACGCCAACTCTATACTTTATTAAAGGTCACTTTCAGGAGGTGTTGTTGAGAAGACTGGCGGAGGCCTTGGCACAGAGAGAAGAAATGATGGGCTCTCCGAAGGAGTGGGTGAACAGAGAAGCCAAGAAACGGCAGGCTCTGCAGGAGGGGGGGACTCTGAGGTAGAGTTACTTTGCAGATTAACTTGAAAACCTTGAAATAAAGATCAGGTAACTGGACAAGGAACAAGTGAATCGTTTCCGTTTCTCCAGAATCTTCACTATTTTATCTCAGAATTTCAGTATGTGCATTTACACTTTATGTGCACTCTTCAAGTGCTTTCTCATTTCTAGCAGAGACTCTTGATTAACTGAGACGGCTCACTTTAGATTCATTTCCTGCATCTGTGTCACGTGAGTTTTACCACTGCCCCGCCCCTTTAGGAGACTAGTCGCAGGTCCAAAATCTATTCGTTCCGATGGGAGAAGCGAACGTGACGGATTCTTTCGCCTCAGAGTCACCCAAGTAAATATTGGACTAATATTGGAAGCCAAATACCTTCCCAAAATTACGCTTAAATGGCGTTTTTAGAAAGACACTTTAGGAGAAAATTTGGCAGAACTTCTGGCAACACAGAATCTCTTTTCCCTCTTGGTGCTGAACCAGCGGTCTGGTTTCACTGTGGTCCTGCCAACGTCACTTTCTGAACCAGATAAACAGATATTTAAATAGACTTATACATGAAACCATAAAGTGTAAGTTAAAACCGAAATAAAACTTGTATTTCTTTGCTTAGTAAGACTGTTACTGATATTATTTAACTGTTTCTTAAGGAGGAAAAGAGAACACTATTACACTGATTTGATCTTGTCCATCCATCCATCCATTTTCATTCGCTTATTCGAGGCTGGGTCGCGGGGACGTCCCTCTCCCCAGTGATGCTTTCCAGCTCCTCCTGAAGGATCCCGAGGTGTTCCCAGGCCAGACGAGATATTTAATCCTTCCAGCCTGTTCTGGGTCTGCCCCGGGGCCTCCTAACTTTGGGACGTACCTTGAACACCCCTTTCGACACAAAGGAGTAACGACTCTTCTCTGAGGTCCCTCCAGATGTCCGAGATCTTTACCCTATCTCTAAGGCTTAGCCCAGCCACCCCACAAAGGAAACTCATTTCGGCCGCTTGTATCCACAATCTCATTCTTTCAGTCACTGTCCAGAGGGTCAGGGATATGATCTTGTGCTGGGTTGATATCAGATAATAAGATAAAAAGTTCACAACACTTTCAAATGGAAGTAAGCATCCCACTGACGCAGCTTGTAATGTGATGTTTTTCTTTTGTGTCTTAAACTGATAGACACACCCTGTGGCGATGTCTTCAGTCCACCGTTACTCCAATCTTGGCCAACATGTTGGAAGTCATGGACAGGTATGCAAGTCTGGACCTGCTCTCTGACAACAGGCTCAGCCAAGGTCTGATCAAGCTGTGGTTGGACATCCTGGCAGATTCACAGATTTTAGGCCTGACACCTCACCAGAACCCAAGGTACTGTGGATTAACTTCTTCTGTATAACTCCCACACTCAATTTAAACAACAAAAGGCATCATTTGTCCTTTTATAATTTCTAGTGAGTCCGACCAGGAGGTGCTTGTGCATCACTACTTCATGCTGGATGGAGTAGAACAACCCTGCGCTGCTCCGTTCAGCTGGCTCATCACAATGCACCTTGAAAGCTTGTGGGAAGAGTCAGAGTTTATGCCAGGTTTGTCTTCATCTATGACTGTTTAGATAATCTCCACTCTACTAGTATAAACCTGTGAACATATAAAGTGTATATAGTGTGGGTATAAATGTTTTTTTGGCTCTTATGTCTGATCCGCAGTAACAAAAGAGGACGGCACAGGGAGGATTCTCCAGTTTGTGAGCACCTTCGCCAGCAGCAGGCTGAACAGTCACTTACAGAACCTCTCACACGAGGAGAGATCAGAGTACAGCCATCACTATCTGCAAGACTTCCTGCTGCTCTCTCTGAAGATCAACTCAAAGGATCAGCTAAGGGTACAGATGTTGTTATGTTTCGCACATTTAGGTGAAACGTACTTTGGGAACAGCCGGTATTAGCCTAAACCTTTTACACATGCTGTGTTCAGGTGTCCACCAGGGCCTTGCAGGGCTGTGTGACCGAGCTTCAGACGTCCATGGGTGTCGTCACTGAGCTCTCTCCTGCTTGGATAATGGCTGCTGCCAAACATTATGCCCCCAGACTGGACACTCTCTGCCACATATTTCTGCTGCATCCGCAGTTAGCCACCGTATTTCATCAGGGGTTAAAGACGGAGCCCCAAGAAATGGTGAGAACAATCTTTTGGAATTGCTAAACCGTGACTATTGACACATGAAGTGGTTTGGAACAGGGATGTCATGAGAACCGAGTTGCTTCAAATTCTGTAAAAGGTGACGTTACTCATTTTCCTCCAGTACCATAGGTTTTGGGGATGCAATTCCTCCAGACCTGACGTGGCTGCGTATACACCTACACAGTGTTGGGAAGGTTATTTTTCTATCAGCAATATTTTTATGCAATTTACAGGATTGGAGTTTACACGATATATATATACAACATGTTTGAAACTTAACAAAGCATATACATGACAAGGAACAAAGCACAACATCCAATCAAAATCCTCCCCATTCCCACTAACCCCAAATTTGGCATTCAACTCCACTGCTATGCTGATGACATCCAGCTCTATCTATCCACTGGGCCTACTTCCAGGCTTCTCCCCAGTTCCCTCTCTGACTGCTTATTTGTTGGATATTAAATCTCTCCAACTTAACAGATATAGAACTGCGGTTCTTCTTATAGGTACTAAATCTACTTTGCATACTACACTACTACTGCATAGCTTCTCTCTGATCATGGACAAGTCCAAAGTCCGTCCGTCCCCTCAGGTGAAGAGTCTGGGTGTCATTCTGGACAGTACACTGTCCTTTGAGGCCCACATCGGGAATGTTGCTTGGTCTGCATACTTTTATCTACATAATATTGATAATCTTCACCCATCACTTACACCTCAGAGTGCCGCTATCGTTCACTCTTTGGTTATATCACGTATTGATTATTCCGTCCAGTTCCGTTGGTCCAGAATTCAGCTGCCCGTATCATAACCAGGACCCTCACCTTTTCATAAAATTCTGATCAGACAATTGCTGGGTTTTTTTTGTTTTGTTGTGTCTTGTAAGATGTCCGTGAGTGCTTTGAAAGGCGCCTACAAATAAAATGTCTGAGTCACAAATTGAGTAGAGTATCTTCTCAAGATAAAGACAGGACATAATGTCCCTCAGTTACTGGGCATGGGTAGACAGGGCAGCACCCCTCTATCTGATTTGAACCGCCCATCTGGCCAGCAGAGAGGCGAAAGACAGTGTACGGTGATGGATTGAAGTCAGGTGTACATCATCTTCTCCGGTGGCGCTAAAGGGGTCAAAGACATAGGGGGTTGGGTTGCAGGTCAGAGTTGAGGATTGAGGAAAAGGTTTTGGGAGACATTCCTGTCAACCTTTGCCGCACTGTGAGATTAGTGATGATGTAAAATGCTAAACATCAGCATAGTCCTAACCATCCTACAGTTGTTAACATGCTAACTGTAATGTTAATCAGTTGTTACCATTTGGCAGGTGGAGGACATTCAAGTTCTCGGTGTCTGTGTCGAGCAGACCAAACTACTGACTGTGACATCGCTGCAGGAGTGTAAGGCCTTTGTGAGAAGGGTGGAGTTTCTGCAGCCGTGTTTGGACAGACTATTTGGTCAGAAATACAAAACCCTCTGCAGCCCCAGCTGTCTGCAACATCTGGACTCCATCAGGTGAGTCTGGGTGCAGACAGCAAGAAGATAATAGTTTAATCTAAAAACAGGTTAATTTATAGCTTCATTTGTCCTGTCAGGTCTCTGTGGCGGGGGATGCTGGTCGTCACATCCTTCATCCAGCACGTCCTTTTTAAAGTTAAACGTGACGACTCGAGATTGAAAGAACTGGCTCTCAAACACTGCAACCTTCACCTGAACGTAAGTACCAAGGATCTACTGTTTGTATTTTCAGCTTGGTAAGACGGTTTCCTCTCAGGAATGATTTAGCTGAGCTGGTGAGCCTCCTGCGGTCTCATTTATAAACATGGCGTACACACAAATCTATATTTAGATCTATAAAAACAGACTCAATGGTAGAAACTTTTTGGAGATAGGAAATTGGTGATGCAGATGGTGCAGTGGAAGCCTGAATGTAGAAATTGTTTTTTGGTGCATACCATTTTGGCTTTTGTTCGTATGTACATTTTTAGTATGGATCCTACGCATTGTTTTATAAATGAGACCTCAGATCCTGACGCATCTGACGCATGTATCTCAGGTGAGGTGTCCTTCCACCAGTATAAAAGCTGAAACAACATTTGCAGTAGAAATAAAATACGACTCAGGAAGGACTGGATTTCTTACTAAGACCAGGAAACAGCCACAGATTTTGCCCCAGAATTCTGCCGTTTGGCATGGAGATAAAGTGTGTGTGTCGTAGGCAACACTGGACAAGTGACAAGTGTTTGTGAGACTGTGTGTGTGAATGCCCAAACGCGTGGATGCATGTGTGTACGTTGTCACAGCTATTGCAATTTTTTTTCTTATTTCCTTCCAGCTGATTCAGGGCTCACCTGATGTAGGGAGTGTGGAAACACTGCAGCAGCTGATCCGGATCCTCAATTCTTTTCACGAGGAGTGTATCAGCAGAGATCTGAGGTCAGGATCTTTTTTTACTATTTATATCCAGTGTTTCAGTTGGTGTTTCAGTTTAAGGCAATGTCTGGACTTATTACTTACAGAAACATCTCACCATAACTCTTTAAAGCAACCAAATCATTTTACAGTTCAACACAATGTTAATGATATTAACTATAAAATAACTCCAAAAAATAGTGTTGTATTTCTTGATGTTTTCTTACAGGTTTGGCATCTCCTGCCCAGTTTGCCTGTCGGAGCTCACACAGCCGTCAGTCCTGCCCTGCCAGCATGTCGTCTGTCTGCCGTGTCTCCAACGCTCGATTCAGCCAGACAAACGCTCTTGTCCTAAGTGCAGGACAGACCTGCCGGCCGACTTCAAGCCAACTGTTTCTCACACTCACAAGTGAGTTCAGAAGAATGTTTCCATTAAATGCTTTCTAGTACAACAGTTTGTGAAACAAAGAAAAAGCAGCTGAAGTGTTGTCTAATTAGCTTTCTAATACCTTTTCTTTTCTTGGTTCAGGGCAGCTCTCCAGCAGCAGGCAGCGATCAGGGACTGCTGTAACTCCTTCTTCCTGGAGGTGGTGTCCAGGTTCTGTCTGTCAGAGGGGCAGAGACCTGCAGAGGGAGTAGTGGAGCTGCTCTTCTCCATCCTCGTCTCTGCCAACGGTCAGTGAGACGATAAGTCATACCAACCAGATAACTGAAGATGCTGTGGTAAAGCGACGTTCACCCCTTTTATTGTTATGTGTGATGCAGGAGACGTGTACAGGACCAGACAGCTCACTCCCTTCCTGGAGTGTGTGGATAACAGTCCAGTGGTGCGATCAGTGCTGCCAAAGCTGCTGCTGCAGTACAGGTGAGAACATGAACGATCTAGGGAGCACGAGGGGAGGAGGTACTCAAACTGTCTGCTCATTTAGAAGCAGTAACACCACATTAGGAAAATAGAAAAAGTAGAGTATACTTTTCTTCTTTTGTTCCAGAAATACTGACATTTAAAAAGTAGAAGAACGGAAACGTGAAAATGAAAATTGAACCCTGTTGGATGTAAAATCTCATTTGTCCAATTTCCAATTTTTGCATTTTCACAGTCTCAGATCAGTTAAAGGAGCGCATGCTTCTCTACCTTAATATGAAAATGTACATATTGTAACTCAGCCCGGTCTCACACACAGGGCATCAAAATACACCACTTGTGTCCCCGGTGTCTTTAGCGGCTATATGAGATGCACCAGGCTCTCAACAAACTCCAATGTAATCCCATCAGCAACATACTACATGTTCAGAGCAACGGATGTAGTTTTAAAAAAGCTGCTTAGGGTGGATGGGTCCAACAAGAACAGGACTTTGATCCAGAAGACAAGTGTTTGTGTCCTCTGTGAAACTAAGAGTCAACGTTGAGTTATTTTGTCACGTCAGTTGTGAGATGACTCACGTGACCACACTTCATTTGGAGCGATGGTCCCAAAAAGAGCAAATATCCAGTGAGCCAAAATGCCTTGTTGATGCCAGAGGTCAGAGGAGAATGGCCAGACTGGTTCAAGGTGAAAGATAGGCAACAGGAAGTCAAATAAGCACTGGTTCCAACCAAGGTGTGCAGAAGAGCATCTCTGAAGCAACAACACCTTGTCCAACCTTGAAGCAGATGGGCTACAGCAGCAGAAGACCACACCAGGTGCCACTCCTGTCAGCTAACAACAGGAAACTGAGGCTACAATTCACACGGGTTTTCTCACCAAAACTGGACAATAGAAGATTGGAAAAACCACATTCAGATGGAAGCATGGATCCATCCTGCCTTGTATCAACGCTTCAGGCTGCTGCTGGTGGTGTAATGGTGTGGGGGAGATTTTCTTAGTACCAACTGAGCATGGTTTAAACACCACAGCCTACCTGAGTATTGTTGCTGAGCGTGTCCATCCCTTTATGACCACAGTGTACCCATCTTCTGATGGCTACTTCCAGCAGGATAACGCACCATGTCACAAAGCTCACATCATCTCAAACATGACAATGAGTTCACTGTACTCCAATGGCCTCCACAGTCACCAGATCTCAGTCCAATAGAGCACCTTTGGGGTGTGCTGGAACGGGAGATTCTCATCATGGATCAACTGTGTGATGTCATCATGTCAATATGGACCAACATCTCTGAGGAATGTTTCCAGCACCTTGTTGAATCTATGCCATGAAGAATTAAAAAGGGGGTCCAACCTGGTACCAGCAAGGTGTACCTAATAAGGAGTACTTTTTAGGAATACGTATACCCCAGTGTCCACATATGACAAGTAGACGAGATGACGTTGCGTAACTACAGTAACATTTATCTAGAAACTGTATGAGTGTAAATGTTTGTGTATCTGTCAGTTTTGAGCAGGTGAAGACTTACATTCAGACGTACCTGAAGAAACTGGAGGAGAATCTTCTAACCAGAGAAGACCGAACTGAACTCTACCTGCTGTTTGTCAACTGCTTCCAGGTGAAAGACACAAATCTTCACCTGTCCGTTTGTCCTTCATCCTCAGAGTGATGATTATTGTTATGATCCTGATACATTTTTGATGGTAATCTGTACAGGTCCTGTTTCTAACCTGCCTTTCCCAGAGTACTGACTGCGTTTTTTTTTTACTGTAGATTCTCTGTGAAACATTTAAACATGATCGAATGCCATCATTAATAACATGTTTTTTATTTTTCTCAGGACTCTCTGCTGTGTTCAGAAGCGAGAGAAGTGAAACAGAGCGCAGAACAACAAAGGCAGGCAGAGATCAGATTCCTGAGCAGGATCGCCAGGAAACAAACTTCAGACAGACGAGAAGACCCGGCAGAGTTCCTGCTCAACATCGCCCAGCTGAGGATATGTCTATACACCGCCGCCCAGCTGCTGGAGAGAGCAGCAGCTCAAGGTGTGTGATGCTGAGCTTCATTACTGAACACATTGTTTAATCACACACTGACTAAAATGACGCATCAACATGTCATCAGATGCTCTGTGGTTTTATGAAAAAGGATCATATGTTTCTTTCTGAACTGCAGGCAGACCTAAAGACGTGGAGGCTCAGTACCTGCAGCAGGTGAGGGCGGTGTGTGAGTACTGCGGGAATAACTGGCACAGGGTTTACCTGCTTCGAGCACTCCACAGACTCTCAGGTGTGGACTGCATACTGTCCCTGATGAACAACCCCACCTGGAGATGGGTCTTCCCCGCAGAGCTCCTCCGACTTCAGGTAAGATGCCTCACAGAAACACAGGACAGCCGGAGTTATAAAACAAGAAAGTTGTTTTCTCTTTGTCATCATGATACTTTATTTGTCGTCACAAGAGAGAAAACGATCTGAGGTTTGTTCTCATGGGAGAAAAATCAAAAGTAAGTCATTGTGTATTTGGCCTGAAAGCCTCTGTTGTTTATTAAATAGCGATGATGTGAAGGTGATGAAGGAGACTCCGCTGACACCATCTTGCTTGTATATAGAAAAGGTTTATTACAAGAAGTACAGCATCAAATCAAGCATCTAGATTGCCTGAGACAGTGTTCGAAGCCAATATGAACTGCTCTGAATATCAGCTCCAAATACCATGTTGTTTTGAGGAACTTTGAGACAAAATGTGACAAGTGACAGAGAGACAATCTAGATGGAATCCAACCTTTCATCTTACTTATCTATCCTTGATCTGGGCCTTACTAAAGTCTCGACCTGGGCCCCTAACTGATCATAACAAACCCTGTCATCACATAACATGTGGCACGTCAGATACTACAGCTCACTGCTTCCTGAGAGCATTTTGTGGTTATAAGAAAAACCTAAATATTTTCTCAAGTGAATGCATTTTGCTCCTGTAGAAAACCAACACTGACATATTATTTTTCTTCTCAAAGAGGATGACTCTAACGAACGTGGACCAGCTCCTCTGCTGTGGGACGCCATATCGAGCTGTGAGAGACGCCGTGGCCAACGTTCTGCTGAAGAACACACCTGACACCTTCATGACACAAATACAGGTCAGAGAGACTCCAGAGCTGAGAGAATAAGACATTCAGTTAATTCAGTTTATGTACAGAGTGCATTGTTTAGACATACAGCAGAAGAGAGAAGGCAAATTAAATATCCTGCCTGGCCGGTGTGTCAGTACCAGTAACAAATTGTTATATATGTTATATGTTATGTATATTATATATGTATTCCTCTCTGACGTCTCTGTGGTTTGATTTTCTCTGCAGAAGCTGAAAGGTTCTCAGATCAGTCTCGTGGCCCTCGCCTTGTTCAAACAGGTCACCTGCCGCTACAAATCACCTGACGTCAACATGCATCTCTCCCCGCAGGTCACTCACCTTACTCATGTCTAATGTAAATTATGTCTGTTGTTAATTCCCTCTTTAACATGTTAGCTCTGTGTGAACATACAGGACTTGGCACAACTGCAGGGGCTCCTGAAAAACATCAAGTCAAAGGAGTTCAGAGAGTTCTGCACTGCGCTTCTGTCAAACCAGATCGGAGGACCAGGTTCAGGTCTCCGCATCAGCCCGGACCTCTCACCTCAGAGACAAACTCTGCTGGAGCTGCTGGTCCATCTGGACTCTGTGATCCTCAGTGGGAATCCTCTGCTGGTTCCTCTTCATCAGATCGCCTCCCAGCCGCAGAACGTCACAGTAAGACTTCTCTTATCAGGCTCTTCATGATGTCTCCTACTTAAAGGGGCACTACACTGATTTTAGTTTGCGCTTCGTGGTTCGTACTCGTCAACCTGTGAAACCAGTTGGATGTCTTTAGTGGCTCTGGATAGTTCAAATGATGTCATGGTGATATCATCAGGGCCTGTGTGATAAACAATACATTTTTTTAAAGGACGTAACATCAACTTTGAGTAAAGGATTAATGGATTAGATTTTGTTGGTCAAAGGTCAAGGTCACTGTGACCTCATCTGTCTCAGTCTCGTAAACACAATATCTCAAGAACACCATGAGGGATTTTCTTTGTCAAATTAGGCACAAACGTTCTCTTGGACTCAACAATGAACTGATTAGATTTTGGTAATCAAAGGTTTACGATCAATGTCATTGTGACCTTACATCTATCTAATGCTCGGAATGCAATATTTGAGGAAAGCCTTGGGCGAGTTTCCTCAAATTTGGCACAAATGTCTACTTTGAGTCAAGGATGAACTGATCAGAATTTAGTGGCCAAAGGTCAAGGTCACTGTGACCTTACATCTGTCACATTCTTGTGAACACAATATCTCAAGAACCCCTTGAGGGATTTTTTTTTTAATTTGGCACAAACATCCACATGGTATGCATTGCCTTTATTGCCCATTTCTGCCTCAAATGTTTTCAGAAACATATTTTAATGTACTGTTAGCTATAAAACAGTCAAGCCAAAAATGAAGCACTGCCCACAGGCTGGAGCAAGCTTTCTCATTTTAGAGCTAAACAGTACATTAAAATATTTGTTTGAAAACATTCAAGGCGAGAAATAAGCAACGCAGTAACATAAGTTTGATTGGAATTAAGGTATTTTTTCACAGTGATGCTAAAGTTATACTGCCTATCCCAGCTTTAACTAAACTTCCTTTTTCCTCCAAGAACTCCTTTCTGCCGACGATGCCCGATGATCACACAAGTGAAGCCAGACAGTGGTTGACTAGAGACACGAGAGCACAGATGTATCGTAAGTATTTAACCTCACAAAGGTTCAGGTTATTTGTTGTCATCACTTTCCTATGAATAGTCCATCAGTAGATATATAATGTCCTTTACATTGTTCACAGTTTGTGCCAAGGGACATCCGTGTTTTGTGACAGAGGTATGAGCTCTTCGTGTGCCCTTCTTGTCAAAAGTTCCTGACCAATAGAAAAATTCAGTAAATAATACATGATATGCCTCTGTATTGTCCCACAGTGTGGTAGACCAGTGGTTACAGCACGATGTCCAGACTGTGGAGTCCCAATCGGTGGAGTGAATTACAACCCAGTACAAGGATTTACAGCACAACAAAAGTATATAAATGTTTTCAGTCAACAAGAGTTGTGACAGAATTTTCAGTCAAATATTTGTGTTTAATTTACTTCCTGTTGTGTATGAAGCGTCACAGATCAAACTCGGACAGGACACGTGTTAGAAGAGGCTCATCAGAGGTCTGAAGCCCCTGAAAGACAGATGACTTCCGCTCAGTCCTGCATCCTGCGGCTCCTCACACACCTCGCCATGCTTCAGGGCGCTGTCAGAAACAACAGAGTGAGACTGCAGCCGCATTTTCACCAAAGTCTGCACATCACTGGTGTTATTATGTCACTGGTATTAAGATATGTAATGTGTTTTTTGTTGTTGTAGGGGGTCAGTGACATGATCCACCCCAGGCCCCGTGATGTTTTCACCTTCCTGTGGAGCCACCTTGAGAAGGACATGCGTGTGTTGGGGAAGAGTCTGGATCAGAACATGGACAACACGGCAGTTACAGTTCATCTGATCCTCAATGCCTGCACAAAGTTCACTACAGGTGATAAAAATTTTTCAAAGATTTTCAGCTGCTGTTAGTCATGAAAGAAATGTTCATGTGACATAACTGTTGAATGTGACCGAAGGTTCCCGCGGAGCAGGAGCAGATCTGTCCTCCAGGCAGGGACGGCAACGCTGGGAGAAACTCGTCTGTGACTCTGCCATCAACCCAGTACTTCAAGTAAGGAATGCAATATTTTTTTGCCTCTGCGCTGGTGATAGGTAATTTGTTCAAATTTGGCACAAACATCAACTTTGAGTCAGGGATTAATGGATTACATTTTGGTGCTCAAAGGTCAAGGTTACTGTGACCTTGCATCCGTCACATTCTCATGAACACGATATCTCAAGAACCCCTTGAGGGAGTTTTTCAGATTTGGCCCAAACATTCACTTGGACTCAACAATAAACTGTTTAGAATTTAGTAGTCAAAGATCAAAGGTCATTGTGACCTTACATCTGTCTAATTCTTGGAATGCAGTATTCAAAGAAGGCCTTGAGGGAGTTTCCTCAAATTTGGCACAAACGTCCACTTTGACTTAAGGATGAACTGATCAGAATTTAGTTGTCAAAGGTCAAGGTCACAGTGACCTTGCATCCATCACATTTTCCTGAGCACAGTATCTCAAGAACCTGTTAAGGGATTATTTTTTTTTCAAATTTGGCACAAACATCCACTTGGTCCCAAAAATGAACTGATTGGAATTTAGTGGTCAAAGGTCAAAGGTCAAGGTCAATGTTACCTGGTTCATCTCATATTCTTGAATGCTATATCTAAAGAAAGCCTTGAGGTGGTTTCCTCATATTTGGCAAAAACATTCACTTGGACTCAAGAATGACTGATTAATTTTGATGGTCAAGGTCACTGTGATCTCACCAAACATGTATTTGGCCATAATTAAAAATATCATACGCTAATCATGACAAAACTTCACGCAAATGTCTAACAGGATAAAATGATGAAGTGATAAAATTTTATATTCAAAAGGTCAAAGGTCAGCTTGACTGTGACATCATCATGTTCTAACGTCATATCTCAGGAACAGAAGGGGAGACATTTGATCAGATACTGAATTAGTGACACAAACCTTGGGTGTCCACCTTGAAGCTGTGCTGATTGTGTAGATCTTCTGTGTGTTAAGCATCCATGTTTTCACTGACATGAATGGAAACTGTCAGAGACACTGGACTGGCTCGCAGATAAAATCATGGGGCGATAATTTGAGTTTTAAGCACTGCATTGATTGCCTAGTCTGTAACTGGAATCAATACTAGAGATACAAAGACATTTTGTGCCACAGGGTGATGAAATCGTGTTTCTTCTGTTTTCAGAATTTGCCGAGGAATCTGTCTGAAGCTCAGGAGAGAATCAGTGATGACGATGGACTCGCTGGAGGTCCCCTGATGAATCTCCTCTTTAAAGACCCTGCGAACATGTTGTCCCTCCCCTCTGACTGCCCGACACATCGCTCCTCCTTCTGGACTCTCCCCGAGATGATGACAGTGGAGCGCCTCTGTCAGCTGGTGGGAGAAGCGCAGGCACGCAGCTCCTTACCCCTGCTGAGCCTCTTCCTCAAGAAGGTAACGAGCTTCATCTTTTTCTGACAGGGACCGCGGACACAGTGGAGGAAAATCAGGCTGATCTACACCAGATCTGACATGGTTTGATGTGTCTGATCTGAGGTGTAGTGAGGACTGATGGTCCGAACTGATAATCTGATGGTCTGAGAATTTATCCTCGTCCTTGGGGGGGGTACAGTCACTGATACTTAAGTCTTTAGTGAAAGTAGAGTGTGGGGTTTTTTCGTGTTTTTGCCTTCACTGGTTAGGACAGTATGGAAGCAGACAGGAAATGACCACTCATCTATCAGGACGCCCTCCTGCTGGAGATTTTATCAAGACGATAAAAGACTCTCTCAAACAGCTCCCTACACTCTCTGCCTACCCACTCTCACTCTGTTTCCGCGTTCACACGAAGGCTCCACCACACTGAGTGCCATCCCAAACCAACTAGGAAGGACTGAAAGTTAGTTATAAAACCCTCCGATAGCGAGTCTGCATTGATGCCGACTTACTGACCATGTACAATGCCGTATTGTGTTCGTCAAGGAAGACGCTCCGTACAATAAAGTTCGGCAACTACCCTTAGAAACGTTACCTGCTCTATCTAAGAAAGACATTTAACTTGAATTTCTACTTATTTTATAATATATATCAATAATCAAGTTATTTTGTTCTTTTTATAATAAAAAGATAATATACAAAAAGTAAGATGAACAATAGCAGCATGGCAGAAAGTTTTATTTTTCTCTGTGGTTACGGAAAATTACGACAGTTCCTCTTTCAGCCGCAGAGGGGGAAATTTCATTCAGCTGTGAAAGTGACTAAAATGACGGCGTGGCAGTGGGTTCTGTCCGGTTTGGAAAGGCCCACCGACTTCAGACAGCCCTGACTGAGTTTTGTGATCACCTTACACCAAATGATTGAGGTGACAGGAGCTTGGAAATCAGTCTGGGACTGCGAAATCTCTGGGAAAGTTGTTTGGTGTAAGACCGGCTGTAAGTCTGGTCTCAGGTCTGCGTCTTTCCTCAAACTCAGGCTTTGTTCTTTCTCTGTGGTTATGAATGTATATAGCATCACTACATGTTAGTTGCAGCCCTGACATACGTGGCATATCAGAGCCTTTTACATGTGCTGACTCTGTGTGTGTGTTTGTCTCAGATCCACTGTGTGAGGCAGTTACACCACCTGCCTGAGCTGGCTGCTTTACAGTCGGACCTGCTGAGGGTGTTTCCTCTGATGTCAGACTCTGCAGATCAAACTATTACCCAGATGTTACAGCGGATACCAGCAGGTATTTAAACATTTTCATGAACTACAACAACAAGGAAACAAACATCACACAGACACAAACTGAGTTTCCTTGTTG
Organism: Epinephelus moara; assembly: GCF_006386435.1. Classification (NCBI taxonomy): domain Eukaryota; kingdom Metazoa; phylum Chordata; class Actinopteri; order Perciformes; family Serranidae; genus Epinephelus; species Epinephelus moara. The sequence continues at coordinate 2,794,144 of NC_065518.1, read as the reverse complement.
TCCTCGTCAGGATGCCAGAAGAAGACGCTGATGGAGAGGGTGGAGAGATTCATCAAGGTGTGGAACTGCCTCAGAGTGGAGGTGGCAAACAACTGTAAGCATCAACATTTAACTCTGATGTTTATGTGTACAGATGTAGAGGATTCATTGTTGCTCTCATTGCATCAACTGAACTGTCAAAAGAAACATTCAGCTGCTCATACCAGTGTCAGTCATGACAACACACTTTATTTATTGAGCTTTATGGGCAAGTTTGGTATTTTTCACCCTGGACTCTATTTTCACAGGTTTCTGTGTCTCAGTGACTGATGGGAACAACCGTTGTTGTTGTTGACACCACTTTAGATGCAGCGAATGTTCACATTTTTAATGTTCATTAGTATGGAGTATTTTTTCCTATTAGATGGATGATGATGAAACTCCTCTGAATATGTCACATAAACACTTTAAGGTAACGCCAGACTGTTTCTGCTGCTGAAGTAAAGGGTGGAAAAGTAGTTAACGACTAATGAGGTCTATCTGAAATGATGCATTTATAATAACAGGAGCTGATTAACAGTGTGAATTATTTTACTAATAAAATATTATCTTCAAAAAAGGGGACCGGAGGGTGTGCTCCAACTATCGGGGTATCACACTGCTCAGCCTCCTGGGTAAAGTTTACTCCAGGGTGCTGGAAAGGAAGCTCTGACCGATTGTCGAACCTCAAATTCAGGAGGAGCAATGCGGATTCCGTCCTGGTCATGGAACAGTGGACCAGCTCTTTACCCTTGCAAGGCTGCTGGAGGGGGCGTGGGACTTTGCCTATCCAGTCTACATATGCTTTGTGGACCTGGAGAAGGCTTACGACTGCGTCCCTCGGGGGGGTCTTGTGGGACCATTCGGTCCCTGTATGAAAGTGAGAGCTGTGTCCACATACTCGGTGTGAAGTAGAACACGTTCTCGCTGGGTGTTGGCCTCCGCCAAGGTTGTCCCTTGTCACCAATCCTGTTTGTGATCTTCATGGACAGGATCTCGAGGCGCAGCCGGGGGGAGGAAGGGGTCCGGTTTGGGGACCTCAGAATTGCATCCCTGCTTTTCGCAGATGTGGTTCTGTTGGCTTCATCACACCGTGACCTCCAGCATGACCTGGAGCGTTTTGCAGCTGAGTGTGAGGCAGTTGGGATGAGAGTCAGCACCTCCAAGTCTGAGGCCATGGTCTTCTGTCGGAAACCGGTGGTTTTCCCTCTCCGGGTTGTGGGAGAGTTACTGCCTCAAGCGAGGGAGTTCAAGTATCTCGGGGTCTTGTTCATGAGTGAGGGTAGAATAGAGCGTGAGATGGATCGGCGGGTCAGTGCGGCTTCTGCAGTGATGCGGGCACTGCGCCGGTCCGTCGTGGTGCAGAGGGAGCTGAGCCAGAAAGCAAAGCTTTCGATTTACTGGTCCATCTACGTCCCAACCCTCACCTATGGTCATGAGCTCTGGGTAGTGACTGAAAGAATGAGATCGCGGATACAAGTGGTGGAAATGAGTTTTCTCTGTAGGGTGTCTGGGCTCAGCCTTAGAGATAGGGTGAGGAGTCAGACATCCGGAGGGAGCTCGGAGTAGAGCCGCTGCTCTTTCACATTGAGAGAGGTCAGTTGAGGTGGTTCGGGCATCTGATCAGGATCCTCCTGGGTGCCTCCCACTGGAGGTGTTCCGGGCACGTCCCACTGGTAGGAGGCCCCGGGGCAGACCCAGAACACATTGGAGGGATTACATATCTCTTCTGGCCTGGGAACACCTTGGGTCCTCCAGGAGGAGCTGGAAAATGTTGCCAGGGAGAGGGACGTCTGGGGTGCTTTGCTTTGCCCGCTGCCCCCGCGACCCGGCCCTGGATAAGTGGATGAAAATGGATGGATGGATGGATGGAATATTATCTGTTTTTGTTCAGCATCGGTTACCACGGTGATTTATCCTGGTAAAAAGAGAACTAGCTTCGTAGTACTGAAAACCCAGAGTTATTAACCCTGAAGTTACCCGTCTAACTTCAAATCCCGCTTTGTCGTTCAGGTCTCTGGTTGAAACGTACCAAACTTACCCTTTAAGTTACTCTGTGATGTACAACAAAATAAAAGTGTTCATTTATTAGATTCTGGGTAAGCTATAACACTGTGATTTTAAACACGAATTGAAAGAGGACTCATTTAAACATGACAGTTTATTTGTCTTTAAAGCTGAGCAGTGACATCATTAGGATTAAAGCTGGAATCATTTCTAGCTTCTGCTGCTCAGACTGACGTGTGCTTTATTTAAACAGCAGTTCTGAAAAGACTTTAAAGATGTATTATTTTTAGCAGTATTTAAATCTCAGTTTTAATGCAGACCCACAGTTTGACAGCAGTGTTTAATGTAAACACGCTGAAGTCTTCAGTGTTTGGTGTCATAATATCAGTGAAAGAGTGAAAACATCACAATTTGTCTCCTATTTTAGAATAATTTAAGCCTTCGTACCTTTTACCACCTCAGAGAATAAAGATAATTTCTTATACTTGCATTTGTTTATGTGATGAATGTACAGTGTTGATTAATTGTCATTAAATCAAATTATAATTATCAAAATCAGACTGAATTGAGAAAGAAAAATAATGATATAATTGATGTTCTCCCTTCACTGCATGACTCAACTAACTTTCTCTCCTCCCTGTGTGTGTGTGTGTGTGTGTGTGTGTGTGTGTGTGTGTGCGTGTGTGTGTGTGTGTGTGTGTGTGTGCGTGCGTGCGTGTGTGTGTGTGTGTGTTTGTGTGTGTGTGTGTAGCAGCAGATTTGGGTGTGGATGTGAACTTGTGTGAGAAGGAGCTGACGACGGAGAGCTCTGGAGATTTTCTGACACCGTGCCGACACGGACCGGGGTCGTGTCTCCGAACTCTGGTCGACTTCCTGTCGGAGACTCACAACAGCCTGGTGAGAGCAAGCGGCCGAGAGGACAGGTGAGTGCACAGTGTGCTGGGGTCGGACTGACAATAGCACTGCGTGAAAATACGACTGCAGGGTTCATTAAACAAACATTTTATTCTGCTTCTTCTTGAATATAATGGCTGTTTGCTTCCATTTTCACCATCAGCTGTTACTCTACAGTCTACAGTCAGGACTTTATCTTTTCGCCTTTACATGTAACAACACATCAACTCCGGAGCAGCCTTTTAACCTCATGAGTAATACTGCTCTCCTGTTTTATTTCCTCAGTGAGTACAGTGTTCCTTTAGAGAGGATATCAGAGACCCAGCTGACCCTCTGCAGCCCAGAGAGAGAGCTGCTCCCTCTGGTTTTATCCCACTGCCACTACACCCTGAGGAAAGGTGGCGAGACAGACAGCACCTATGACCTGCTGGGCATCCAGACCGAGCTGGCCCACCGCTTCCTGGCTGGAAAACCACTTATCCAAGCGGTAAAACCTAAATCATTCAGCTGAATGCACATGTCAAGTGATACCTAACGCTCTGCTAACCAGGAGTGCTGTCCTCTTTCATCAGGACACCTCGAGGTACCTGAACAGACACCTGCAGGACTTCTCTCTGGTTCTAAACGAGGTCAGAGGCAAGATTCATCAGGTACGTTCGCTTGCTTTCATATTTTACAGCACCAGAGTCCTCATCTGGAACTGACTAATGCCAGCCGGAGAATGTTCACAGTCGTTTCCTCTGTAGGATTTTGTGAGGCCACTTTGTTAGAGGTCACATTCCTTCCCTCACACTCCCCTCGCTGTGCTGCTGACAGTTTCCCCATCTGTGCTGCAGGAGCCGCTGAAGGGTTCGGTGAGCAGCGCCATGAGGACGGTGCTGCGTTCATACACAGACGTTTGTGACGCTGTGTTCGTGGTGGAGATCGGCCTACGCTTTCTCGGCAAGACTGGCGGGGATCCACGAGGTCAGCTTCTGACCTACCTCACTGATTCGCTGCAGATGAAACGGCAGATTTCCAGCGCTGTAGCCAAGGTAGAAACCTCCAGACCCACAGCTACTTCCACTAAAACACTGCTATGCAAAGAATGTGATTATGATGAGCTCATTTTGTACACAATGCACTCCTTTCTATAAACCAATTACTACTGATACTAATGTGTGGAAATAAATGACATGAAAGTGTGCAGTCAGGAGTCTACATTGTACTTTTCATTACAACAAAAGTTTAATTTGTTAAAACTTACCTTTCCAGACATTTTGTTGGCATCCATTGATTACTGCAAGATATGACAAGCTGTTAGGAGACTTTTGAATCTTACATAAACAATGTAATCCACCACAGTGAACAAGTTCAGGTGTTGTCTTTAAATACTGCAGTGCACATGTTTAAAGTCATTCTGCATCACCCAGCAACTATAACGTAAAATTGACAGTGAAGAGTTTGTGATGAGCACAGTGATGGATTACAGAAGTCAGGCAAGTTTCACGAGTTTGCTGAACAGAAAGGAATGAATGGCTGGAAACAAATACAGCAAAACACACAATTCAGGAGCAAAAACTTGCAAACAAAATACTGGTATGTTCTTGTAAAATTTGTTTTCTTTTTAGGGTCTTGGAGATAGCAAACTTGAAAACAGCATATTCACCTGGCAGCTCCTGACTGCGTGGAAATCTGAGCTGATGCTGAACAGGAACCAAGTAAGTGTTAATAAACAGTCAGGACCACTTTAGTCAAAGAAAACTTTATTTCTATTTGCAGTATTATATTTGGTGGTATGGCTCTGTTTTGGAGCCTCTCTGCCCTTTCATGCGCCTACATGAAAAGCCTAAGGCAGAGAGAGCAGCAGCAAAGACCCCCAGGAACCGAACAGGGAGCATCAATGACAATCAGAAATGACATTGATGAGTCAGACGCAACATGAAAAGGAGGAGCTGGGGTGGAGGCAGGTTGCAGAGCAGCTTGCAGAGGAAGCAGCAACAGTAGGCAGGACAGAGCAGTTTAAATAGGGCGCCCTGAATGAGATAGGCTGCATAAAAAGGAATCATGTGATCTATCAGCTGACTCCCTTCATCAATCAGCTGCTCCAGGCCGGGTCTAACCTCAGTAATGGCAGCAACAGAAAGTTTGCTGATCCATCGGGGAGTCAGGGCTGTCAAGTCCCCGGAGCTGGGGGTTGTGAAGGCTGAATTCAGGTAACTGCAGCTGCCGACTGGGGCTCCGCCTCTGGAGCTGCTGCCCGCTCTCCTCACGGTGAGATGGTTTGTAGCGGCGGGAGGTGAAGCGGAGGACACACTGTGATTCAAGCGGCTAAACTCTCTTTTAGACTCTTTTTTGATAAGTTTGTCTCTTTTTTGTGTTGCCTTGCTGTGTAGACAGTCGTTGCCAGTGCTGGAATAGCAACTTTCTTTGAAAGACTCTCTGCCATCGAATTAGACTTTCACCATCTGAAGGGACGTGCACGCTAATCTGCATTTGTAGAACAGCCAATAGCAACGCCCTCTCTCTGAAATGACCTGTGATTGGCCAAAGTCTCCTGTCATGGGCTAGATTTCCTAAATCATGAAGACAGAGTCAAGAGGAGGTGCAGAAGTCTAGTTTCCTCTCAGATCACTTGAATTACAAAATACTCAGAGTATATGGATTTTTGCCCAGTGACGCCAACATAAAACTGACTACTGCAGCTTTAAACTGTGCCTCATTATTTTCACTCGTGACCCCTGCTGGCTGCCAGTGACTGACCCCAAACACCACAAAGAGTTAAATTTTCTGGGCTGTAATCCTTTGAAAGTGTGCCGTCTGACACGGCAGGCGCCCAGAGTTTGACCCCAATAAAAACTGGATTTGAGGAATTCTCTCTGTGCTGCAGTTTCTGCTACAAACTACTTTGTTGTGTGGTTTTTTTATCACGTTAAACTTTGATAACATTTAGTTTATGATCATGTTTCAGGACCCGTTTCAGAGGCTGCCCTCAGAGTTCCAGCAGAAGCTGTCTGAGGACGAGAGGAAGGGCCTGAAGGTCTTCCTCGCTGTCACAGATGTTGAGACTTTCTCTCTGGAGCTGCATGAAATTCTGCTGCTGAAGACGAGCAATGTTGTGCCTGAGGAGGGTTACCGGCCACACTGGGAGTAAGTGCACGCCATTTGTCCCCCCCACCCCCCCGCATAGAGAAAACAGCCAGTTTACCTTTTGTGGGTTTCTGTTGGAGGTAATGCACCAAATGGTAAAACAATCCCCAAACATTTGATTTATTGGCATCAGTTTACTCCAGATGTGTTTTTAGGAATTCTTGCTGAGCTCATGGGTGTAAGAAGTGTGCCTATTGTCAGCTCAGAGATTACCACCTCAGTCTGAAGGAATCCATTGATCCTTGACAGCTTTAATCAGAGCAAAGTGTGGAGGTCTCACCCAGGGCTCTCCCCTGGGATCTGGAGCCTTTTGACTTCCAGGAGCGGAGCGTGACCCCTCCAGGCAGCCATCTGTCAGGGGAAAGCAGCTTAAGTTGTATCCCTTCAGCCACAGGTCATTCCTATTGAAGCAGCAGCTGGGCAGGGAGGTGAATAGGAACGCTGGCGGTGGAAACAATGTGGTGCTAACTCTTGTTTTCTTCGTGCCCTCCCTCCCTGCTGTGTCCAGCCTCAGGTCCACCTTAGAGGTCCATTTGGAGCAGAACAACCTTCCACCGCTGCAGGAGCTCGACTCTTTACCAGAGGACATCACAGTGGGACAAGGGGCAGACGTGTGGAGGGCTGCTGTAGAGTTCAAACGGAGATAAATTGTCTCAGCTGAATGTTTTTGATCTTTGATGTCAATTCATTGTGTTGCTACTGATATATTACTAATGGGATGTTTGGATTAAGACTGGGTGTCTGTGATGAATGCATTCCATATAAAGGGCATGTTGTTGAATGTTTCTGTATATTTGTTTTTCAAAACTGTCTTTATTTACAATGAAGCATTGTAATAATTGTCATACAAAAAAATAAGATAAATAAAAGACAACTTTGCACAAGCCAGAGGAATTCAGAGTCCAGTCATTTTAAGCCATTTGTTTGGAAACAAAGAAGAGACTTGAGTATTTGAATTTTAGCAGCCACTGAATACTTTGTATTGGGAATTAATCACTGTTTTCGTAGCATTGAATTATTTTACTTTAAAAACTGCATATCTGAATTTATTTGTTCTAAATTCACCTCTTTGAATAACATTTTTTAATTTTTTAGATTTGCAATTTCAAACTAAAAAAAACTAGTTGAAAATTTTCTGAATTTGAATATATATATATTTTTAAAGTTAACAAAATAAAATCCAGAAATTCAAGTTAAAAAAAAATACAATATTTGAAATTAAAAAATAAACGCCACTGAATTCATAGCATAGAAATATTTTACTCCAAAAACCATCTATCTGAATCTCTAACTAAATCTTCTAACTCATCTCTTTGAACTTAGAATTTTAATTTTTTTAATTTGCAATTTTAATCTAAAAAAATATAGATAAAATTAGGCTGAAAAATAAATATTTTAATTATTTTTCCTGAATTTGTTTTTTGAAATTGCTTATTGGAAAATTCAAGTCGTATAAGTAAAAAAAATAAACTTAAAAAAGATTTTTTTTTAAAATTCAAGCAAATCTGGGGTGCCATTCAAGTCACAAAATTAAAAAAAAAAAAAAAAATCAAAATTCTTTTAGCTTTTAATTTTTCGATCTCATAAATGAATTAGGACTTATCGATTAGGACTAATCAAATTTGACTGATTCTTTTTCATTTCAAAACTTTTCAGTGTGATTTTTTAGATTGAAAGTACTTATCGAGAAATGTCATACTTTAATGTCAAAGAGGTGAATTAAGAACATATAAATTCAGATATTTGGTTTAATAAAAAAGTAAAATATTCCAATGGTATGAATTCAGTGGTGTTTATAGTTCAACAAAGTATTCAGTGGTCATTAAAAGTCAAACACGTGTGTTCAAAGAAAATGTAATTCCTTTAAAATATTGAAAGTCTTTGTAGCTTTTTTGTTCTTCACATTTTCTAGTAAGGTGTCATATAGCTTGAGTTCAACAATAAACCAATGAAAGTAGGGTTTAGAGTCAGACCAATGAGATTTGTGAATGTGGAAATTACTGAGAATAATCAAAAGCTGAATAATAAAGGTTACACTGCAATCCATCGTGTGGAGCACAAAATATGACGTTGCATCAAATACATTAATCTGTACATATGTACTCATTTTGAATAATGACAGTAAAAGACCAAACTGAATGCTGTTTATCTGAATTATTAAAAGTACATGTTACATCTAAAGCAGTGATATTCAATTTGCAGCCTGTGGGCCAAACGTGGACCTCTGACCATTTCTTACTTAAAAAGGTAAATAAATTGATTCACATTAGGAACTCTTTTTCTTTTTTTTATTTAGTATATAAATAAGGTGCCAGAGTGAATTAAAAATATCAAAATAAAGCTTGTTATCAGAAGAAGTGCCACAGGAGGATTCCCTGGACCTTCTAGAAACACTCTCACCTACACCTGCCAAATCCTGTGACTGGATTTGCTCCTTGGTGAAGATGAGTGAAGACAACAAACGATGAAAGGTTGAAAACAGGCAATTATTTTATCTTTTACACTGTTGAATTAAAAAAAAAAAGCTAATAAGCGTCCCAGGTAGCCAAAATGACCTGGCCCAGAATCGGGCCAAATCAGCTGGCCTGGTTCCTGCTGCTGACATTGCCATCACTGGGGCGTGATCAGAAATGACCCGGCCCAGCATCGGCCCAAACTCGGCATGCCGGATTAAATTAGTCGAGTTACATCTGGTTGCCTGACTCAGCTGAGACTCGGTATGAATGCGCCCCAGAATTGGGCCAAATCAGCCGGCCTGGTCTAGTTGCCCAACTCGGCTGAGACTCAAATCAGCTGGCTCGATTCAGGCAGCTGACACTGCCCTCACTGGGGTTTCTAACGGGCCACTTGTCTCCTGTCCTTTTGCAAAAGTGGCCCAATGGTTCAGTTCAGAATCCATTTCAGCTTTGTTTTAACTTTATTTCAGACACATGGGTCCATCTTAGTGTAAAAATCACTAAAACCACTGGTCTGCTTTAAATCTTTCCAACACTTTGAGATGTCTGGTGGGACAATAAAAGCATTTGTTTTATTCATTATGTTAATGTTCAGTATAATAACGAGGAGTCTGGGAACAATTAGTGAAATAACTGTAAATAAACAGAGTTTTTCTCTAAGTTTATTTCCCAACACTGAAGATGTAAATCAACCATCACACCTCCCTTTGCAAAGTCAACCAAACCGTTGTTCAAGCCACGCCCCCTGGAATCCACATAGCGGACTGACATCCCCGCTCAGCCAATCAGATGCACGTATACACCGACATTGTTCCCTCTCCACCAATCACAGACGTGGAGGGGCGGCCGTTATCTGTGTTGTTACCACAGAGATTATTTGGTTCCCAGTATTTGTCCACTGAGTAAACGGAGGACTTTCACTAGTGTCACAAGGACCGTGTTGGGAATTAAAACACAGCCGTGGAAGTGTAAAGAGATTTTCAGACATGGTGCCATCCAGCTCCTGAAGTGAGTAACGTTACTGAACGCTAACTTGTTTTAGTAGCTAACATTAGTTGGTGCTTGACGGAGAAACGTTAAAGACGTTAGCTAGTAACACTTTTCCTTCACCAGACTTCATCTGGAAAAACAGCCGTTTTTAATTTCAACCCAGTTATTAAGGATATAACCGTTAACGTCAGTGTGACCGCTGAAAGGAAATGCGATTGTATTTTAATTACAAAAGTGTAAAGGAACTGTATCGTGTTTAAATGACGTTACAATGTAAAACATCCAGATTTGCATCAGTTGGGGATAATCTGTCCCGGTCAACGTTAACTCTACTGGAACCGTTAGTAACAGTATAATGACTGTTAGCTTACTGTGCGGGTCGTGTAGTGTAGCAACAGCTAGCATGCAAGTATTACTGTGTGTGAACTAAAGTTAGCTGCAGACAACTGTGTTTTTACTCATGCTAGTGCTGTGTAACGATATTTATCACACCTGTCATTCTTCAGTCTTGTTTCTGTGATGGGAGATGATAACCTTAGCTAAGGGACTGTTCTGTATTTATCAGGGGAGCAGGGTGGCTGCGGTGTGACTGTTTCTTTTAATCTTGACCCTCCCCTGAGCTACAGATATTTTCCTTGAGCCTCCCTGAGTGACTGGCAGAAATCCATGACCCTCCCTCCACCATTAATAACCATTTTCTAATATTCACACCAGATACAGGTATTGACCCTTGGCTTAGTCCCACCTGTCCAATCATTGTGTATCATCAGCCAGCTTTGAAGAGGGTCTAACAACTGCACGGCCGGGTCATTTCAGATTTTCTTCATTTCAGTGTTGGCTGGTGTTGTGGATTTTGAGATGAACGTGCCTGGGGCACATTGTGTATTAACCATCCTCCTGAGCTGGAGAGGAAGGACATAGACGTTCTTCCCTGTTGCAAAACTGAAATCAACCCCTAATAAATAAAGTGTTAGGGGCCGTACACATGCCCCATCTGCTGCTGCTGGGTGCTACTCATGTACCTTTTCTGTGCCAGCTTTCAAGGGTGCAGCGCAGGTTGCATCTGAGGTTGCTAAGCAACCTCAACAAGCACCATATCATAGCCTATTTACCTGAAATCCTGAGTGCAGAGTTGATCTTCTTCCAGCCGCCTTTGCACATACACCAATATGTACAGATTAAGGTAAGGATATCTCTCGGCTGTGATTGGTTGGTCCTCGTCACATAACGTGTGGTGCATGCTGCTGCGTTCCAAAAGTTGAGTTCAGTTTATCTCAGGGCGCAGCCATTGCACCCTGAAAAATAGGCGCGTGAGAATGCGTGCACGCTGCAACAGCGTTGCTGTGGCACTTGAGCGTGCCTGCTGCAAGTCTACATTAAAAACAATGAATTCGAGGGTGCAACAAACACGGTATTTGTATGGCTCCTTTGCTAGCTCGCCACTGAAAGTGTAGCTTTTTGATTAAATACGTTCTGCTTTGCTTTTTAATGATTACAACACTGAATAAAGGTCTAGCCTGCTGTACAGGAAGCAGGGAAACTTGGCTGATATTCAACCAGCCATGTGTCATCGCAGTGTGTGCAGATGAACAGTGTTTGGCTTCCCCTGTGCCACCAGCGCCCGGACCTCTGTTGCTGGACGTCCACCGGTGAATGAGTGGGGAGCTCCGGGGGAAGCCAAACACTGTTCATCTGCACACACTGCGATGCCACACAGCTGGTTCAATATCAGCAAAGTTTCCCTTTATATTCATTGTGTTCTGTGGTGATCAGCAGTGATGTGGTGGTTCACTTTTACACTGTGATCTGTAGCCTATAGTTCGGCTTTAGCTTCTAACTATCTTTGTCTTTTTAACCTGTTGTTGCTGCTGAGTCAGTTTGACATCCTGGATATATCCTTCAAACACAGACTGTAGACCCCTCTGTCTGCTTCTCTCTGGAATCACTCTTTTGTTTTTACAAAAAAGTGATCATATTTCCTCAGGGAGTGCAGTTAGTTACCATGTGGGCTCCATGCTAGCTCTGACAGCTTGAGGGCCCATCACAAAGAAGTGACAGTTAACACCAAAGCAAACAGCTTAACTCTTAAGCAAAATACAAAACCTCCCTAAATTGCAGCATTACACAAACTGTGCTTGTAAAGCTTTCCCAAATAAACTGTTTACAACAGTGGTAATATCAGTAACTTGGCACGCCGGAGGATGTTAGAGTTAAAAAACTTGAAAACAAATTTCAGTGTTTTCTGTCTGGTGCAAAGGGATTATTTTTAGCATTATTTTATAGGATTATCTTTTAGATTTAAGTAACAAACAGTCCCTAACAGAGCTAACACACACCTGCCACAGTGTAGCAGCAATGGTAATATGTTGTAAAGAGTAAGCGTATGTTTGCAGAGAGCCACTCTGAAACATGTTAGCCTTGTAGCTTAAGCAGCATTACATTTTATTTATATTAACTGGCTTAGCTCGTGGCTAACATGATAAACATTTAGCTGTTAAGACACAGAACATGACCCACCAACTGTCAGTACTGTTAGTTACTCCTTCATACTGTGACTTGAGCTCGTTCTCTGTCCCAGCTGTAGTAAAAATAGTGAGTGGTTTTGTTGTTGGTTTCCCTGGGAGACAAAACAATCAGGGGGAAAGTGGCTGTTACTTCCTCTGTTGTTATGGTTGCTCCCACAGTCCTCAGGCTAATAGCATGTGTATCCTATTGTGTCTTATATCCAAGCCTGTCTGACTCTGTTTCAGGTTTTCAAAGGATGCATACAACACGCAGCCCTTCATCCATCCCGACAGGTGTCTCAGGAGATGCCTTGGACCTCAGCTTGTCAGGCTCGCAGCTCTCTATGTCCAAAAGACCCAGCAGTGCATCGCCGGGGAAGTACTTCTCTCGCTCTGTGTCGGTTTCTGTGGCGAGTGACAGCAGAGGAAAACGCAACACCCTGGTGAGTAACTGCCATATGTGTACTGGCAGCAGAGTGGAGCTGCTGGTTGTTTACGAGTTATAATCTAATCAAGATGCAGCAAAGAGCAAATTCAGGTCTTTTAGGTTGTTTCAGAATCCTCCGACTGTGTGGTGTTTGCAAACAGATCTTATGATTCATTAACAAAGCTTTTAATCCACAGGGTGATGCCAGCTTTGGTAGCTCCCGCTCCATTAAGAATCTGAGGCGCTCCAACAGCACCACTCAGGTTAATCAGCAGGCCAACATCAGTTTAAGGTACAAACACACACATGCATACACACCTGCTGATGCAAAAACACTGCAACTATAAGGGGCCATACACATGCTGCATTCTTAACAGCCTGGAAAACACAAAGTAGGATGCTGGGTGCTCTTCAGTGCCAACTTTCAAGAGTGTGGAGGCTGCTGCTTAGAGGCAGCCTACTCACCTGCCATCCTGAGAGCAGAGCTGATTTTCTTTCAGGCGCTGTTTTTTAAGTGTGTAGGCCTAAAGCTGTGGGAAGCCCTGCACAGCCATATTAACCACAAACTGGTATTTATGGAAGAAGGGAAAGATATCTGTCAGTTGTGATTGGTTGTTCCTCATCACATGACATTGGGTGCGTGCTGCTGCAGAAGTTAAACTGTTTATCTCAGCACCTTGAAAAATAGGCGCTTAGCAACGCTTGGATGTCATTTGGGCGTCACTGTGGCATTTTAGCGCACCTGCTGTTCATCTACAATGAAAACAGCTGATGGAAATCACGGCATGTGTACGAACCCTTAGTAATTTTGTTAGGTTATTTAACAGGGGCCATGCACAACACAATTGTTGAGCCAAAGTTAGCAATATAGCTTACATCTGTGGTCCTCAGACAGATACCAGAATCTGAAATGCCCCCGATGCTGTCTGTAAAACCTGATTGGGTATCACTAAGTATGCGAGTCTACGAACTGATCCAGTACCATGTAATTTATTCATACATTTTAAAGTAGTTTTACACCGGAATAAAACAGCTTTTTTTTTTTTTCTGGAAATCATTTCCTCTTTGCTGCTTTAAAGGGATAGTGCACCCAAAAATGAAAATTCAGCCATTATCTACTCACCCATATGCCGAGGGAGGCTCAGGTGAAGTTTTAGAGTCCTCACATCACTTGCAGAGATCCAAGGGGAGAGGAGGTAGCAACACAACTCCACCTAATGGAGGCTGACGGCGCCCCAGATTCAAACGTCAAAGAACACATAATTGAAACCACAAAATATCTCCATACTGCTCGTCCGTAGTGATCCAAGTGTCCTGAAGCCCCGACATAAAAAGTTGTTTGGATATTGGATATTTTGTGGTTTCAATTATGTGTTTTTGGACGTTTGAATCTGGGGCGCCGTCAGCCTCCATTAGACGTTAACTCAAGTTTTTCCAAGCGTTGTTACAGCCTGTTTCTTCACTCATACATTCACGTAGAAACTCCATTCAGACTTTAAAATGTTCCTCATCTTTCATACATTCTTACTTTCACTCAACTTTCAAATCCCATTTAAAGTTTTTGAAATATTCAGACTTGTTTGGAGCTTGGTAAAAATGCCCTTTTCAGGTTTTTACATTGGTTTCTATCGGACTTGTTCATAGCTTGAGTGGAGGACTCAACTGACAGAGTGCAGAGAGCTTCTTCAACATTTCTCTTTAACTCGCTGTCACACCCACAATTTTCACTCTACATCCATCATTTTCGGCCAAAGTGGAGTAAAACTTGTGCTCTTTCAAATAATGTTACTTTGGAAGCGATAAGACTTATACATTCGGCACAGTGAGCCTGAAAGTGAGAGAAACTCCACTAACTGTTGCTTTGAACTAAATGTTTGCTGAGACCAGAAATCCTAAAATCTTCCACAGCATTTATACATTAATGGTATTATTCAGCGTTTAAAGCCAGCATTATAGTGTAGCATCAGCTTTTCAACAAGCAGCATTCACACCCGCAATTTCTGGAACATCTCACCTTACAAACATTATGTAGCCTATTTAATGTCATGCAAAATATACATCATATAGTTTTGGAAAACAGTTGGTTCATACAAAGGTTTAGATCAGTGGTCACATGATTGGTTTAGCTTGACCCGTGTTTTAAGGATTGTTAAAAACAAAAAAAAAAGTTGAAGCTCATAGAATGCTGCACATTTAAGTGTTGGTGGTGCAAGACCATGAATTAATTTATACATCAGGTGTGTATCTGCAAAACAAAACTGTCAAAGGTCGATAAGAATATTTAGAATATCTATGCTTGTAACACATTTACCTGCAGATCAGTGAGTCAGTATCACCTCTTATTTCTCTGGGCCAGTTTTCTTCATTCCTTATCACTGACATTGACACACTGAACTGCATATTGTACACTATGTGCTGATGGATGTGCTCTGCGAAGCCCCAGGCAAAACTTGTTCTTCTCAGTTAGATCGCCAGATAAACTATGCAGTAACATACATGTGTCTGAAATATGAAGGACCTGTTTTTGGAAGTGAAAGAAAAGAATGTTTAGATAATGTGTGTCAGACAGTCGTGGAGCTCATGTTGCCAGCAACTCAACCCTCTTTGCTCTTTAAACCAGAGTGCCTCTCTTCAGCGAGCAACAGCTGGCAGCCCTGAAGCCTCAGCAGCTCGGACAATGGGAATTGTGGCGCGCCAGCTCCTGCATGATAAAGAGTGGAGGGAGGCTGGGCGGCTGTTGCTGGGGTCGCGGGGTGCAGGGACTTTCTTTGTCCCAGGTTAGAGGGGGAGGGCCTGGACCTCAGGGTCAGGTTACCCCCTCCACCAGGAGCCAGTGAAAGGAGAAGTGTGTGTGCATGCTCTGGTTCTATTGTTCGGCAGCTGCCGCCATCCCCCCCTCCTGAGGATGCAGCGCAGAGGGGCTTTAAATTTAAAGACATTCTAAATACCCCCTCCAAGTCTCTGAGTCTTTGAGGGCTGTCACTGGGTCACTCACCACCCCTCTCCCTCTGTGCACCACCCTCTTGTAAAGCAAAAAGTAGAGGAATGTGCTGCCTGAATGGTGTTGTCAGATTTCTTTTCACTGGGCCAGCTGGCTTCACCCCCCGCCCCCCCCTCCGGAAGACACACGCTCACACACATGTTCATTTATATACTGACCCAGACAGAAACACCCTGCACAGCACAGGCAGGCTGCAGCACAGATACCAGAGGAGGCTGGGCCAGACACAAGGTCACCCTACATCTGTGCCTCATGATGGAGGTGCTGGTGTGTGAGGCTATTTGAAGCATGAATGACAGGCCGTCGGGATCAACATATGCATGCACACATTTACATGGAATCCATAACGGAGTTCCCCCGAGCAGACGGTCAGCTGCCTGAATTCCTGTACAGGGGGAGAAGAGAAGAGAAGGGGATGAGTCCCATTTCTGCAGCTGTCATTACAACATTTAATCACAAAAGCTGCCACTAATAGCCACGACCCGAGGTCCCTGCTTTGTGTCGAGTTGTTTAGTTGTGTATTGTGTCGTGCTAAGCTCTTGGTGTGTGGAAATTGAGCCCAGAATGTGTTTTCACTCACTTATTTTCTTGCCTTTTAAAAAAGTGCATTACAGGGTTTCTGCAGAACCTTAAAATGTCTTTATTCAGTTTAAGAAATATTAGACCATAAAAGTAAAAAGTTTTAATTGATGCAAACATTTCATCTAATTTAATTTATCCACCCTTTAATTCTCTCTGTCAAAATGAGTGGAGATTGTCTACGTGAAATTCTACATTTCTGATCTTACAAATCTTTAAAACTACCACTGAACGTAATAGTGTCTTTGAAAGTGAACATAATAGCCGACTCAGATTCTCAGATTCAGTCTAGTTTGGTGTTTCACCTTGCTATGTTCGCCTTTCTTTATGTTTGGCCTTTCTTCTTAAGCCTAGTTCACATTACACGATTTTCACCCTGATTTTGTGTCACGGAGACTGTCGTAATCTTTTGAGTGTTCATACCTGGCGACGTGTGTTTCTGTCAGCGTGAGTCTCGGCAACTGCGTTACAACCTGTGTGTGCACACCACAAGATTTCTCCACCAAGCCCTCGCAGACAGAGCCCCAGATAATGCGGTGACGTCACCAAACTTGGAGATGACACATTGTAAAGGCAGGGGCCGTGCACAACACAACTGCTGAGCCAAAGGATGGAGCACGGATATTCTTTATTATCCAAACACAACACGCTCCCCGTGATCCTGTGGACGCTGCCATCGTTGTTGTTGCTTGCCGGCCGGCTTGTCAGTGTTGCCAGATTTTGGGAGAGAAAGAAGCAATCATGGCTATGGAAACAAGCCCAAAAGAAGCGACTGCAATCTGACATACTATCATGCGTTTAAATAACTTATAACCTCTGCGATGTGAAAATTGTGGTGAAAATCGTGTAATGTGAACTAGGCTTTAGATGCCTGCAGCTTATGGTTTGGCACCTGGTCTCTGCCTGTTTATAAAGCCCCGACCTCACCTGAGCACTGTGGGGTTCACACATAAACATCCTGAGCACAGAACATAAGAATATGGGCGGTCCAAAAATGTAGTTAAAAATCTTTAAAAAGTCAGAAAAAGCATTAAATCTAAGTGTCTGATACATGAAGACAAACTGAGTTCACAACACTCTGGTGGTGTCTGTCCATGCAAATCGTTTGGGTTTTATTTTCACAGGTTTCTTAAATAACAGTCTGTAATTTCTGTTTCCATCTGTGATATTTGAGTAGAGTGCAGCATTGCTCTACATAAAACAATGAGCCTAACCTGTGTGTGGCTTGTGTGTGTTTCTCAGTCAGGACCAGAGTGAGGACTACCTGGCTCTGTTTGACAGCAGCTCAGATGGACGCAAGAAACTGGCCAGCCTCAGCAAAGCCTCACCGGACAGAACCACATGGAACATCCTGGTATTTCTAACCAAACACACTCTGACATTTGTCATCACATTTGACTTAATATACACTTTGATATACTGGACCATACCCGACCAATGTCAAGCAAAAAGCTTCATTCACATTATAAACAATTACAAAAATCCACCTCCAGCTGCTGAAATGCTCTCTGTGTGATCGGGGCCTGAGAGTGTCAAATTTTACAGTAGCTGAGGATGTAACAAGTTTTTCTTCTTTCAGGACGATCAGCCCAGAGCGTTCCCCCCGCACTCCAGCTCCCGCAGCACCGGCAGCATGGACTCTCCCACCAGCCTGAAGAAAAGGGAGCCTGGCATCGCTCTGGCTGCCACCTTCACTGCCAACAACAGGTGGGCAGCGTCTCTGACACACACACACACACACACACACACAAACAGCAGAGCAGGAACAAAGCCCACTCCAGTCCAGTGACTACTTGCACTGCTGCATTCTGTATTTCTAGCTGCTTCTCATATTTCATACCTGTTGATCATGGCAGCTGATACTGCCTACAGGAATTTCACCCACACACTGAGTTTTTCTTCCATGAAAATCTGTGTGGGCTGAGTTTGTAACATGGGAAGAATTTGTGTCAAAGCACGTACCATAAACCTTAATGCCTTGAGGAAGGTGAAGTGAAAGAAGGTGGCATTGGCATTCATGATACATGACACAAACTGTCTCCTGCAGAGTGTCACTGTACCTCTCTGTTTTTACA
The DNA here is from genome assembly GCF_006386435.1 of Epinephelus moara. Lineage (NCBI taxonomy): Eukaryota > Metazoa > Chordata > Actinopteri > Perciformes > Serranidae > Epinephelus > Epinephelus moara. The sequence goes on along the minus strand of NC_065518.1, from coordinate 2,776,064 downwards.
GGAGCAACAAGGGAGCTGTGGGGAACTCTGTCACCACCATCTTACACAACAACTATTCTGAGAAACCACTCACGCCCAAGAGCTCCAACCAGAGGCCGTCCTTCAAGTATGTCTGAATGGGTTTGAAGATGTTAATAGAGCTTATCCAATGTGTTTTGCTGATGAAGAAAAAACATGTTTGATTCCAAATTATTGGAATTTTATTGACTGTAAAGTTTCAGGAAAATAGAAAATAAAGCTACACTGAATATCTGTTTAAGATATCAACTGTCACCATCTTGGTTTAATGTTTGCAACTGAGTCAGAAACACACCATAGTACACCTCTAATTTTAGAAGGGATAGTTAACATCCTTTGTGGGGTTGTGGGGTGATCCATAATCAGTGTATCACCTACAGTACATGTCGGTCAGCATACTCAGTTTGGAGAAGCAGCCTGGAGTACTGGAGTAACTGCCTATGGACGGGGGCAGCAGCAAAACATGCTTTAGCCACCTAAGAAAATCAATATCAGTCTAAGTGTACGCCATATTTAGAATATTTTTACAGCTTTACCTTGCTGTCAGACAGTGATGTCCGACTAGCCACTGACGCTGTTATATCGATCTCTTCAAAGCCAGACAACATTGACAAAAACAGTAGTTTTAGCTCGCTGAACACACGAGTTGCTGGTCTACTGCTGCCTCGATCATGTTTGTGCTTCTGTGTGACTTTGGTGTTTCAAGGCTTAGTTCAGATTCACCAAAGTCACACAACAACATAAACTAACTAATAAAGTCAGCAGTAGACCAGCAGCTCCTGTGTTCAGCTAGCTAAAAGTACTGTTTTTGTCATTGGAGTCTGGCGGCCTTGACGAGAGAATAGATGGGGAACCGAAGCTGTTAACAGATTCCCTGTTGATAAGGGTTGTCTGACACAAAGGTAAAGCAGGGAAAATATTCTCAATATAGCGCACACTTAAACTGATACTGATTTCTTTAGGTGGCTAAAATACATTCTACTGCTGCCCCCGTCCATCGCAGTACACTGCTTAGCTTCTGTGTCGGTACTCCTGTCTGCTTCTCCAAACTGGGGGCGGGCCGACCATGATCTACTGTAGGTAATACACTGACTAGCACCTCATATAAACCCACTAAAAAAAGTCCAGATTATCCCTCATTATTGAACTTGTATGAAGTTTTTCAGAATTTCCAATCATATTTTTCCCTCAGTAACATCCTGAAGGCCACAGCGAACGACGAGGTGTCACAAGACAACAGCTCCCTGACAAAGTCCCAGAAGAATTTCTCCTCATCTCCCTCCACCTCAAACAACAAATCTCCAGTGTCGGCGCAACGCAGCAGCCCCGTCCTGCCCCGCAGGAGGGAAGTCACGGAGGAGGAGGCAGAGAGGTCAGACCCACTACACTGCTTCCACTGTGTTTCTACTGTGTGTTTACTGTTCTGTTCACGTTAATGTCTGTGACTCATCGCTGCTCCCTTGTGTATTTGAAGGTTTATTCAGCAGGTGAACCAGGCAGCAGTCACCATCCAGCGCTGGTACAGACGCCACGCCAAGAGACGACACACTAACCAGGCGGCGCTCAAACGCATCCTCGCCAGTAAAAGAAAGGTATCCATCTGTCCCCAGGCTGCCTTACTCCTCAGCTTTTATTCTCCGTGGTACAAACTGGTTTTATCTCTCGCTCTCTTTCCATGACTGCATTAACACTATCGATGTCTTTCCTTTTTAGGAGTGGGAGGAGAGAACAGAGGAGGACAGTCGCCTGGAGCAGCAGCAGCAGAAAAAGGATGAAGACAGGAGACGGATCCGTGAAGAGAAAGCTCGTCTGGCTCGCCTGGCTGCCATCCAGGTGCTCACCTCTGATTTACCTGCAGCAGTTTTAGTATTCTGTTTCCATGAAGTTGAAAGACTTGTGAGTGAGGTTACTAAGCGTCCTGTAAAATATATAATCCGTCCTGTGATTGGAAACTAAAAGACGTGTTCCATATTGAACTGATACAGAGCGCAGTTTGTTCCTTACATTTAAGAATCAGTAAATGCAAACAGGGCTTAAAATTAGCACCATCCATCAGCATGGTTGGATACTGAGCTCTGTACTTTTAAGGGTACAGACTGAATTTCATTGGTACTGATTCATGTAAAATCCATTGGTGCCAGTATCTGAAAGCGCATTTGGGTGAGAACGGTGGGCTTAGATAAGAGGCGGAAATAACGCGAAGTGCCCCGAAGGCTAGAAGCCAGACACAGAGCTTTGAGGGCTGCAGTGGAGCTCTGTGGAGTAGCTGGCCACGGAGCTCTGCTCCATTGGTTGCTCCATCGGTTGCTCCATCGGTTGCTCCATCGGTTGCTCCGTTGGCCGCTCTGTTGGCCCTTCTGTAGGTCCCTCCATTGGTTGCTCCATCGGTCGCTCCGTTGGTCGCTCCATTGGTCAATCCGTTGCCCGCTTTGTTGGCTCTTTTTTTAGGTCCCTCCATTGGTTGCTCCATCGGTCGCTTTGTTGGTCACTCTGTTGGTCGCTCTGTTGATCCTTTTGTAGGTCCCTCCATTGGTTGCTCTATCGTTTGCTTTGTTGGTCGCTCCATTGGTCGCTCCATTGGTCAATCCGTTGATCCTTTTGTAGGTCCCTCCATTGGTCGCTCTGTCGGTCAATCCGTTGGTCGCTCCGTTGATCCTTTTGTAGGTCCCTCCATTAGTTGCTCTGTCTATCGCTCTGTTGGTCTCTCCGTTGGTTACTCTGATGGTGGCTTCCCAGTTTTTGCGTCTGGTCTATTGTCTTTTATATATTATTAACCAGCAGACACACAGACACACAGACAGACGGAGACAGAAGATTATCTCCATGTGTGATTAGAAAAGAGCAGAGTTGAGTTGTAGTCCACTCCGTCACCCCTGCAGCTTGTTTAAAAATTACATTTTTGTTATTACAGAGAAAGTAAAGTACCAAAAAATGTACTGTTGGGTACCGGTATGTGTTTAAATGTACCCAACAATATCCACCAGTTAAATGTTAATAGGATATGCAACTTGCTTTACTCACCTGCCAAAAACCCCAATGATAATTTATTGAGCGGCTGGTAAAATTTGGTAAAACATTAATTAGCTTTCTGGCCATTGGACAAAACAGTTAATTTTTGCAATTGTGCAAAGCTGTCAATATTAGCGTGATCCATCAGCAGGGTTGGATACTGATCGTAGTACTCTAAAGGGTACTGGCCTTGACTCGGCACCCTGTCTGCAAAGCTCTGGTCGAGGAAATATTAGAGGTTAAACTTAAATTAAGGGCAATAGAAGGAGACCCTCCTCATCTGTCATCCCTCAGCCAGCAAGCTGCTGCATGTTCACTACTGAAACAAAGAAAGAGCTTCTCACTGGTCGTGACTCACTGGCATACTGTAACGACGCTGTCACTCATCAGTGACAAGTGACAGCGTTACTACAATTCACCTCCCAGGGGCATGAGATTAAAAATGGCCACCTACGAGATTAGTCCACGGCCAAAAAGAGGATGAGATTACAGAAATACAGAAGGGAATCTGAAAATGACTGCCAATGGTTGGGATGCTCCCTTCAACTCAGAAGCATCTTTTGTGTCCAAGTGGAAATTCTCTTATGTGACACAATGACCTACAGTTGGAACCAAATCTACTTTATTAGATCATGTACTTGAAACTATGATGTCAACAAGTTATACTTTGATTCAAAGATTTGAATCAAGCCTCTCTGTGGATGCTCTCCTGGCATCATGTGGTTTACATTGTTCTGTGTCTCCTTCTGGTGGCGTGTTGCAGGAGCTGCAGCAGAAGAGAGCCCAGCGGGTTGCAGAGGTGCAGCATGCAGCTGAGGTGGAGCTGGAAAACCTGAGGCAGACGGGTGCAGCTGGACGCAAGAAGCCGCCCAAGATTTCTCCCACCAACAAAAGTCCAGCGTCACCGAGCAACAACAGCCCGATGTCACCCACAGACGTAAAGGCTAAGAACACAGGTGATTATGCACAGAGACTAAGAGCACTCGTACCACCCAGCTCAAGAAAACATCTTTAAATCCTCTTATGACGGTGGAGAACTGGTACTTTGAATCATGCAGTAAGAGTTCTGATTCATTATTTGTTTCCACAGACTCCAATTTGAATGTTGCGGCTGACTTAAGTGAGCTGAGCTTCAGAGCCATTTCCCCGGCTTTGTCCAATCACAGAGGCTCTCAGTGCTCACAGGTACCTTCACAGCTCAGATCTCCTTTTCCTGCATCCTCTGTCTCTCCCTCTCTCTTGATGTATGAACAAATCCTCTCTGTATCTGCCTCGTAGGATCAGGACGACAGAGCAGAGGCAGACATTTGTGTGGAGCAGCAGCATCAGCAGAACGACAGGAAATACATTCGTAAAGAGAAAGCTCGTCTGGCCCGCCTCGCTGCCTCCCAGGTCAACACACCTGAGGTACGGACTTTGTTGTAAACCGTAATTCAGAGTCAAAGTAATCCAGTCCCATCACACTGAGTCTTGATTGACTAATGTCTCCCTCTGGTGGTGTGTTGCAGGAGCTGCAGCAGAAGAGAGCCCACTGGGTTGCAGAGGCTCAGCATGTAGCCGAGGTGGAGCTGGAGAGCTTGAGGCAGACAGGTGTCGTTGGACGCAAGAAGCCGCCCAGGATTTCTCTCACCAACAAAAGTCCAGCATCACCGAGCAACAACAGCCCGATGTCACCCACAGATGTGAAAGCTAAGAACACAGGTCTGTGTGTCTCTGTAGCAGTTTGAGCCTCACTGAACACTAAAACATCTTCATGTCGAGTTAAAGGAAGAGTTCACCCACAGAGGGATCATTTGTCTGTTAATTACTCACCCTGTGTTACGCTGAATTTATAAAGAACACTTGTTTTTCTCACATTTCAGTGGTGAACAGTGAATCAAAAAAATCTTGACCAATTGAAGTAAATGGGGTCCGCACTTAACAACAGCAAAACTATAACAAAACATCTGATTACAAACTCTCACACAACTTGTGCAAAATCCAGGTCTCATTTAATTAGTTATATGCTCAGAACTTCCCAAACAAATTTGTTAAATCCTTGCGTTTGAACTCTGCATGTGCATTTCACATGCTTTCACGCCCTGACCTAGAAAAAGTTATCCATGCATTCATCTTCTCCAGACTAGACTACTGTAACTCCCTCCTTTCCGGCATCAACCATAAATCACTCTCCCGCCTCCAACTAGTTCAGAACGCAGCAGCTAGGCTTCTCACTGGTTTTAACAGACGACATCACATCACCCCTATTCTTGCTTCCCTTCATTGGCTCCCTGTCTGTTTTAGAATTGATTTTAAGATTTTACTGATCACTTTTAAGGCACGTCTGGGTCTGGCCCCTAGCTATATAACAGAAATGTTGACCCCATATGAGCCTGTACGCAGCCTTAGATCCTCGGGCAGGGGCCTTTTGGTTGTTCCAGAGTCGAGGCTGAAGTCTAAGGGCGACCGAGCTTTTTCCATCAGGGCCCCTCGGCTTTGGAACGACCTGCCCGAGGATCTAAGGTTTGCAGATTCAGTGACTTCTTTTAAATCACTTCTTAAAACCCATTTTTATAGACTTGCTTTTATGTGATGTCGTCGTTCTCCTCTTTCTCTTGTATTGTTTATTTATTAGTGTTTTAGTTGTATTGTATTTACTTATTTTATTCCCTTTGCTGTTTTCTCCTGTACTCCTTGCTGCTACCTTATTGCTGCCATGTTGTATATGTCTGCCTCTGCTATATTGTGTGTTGTTGCTGTATTACCTGCTGCTGTTATATTGTTGATTGTACTGATTTTGCTTTGTTTGTCAAAGCACTTTGTAAACTTTGTTTTTAAAAGGTGCTATATAAATAAAATTATTATTATTATTATTATTATTTCTTTGAGCAAAATTCAAAAGCACACACCTGCCCAGGTGGCTACTCATAGAGTATGAGACTGTTACTGCAGAAGTGTTTTAAACAGTCATGTTGTAGTGAAGTTATGTGTTTGGGAAGTCCTGAGAATACAACTGGATAAATGAGACTTGGTTTAGATGTTTTGATAAAGGTTTGCTGTTTGACGTAGACCCCTATCGCTTTAATTTATCAAGAATTTTCAAAAAATTTTGATTCTTTATTCACCATGGAGGCATGCGAGAAAATTCAAAGTAACACTGGGTGAGTAATTGATAAATTAAGGATCATGTCACGAGTGAAGTATTCCTTTAACGTTGCTAAAATGTGGCCTTTTAACATGGAAAATAATAAAGAGCACTATAATAATTGTCCTGATTAAATGTTTTCACAGACTCCAACCTGAACGCTGTGGCTGAGTTCGGTGAACTCTCCAGCTTCAGAGCTGTTTCTCCAGCTTTGTCCAATTGCAGAGGGTCCCAGTGTTCACAGGTAAATTAAAAAAACGTCTGCACTTTAACCTGCAGGGTCGATTAACACTTTGAAAGTAAGGCTAATTTTAGTGAGGGAACAAAAGGTACGGCCATTTTCACAGAGGTCCTTTGACCTCTCACTTTAAGATATCTAAATGAAAATAGGTTCTGTTTGTATCTATGAGTCTACCCTTTACAGACATGCTCACTTTATGATAGTTACATGCAGTTTTTGTCATGTAGTACAAATGTGTTATCTCCGCCTATTGTATCTGAATATTTCTGCACACTGGGGTCCCTAAACAATGTTGAAATTGCATAAATCAGGTATGACCAGGAAGCTGAGACTCTTGTGTATTCAATGACCATTATTTTATTAATGTGTGATGATGTGAGCCCTGATAGTAGCCATTTTATTGTGAGACCATTTTTTGAAACTTGACTTCACTGTATAAAATGACCTATATTGACCTCTAGGATTATCACAGCCTCATGAAACTTTACAAACACAAACTAGCGACTGCGAGCATTTAGAAGATGCATAGCTTTTATAGATTTACTGACAATAAGGGAGTTTGTCAGCTGTTTCCAGAAGAGAAGCGCTCGCCATACAGTTAACAAAAAAAAACAATTCTTACAGAAATGTCCCAATGGCAGAAGTTTTTGATTCCAAATCACAGCATGGATTTTTTGTGGTGTTCCTCAAGGTCTTGGTGCCCTAACATAATATTCTGGTTGGGATTTTTAACCATTTTTATAATTTCTCAAATGGTCCTAAATGGTTGAATTTATCCCCAAATCTGTGTAACAAATGGTGTCTGCCCAAAAATTACTGCAACACCTTATGAGACATAATTGCTCGTGGGAATGACCATCACATACTTCCAACATAATCTAAGCCTCTGTACACTCCTTACTTTACTAACCAGAACACAATATTTATTACAGATTTATGACCAGAAAAACTTGACACACAGTGCTGAGCTGCATCTCAAGTTTATCTTCAGGTTCCAGCTTTCAGATTATGTAAACCACTTCTCGATGGCAAACACTACAGACCTGCTTTCTCTACCTAAAGACCCCCCAAAAAAAGATTAAAATAGGTCTGTGGTAGGGAGGTTGGGAGTTGAAGAGATTAATGACCCCTATTATTGATCAGTAATCCATCATCATCAGTGTAAAATGTTAAAGCAGTTCCCATTGTAAGCATGTGTGCTCTCTCTGTGCTCCAGGAGATCCTGCAGAGGTCTGTGAGCGTGGAGGACCAGCGGCAGGGAGCTCTGTCCAGCAGGGCTCAGTCTAAAACCACCCTGAACGAGCTGCTGGACACCCTGAAGCTGTTAGAGGAGGAGCCAGAGAGGCTGTCAGAGCCAAAGTGCTACAGCAAAGAGAAATACGCCTGGATAGACGAGGTGAGACCTCCTGATGTGGCGTATTCATCACCTGAAGTATTAAGTTCCCAGATATGTAGAGCTGAGAGCAGAGTGGACTTCTTTTGTTTTCTTTGTCCAGATGTTAGTTTAATGATGTCATGACTGTAACCTGCGTCTCCACTGTGTGTCATTAAAGGACGGAGACTCCAACTCTCTGACCACAGACAACCTGGAGCGTCACGGCCAGCTGAGTCACCATCCTGCGCTGCCAGACGGGGGCGCCCTGCTCTCTGAGGCCAAGCTGCAGAGCATCATGAGCTTCCTGGATGAGATGGAGAAGTCTGAACAGGAGAGGCCGCGCTCGGTCACTTCAGGGTCGCACAGAGAGGTCAGCAGAATGACAGCGCCACAACACTGTCATGTTTAAAAAGCTCCAATACTGACACTCATTGTTTTAATTCTTTGTCTGTTTTTATGACCAGTTTCAGGTTCCAGTCCAAAACCATCTGACTTAATATTTGAATCAGATCGAGAGTAAATATTGTGATTGTGTGTTTGAATATAAATTGGGTGCAGATGTTTTGTGAGTCACCAAATCTGTCAGATCTGTCGGATTTCAACAGATTGTAAAATATAAACACTGAACACATGCTGACTGATTGTTGAATGGATCCTGTGTGTTTCAGGCTGTGCTGTCAGAGGAGGAGCTGGCTGGCGTCGAGCAGGCGTCTGCCACCGCCGCCGAGGTCACCGGCTCCATGATGAGAATCAAGCTGGAGCTGGAGGAGAAGAAACGCACAGTCAACATGCTGCAGGCTGCACTGGTTGGTTCTCTGTTTAGAATAAGGCTTTCACTGTGGTTACTGTCAGAAGATCAGAAGTACAGAGAGTTGTTGACTAGAGATGATACACCATCTCATGGTGGTCACTTCCTGTCAACGTTACAGATCAGAAGCACAGAGAGTTGTTGACTAGAGATGATACACCGTCTCATGGTGGTCACTTCCTGTGAACCGGCAGCTTTTTATCTTTGGTCTTTATCTTTAGCTAGCTTCTCTAAAATGGACAGTTAAGAGAATGAATAAAGAAAGAAAACCAAACACAAGATGAGAATATGGAAAACACAAGCACATAATCCAAATAAATTTAACCCAGCCGTAACAAATATGCACAAACAGATGTGGCCAAAAGTAACGGACAACGTCAATTCAAGACATCTTGCTGTGAAACAAACCGTAGATGAAGTATTGAAGAAATGTAAAAATACTAATGTAACAGTAAGAAAGGAAACTGATTTAGTTTCAATAAAACAATACAGCCACAGTTAATATGAGTTATGGTAGAGGGAAATGGTTGCTAAGGAGCTTCTGGTGACACAAAGGGAATACTTAAGTACTTCAGTAGCTAAGGGCAAACACTTAGAGATCAAAGGGTTTTCCTTTACACCATCTTAAGGAAATCCTCATGGTGATTTTATGCAACTCTTTTTTTTCCAAGGCTTCCTCAGATGAAAGTTACAGGCAACCTTAGCCTGTTAAATGCAACCAGACCCAGGTGTGTTTACCCTCTGTATCTCCTCTCCTGTGTTCCAGGCCCAGCAGAGGGAGCTCACAGTGAGACATGTGAAGGAGACGGAGAAGGAGCTGAACAGAAACTTCCAGCTCCAGAAGGAACAATATGAAGCCACCATCCAGAGACACCTCACATTCATTGATCAGGTAGGGGGACATGCACGCTCTAATCTCAGCTGCATCACACTTCTCTGACATGTTTCTGTTGTCCCTTGAGGTTTTTTAAACGTGTTGTGTCTCTCTCCAGCTGATAAATGATAAAAAGGCTCTGAGTGAGCGCTGTGAAGGAGTGGTGGGAGAGCTGAAGCAGGTGGACCAAAAGTACACCAAGAAGATCGCACACATGCAGGAGCAGCATGAAATGGTGAGAGCATGTTCCCACAGTAATAATCTCATGTTCCTGTAAAGATTTAAGAGTTTGCATGTGCACTTCTGAGTTCTCACTGCAAATAATTTCTGCTCCTCTGCTTCTGCTTTGCATCTCGTGTGGTCACACTGTGTAACTTGCTGTCTTGCGATGCGGCTTTGGTTTAATTGTCTTTTTTCTGTTCTGCCCTCTCTTCCTCTTCTACTTCCTCCTCTTCTTCTTCTTCACTGTCCGTCTCTGTCCTTGTCTGTGTATCTGTTTTTTCCCTGGCTTTTAGGTGTGGCAAATTCTGGGTCCCTTGTGCGAGGTAACTTTTTTTTCTCTGCTAACCTGGTCATCCTCATCACGATCACCTCTCTCATGCTCTCATTCCTGTTTCCTTTCATTTGTCTGTCCCTCACCACTTCTGTTGGACAGTCTGTCTGCATGTGAGTCTCCTCAGTCTTTTCTCATTTATCTCTAGATTTAGATTTAAAACTCCATTTGTTATATGTTAGTAGGTTAAAGGGTAAGTTTGATGTTTTTCACCGTGGACCCCTTTTCCCATGTTTTTGTGTCACTGCAGCCAGCAGCGTGGGGCATGTTCGCATCATAATTTACGTCCACTATAAGTGTTCGTTTTTGTCACTGACAGGCTCAGATTGTATGACAACATTATGGAAATGATCCCTACAGAGAGAGTGTCAGATCCTTTCTGTTTAACCAGAAACAGCCCTGAAATCATCACCATCACCAAACCCACCAGACTCCATTTAAACAGACAGTAATTTTATCTTTGTAAAACACACGTCATTCAAAGTCGACAGAAACAAAATAAAACTCACAGAAACCATCTTGGGTCGTCATTCAACTGTTCCAACAATCACCAGCTCTTGGTTTGGTCGCAATAAACCCTTGATTCACTGATTTAGATGAAAACATGCTGCATCTATACACGCTAAAATTACTGTTTATCTAAATGGAGTCTGGTGGGTTTGGTGATGGTGATTTCAAGGCTGCTTCTGGTTAAACAAAAAAAGGATCTTACTCAAAAAGATCTCTGTAGGGATCCTTTCCATCATATTGTCAGACAAAAACAATCTGAGCCTGTCAGTGACAAGATCCTGTTTTTAAACAGAAACCCACCAGACAACATTAAAGTAAACAGTAATTTTAGTGTGTATAGATGCAGCATATTTTCACAGCTTAATCAGTGAATTTAATATGGCAATGAGGGCTGCACCAATTTATCTGTTGATTATTTTCTCAATTAATCAAAGAGTTGTTTGGTCTATAAAATGTCATAAAATGATGATTAATGTCAGTCTATCAGTGTTTCCCAAAGCCCAAGATGGCGTCCTCAGATGTCTTGTTTTGTCCACAACCCAGAGATATTAGGTTAGGTTAGGTTTTATTGTCCCCAAGGGGAAATTCTTTTCCACAGCACTGTACTTGTTGGACTCAGCATGAAAAACAATAACACACAAACACCGACACCATCAGAACACATCACACTGGCGAGCAGCACACAAAAAGCAACGACATATATACAGCATATAAACATGACAATCAACGGGGCCTGTTGTTCAGAGCAGCTACGGCTGCGGGAATCAGGCTTTTCCCAAAGCGAGCCCTTCTGCACCTCAGCGTTTTATACCTGCGTCCTGAAGGCAGCAGGGCAAGATGTTCATTTAGTGAGTGTGTGGAGTCCTGTTCTATTGAGGTTGCGATACGTGTGGTGGCCCTGTTATTAAGTTCAGTGAGGTTGGGTGTGGGAAGACCGATGATTTTTGCGGCAGTGCCAGTTATGCGTGTGAGTTTAGTCCGGTTTTTGACAGAGAGCATGGTATAGAAACAGGTAGAACAGTACAGTAGGATGGATTGAATAATGCTTTGGTACATTAACAGCAGGAGATGTGGAGCAACATAGAGTCCTTTTAAGCTTACTGATAACTGATAGTCTTTGGTGACTACGTTTCTGGATGTCTGTGATGTGCTGGTCGAAGGTGAGTTTGTTGTCCAGTGTTATTCCGAGGTATTATTCATTTTACTGTTGTAGAAGAGGAAAAAAACAGAAAATATTCACATTTGAGAAGCTGGAATCAGAGAAGTTTGACCTTTTTTCCTTCAAAAATTCCTCAAACCGAGTAATCGCTTATAAAAATTTGCTGGCCATTAATTTAATAGCTGTCAACTATCGATTGATTGTTGCAGCTCTAATTTTAATCAGACCAGAGTGAATTATGTTGATAAAATGACTGTTTATTTAAATAGAGTCAGGTGGTTTTGGCAAAAGTGATTTCAGGGCTGTTTCTAGTTAAACAAAAAGGAACCAAAAACACTTGACTCTATTTAGATAAACAGTCATTGTAGTGGGTAAAGATCAAGTATATTTTCACATCTAACCGGGTTTGGTAGTTTTTTTCAGTGGAAAAATGAACCAAGACAGTTTCTGTGAGCTTTATTTTGTTTCTGTCGACTTTGACTGAAGTGTGTTTTATGATGCTAACACTACTGTTTATTTAAATGGAGTCTGGTGGGTTTGACGGTGATGATTTGGGGGCTGTTTTTGGTGAAACAAAAAGGATCCTACTCTTAAAATAAGATCTATCTCTGTTGGGATCCTTTACATAATGATGTCGGACACTTATATCACTTATATGAACAATCTGCATGATTGTCAGTGTCAAAAATAAACACTGTTAGTGGACGTACATTGACAGTAAGAACATGCTCAGAGTGGTTCCATTGCAGCCTGTTTTGTTTGACACAAACATGGGGAAACAGGATCCTTTTAAAAATACCAAACTCATCCTTTAATCTTTTTGCCCAGAATTTGTTTGAACTCTTCTTTTATCATCTTTGTGTTGTTTTATAATTTACTGTTTGATCTCCTGACATGCATTCCCCTTGAATTTGTCTCCATAGTCAACACTGTGTTTAAAACTGAACAAATACCTCCTTTGAGTACTGTAACTGACCTTCCTCCTTCTGCAGGAAATCAAGAAGTTAAAAGAGCTAATGAGCGCCACGGAGAAGATCCGCCGGGAGAAATGGATTGACGAGAAAACCAAGAAGATCAAAGAGATCACAGTCAAAGGTACTGTAGACAGAGACTGAGCTCAGAGTGGAAATCTGAGAGTTAAACAGCTTTACTAAAGATCCATTAGGATCAGGGCTTAAATGTGTTTCATGTAATGCTCTGTTTTTTTTTTTATTTGGGGTAACTTTTACTGGCTGCGCTTATCAAGTGCACTTTTATTTTCATGAGAATCCTCCACTGTGCAGGTGTCGTGCATCATTTAGCAGCTTCATACTGGCTCTGTAAAGTCTCTGACCTCCTGCCATCAAACTCAAACATGCTGCTTTGTGCCTATTGTTTCTGTTTCTTCCTCTGTGGTGGTCGTGGCGAGATGGTAACCCTAGATTTGTGAAACTCAACTCAACCACCTCAGTATATTCTTGTCTCTCTGGTCAATGGTGTAATGCTGTGGTGAAGGTCTGGTTAGTGTTAGGCACAAGAGGCACTTATGTTTATTACTATACTGATGCTCCAGTGACTTGTGGCATATACATCCCTTTTATTATGTGCAGGTATTGTGGGCTTAAGGGAATGATGTGGGGCTGAGCTCCATGTCAGGATTTCTTTGTTTGAGAGCTTCATTAGTGGCCCTCAGGCTCATTGTTACCTCAGTCAGTGATAGACTGTGACTTAACAGACGTTTATTAATATGAACATATTTGAGATTATTACTTTAAGAGCAGCATCAACAAAGAGGGAAAGTTTCGCCTCCAGGAATGTACAGTCTTCTTCCACTATTTCCTGCCTGTGATCCCATGAAGAGTCTCTCGATCAAGTGTTCATACAGTTACAGAATTGTTTGTACTTCTTTACTAAGTGACTGCTCAGCAACTTTAATCCAGCGTGCTGTAAACATGCTGCAGGCTCTGAGCAGCTGAACAACACGTGATGAACTGGATTCTGCTCCTCCTCCGCCCGCAGGTCTGGAGCCAGAGATCCAGAAGCTGATTTCTAAACACAAACAGGAGCTGAAGAAGCTGCGGACGCTCCACGAGGCGGAGCTGCTGCAGGCAGACGAGCGGGTGGCCCAGCGCTACGTCCGCCAGTGTGAGGAGCTGCGGCAGCAGCTGGAGAGGGAGAAGGACGAGCAGTGTCAGAAGGAGAGGGAACTCGCCAAACAGAGGTACGCATGTGACATCATCAGGACTCATACTGACTCTCTACACAGGAGCACTGCATACAAGATATGTAAATAAAACAGAGTAGATGGAAACTGGCTGTAAGATAAAACCTTAAAAAGTAACTCTAGTATTTTCCAATGTTTTTGTGTCTAAAGCCTGATTCACGCAGGAAAAACGTTTGTTCAACCAACGATAACCCTTCTGTTTTCATTCCTTTAAGGGTCATTCTGACTGATAAAAATATAAAGGCTGTGATAGCATGTAACCACAATATTTTCTGGGATGGTTATCATATCATACAACCCTAACTATCACGTCATCCATGTCATCATCTTTCAAGATTTCACTCCTCTGATGGATTCGGCAAATGTGTCTCCGTGCCGTGTAGCAAGAAGAGCCTCCTGCACCCAAAACGCTGTTAAAACTTTCATTTATAAATGCCAGTTTAAATAAACATTTAAATTAAACAGTAATTTTGTGTATAGAGGCACTAATTTTCACATCTAACTAAGGGTTTATTTCACATTATATGTAACTTTTATTTTGTTTATATCAACCTTGAATGAAGTGTGTTTTATAATGATAAGATTACAGTTTATTTAAATGGAGTCTGGTGGGTTTTGCAGGGGCGATTTTTGGGGCTGTTTTGGTTAAACAAAAAGGATCTTACTCTTCCTATCTCTGTAGGGATCCTTTCATACTGTTGTCAGACACTTAGGGGGCGATCACACAGAAATGAGACGCTAGAAACATGGACGCTTCAAAGACGCTTGAAACACTGGAAGTGCTTATTCAATGTGCGCTAGACAAAAAAAAAACAGCAAGGAGCGCCTGTGGAGCAGGGATGCGTGCGCAACACACACACACACACACACACCTCCTGTCATTTGCCTTTGTCTCCCCTTGAATATAGTGTTTCCCTCAAAGACAGTAGAGACCGTACTAGCTTACATGAAACTATCACGAGCTATCAAATCAAATCCAACTTTGTTTATAGCACTTTTCATACATAAAAATGCAGCACAAAAACTGTGAACTACGAAATAAGGTCACCAGCCCTCTCACATATCCCACTGTCTGAAAGTTAACTAGCTGCTACGACGATATCGTCGTCGTCAGTTACATAATATTCACTGGACAAATTCATTGCGCTGCTCGCACAGCTCCATGCGTGTCCCCTCCTGTGTTTGTTCGAGTACTGAGGTGTGCGTGTGTTGTATAATCCTTAAAAATCAAATATTGTCAGGATAAATTTCTCGTCTTCGGACTGCATTGCGTTGTGTGTCGCTCGTAACTGCCGTAACTGCCACAACAAAACGGAGGATTTGATTGGCTGCCTGGGCCAATGACGACAATGACGAATGGTGCTACTGGCGTCTGACGCTCAAAAAGTTGAAAATATTTTAACTTTTCAGCAACTACACGCGTCTAAAAAGAAGCATCTACAAAAACGCCAGTCAGATGTGCCGTATCATAGGAAAACAATGGTTTTACTGGCGTCGCGTTTCTAGCGTCTCATTTCTGTGTGATCGCTCCCTAAGAATAACAATCTGAGTCCGTCAGTGACAAAAAAACACTTTATCTGGATGTAAATTAACAGTGTGAATGTGCTCTGAGTGGCCTGTTGCAGCCTGTTTCACTGCTGCCAGCTGCAGCGCTCTCTCTCAATACTGGACTATTTTAAAACATTGTTCTGCCCATTAGTCACTCACACACAAAAACATGGGAAAATAGGGTCCAGGTTGAATAATAGTGAATTTACCCTTTAAAAACATCCAGCCTTGTATTCAGTTAATAACGAAAATACTTCAAACAGGAAGCAGTGTCACAGTAAACATCTTACAAACCAAACAGCCTGCGTGAAGCTCGGTGCATTCAAACCTGAGAGATACAGTTTATTCAACATGCTCTTCAAGACTATTTTTGGAAGCAGTGAAATCATGCTGACTGTACCGCCAGGCAGGAGACACACAGAGAGAGAAAAGAGGCTTTGATTTCACTCTGTGTCACATGAGGGAGGAGCACACAGAGTTAATCAGTATCTGAAGAAGGGCTGTCAGCAGAGGTTTGGTTAGTTAGTCACATGTGTGTGCGCTCTGCCAGTGTGTAATGATTAGACATGTTAATTTTAGCAGCCTGTGAACAGCCACATTCAGGTGTGTGTGTGTGTGTGTGTGTGTGTGTGTGTGTGTGTGTGTGTGTGTGTGTGTGTGTGTGCGTGTGTGTGTGTGTGTTAGGTATGAGAAGCAGCTTCAGGAGGAGGAGCTGTCCCTGCAGCAGCAGAGGAGGCGTCTCTACAAGGAGGTTGCTGATGAGAAAGAGCGTCTGGCTCAGCTGGCTGCAAGGTGAGGTCAAAGGTCACCTGTCTGCTTCTTTCCACTGTGAAAATCCAAAGTCATACACCAGAGCTGTTTTTCTCTCAAGAGACATCCCCAGAATGTTCCAGTAGTTTTGTCGTCATCATGGAAGATCTAGGAAGATCTTCAGGGTGTGTTACGGTTCGGCTCCAGTGTAGTTTGGTAACGCTGTAGAGGAGGAACTTTGGGAACTGATTGTACTGCAGCTCTCAGGTCAGAGACTCTGCAGAAATTCTGATCAGGAGAGTTTGTGCTTGAAAATCCCCCTCAAATCCTGCCGGGAATAAAAAACACATGTCACCATTCTAAATGATCTTCCTGAGGACATGCTGTTACAGCTGCTCAGCAGTTAAACAAGTGACCTTTGGAATACGACTGAAATCAGCTCCATTAAATGCCATAAAAATTATCTAAAAGAGACAGCGTTATGCAGAGTGAAATGAAATGAGATGCCACGACGTTGTGAATTTTATGTATACAAATGGATGCATACTGTTTATTGGAACACAGTGCAGTTTACATTCATAGTTAAACCCTAATAAGAGAGAAGACTGAATGTATCTCGCACCTGGAACGTTGTTGTTGGGCTTTGTAGTCGACATCATGATTTTCTAAGTCCTCCATTTTCACCATCAAACTCTCAACTCGCCACTCCTCGGTTAACTGCAGAGAGTACTGTCGTTAGCTCAGCTTGGATAGATTGTATTGGCTGTATCACCGTATCGAGTTTTGATGCAAAGTCTTCCTTCAGTTCTTTCTTTAAATTGTAAATTGCACTCAGAATTTTTTTTGAGGGTTCATCACTGTCTGGTCAGTTCGCCCCTCATGTGCCATGTTGAAAGTTGTTGTGCAAGAGGTGGCGATTCTCCTCCAGTTAAAGTTTCAGTTTCCTTTTTAGTCGCTTTCTTTCAGCGTTTTGACTGATTAAATTGCATTTTCGTTTACCTCCCTCTTTTCACAGAGATTATTACAATATTAGAGCAGAGAGACGTCTGAACTACGTCTAATCAGCATGGCGCCATGACCAGGAGTCCAACGACTGGATCTTAAGTTCCAGCATGTCATGAAATTTAGTAGTCCAGATACTAAAAAAAAAAAACAATAAATCACATGTACTGAAACATACAGTCCTTTATTAAGACATTTAAAATTGAATTTAAATTTTATTATTAATCCCTGCTGATCTGCCTCAAACACAAAGCACTAGTCTGTGTGGGTTCATGAGATTTTGTGGGTGAGGAAACATATTAATATACAGCCTACAGCATGTGAACCTAACGTAAACATCAGGGCCCAGACGCAGCAAACCAACATAAAAAAACTAGCAGTGACAAAAGCCAGCTGTTGCGACGCCTCACACTGCCTGTGTTTCAGCCAAAAAGTTGCACATGAACACACCACAAGACTACAGTCAACGGCCAGAAATAACTCTCCACACCAGGTGATGGTGACAGTCTGTCTTCATCTTTCAAAAAGGGAAGCCGGAACATTGTCTTGACGCTAGTTAGCCAGTTAGCACTTTAACAACACAACCACATGTTAAACGAGCAGAGCATATTTACTGTGCGGCAGTGAACAATAACACAAACCATCAGGAAATGTTTCTGGTAAAGAGCTCAGTGGATAAAAAATCTTATATTGTTTTGTCGTTTGTTGAGCTGAGGTGCCAATCAGAGTGATGTCATTCACTGATGGGCTGCGTAGCGTTCGACGTTGATTCAACATGCAAAAAGCCAACAAGAGCGGACAGGGGCCAACTGTGTGGGGACACACTGCCAAAACTAGGCAGACAGATGCTCACTGACGGCCCGACGTTGACAAACAGCTGATCGTCAGCTTGGTGGTCAGGTGCTGGTTGGTGTGTTAGGACACGAAAATGTGACAGTTGGTCTCTGTGGCAGGCTATTTGTCCCGTCCCTCCTCCACTGAGATTGGACAGCTAGGTAAGACATGACATCAGCGACGCAGGGTGTTACCCAAAGTTAAACATTTTCGACTCTCTGTGACGCTCAGCGCCCTGTCACGCTGCTGGTGTTGGTAACACAGTGTAAATATGTTGGGCACCCACTGCAACAAGTAAACAAACTACACTGATCTCAGGAAAACACCTTCCACATGTTCTTCTTCTGTGCTGGTAGGCGTTCTCCTTCCTTTAACACCTGCAGGCGTATACGCTGCCCCGCCAGGTCCAGAAGAACCGCATCCTCAGTACCTACAGTGCTGAAGAAAAACAAGTACTGACACGTTTTCAGAACTGTGCCAACTACTTGGTACCAAAGTATCAGTTCTCATGACGTGCCTACTCTGTAGGATCCCTTTCCAATTGCAGCTTTGCGTTGCCCAAACCCTCCTGAGTGAATCGAGTATTTTTACAGATGGTGTATATTAGTGATGATTGAGGTTCTCCTTCTCAAGGCTCGTCTTTGTGTTTGTCTGGCAGGCAGCGAGCTGAGCTGGAGGATCTGCGGAGACAGCTGGAGGAGAACAGCTCCCTGGCTGGACGAGCCCTCAGAGAGGAGCTGGACAAGACGCGAGAGGAGCAGGAGAGGAGACACCAGGTGACGAGTATAAGACACAACATCAGCGTCAGAAACTACAGACTCACAAGAGTCTGTCTAGTATCTGTCAACATCCATCAGGAAAATCTCAGGCAGTAAAATAACTGAGTGTTGTTTTTGTAACCAGGTGGAGATGAAGTCATTACAAGAGCGTCTGGATATTGAAAAGCAGACCTGGGAAGAAAACTACAAGAAAAAAGAGGTGTGTTGACGTGCTGTATCTGATCTCACCTGCGCCTTCTGTTGCTCACAGAGACGTGTAACAAACCACTGACACTGTCAATATGAAGTATTGTTCCCGTAGGACTCTGCAGGCGCCTGGATCACACAATCCTTTTTGTTTCCACTGCAGCAGTTTCAAATCCAAGAGGTGAAACTTCTCTGTCAGTGTAAACAGAACAGGAGCTGCAGTTTCCTTCTATAAATGATCTTTTTTCCACTGAGGCAGGTGGCATGTGTCCAGCTCTCTGGAGAGCAGCAGAGCGAGAGCGACCTGTGCTGTCAGACTCCACTTGAATGTGACTTAGATGAAACCCTCAGGGTGCAGATCTCATGTAATGAGGAGGAACAGAGTTAATGAGTCAGAACACGAACACATCACTGATACAGGCTGGAACTTCCTCTGCGGGGAGCTTGTTAAAACAGCATTGACCAATAAGGAAGACGCTACAGATTTATCTGAACCTGGAGGTGCTAAAGGGCCTTTTCTTGTATGTGCGTGTATGTGTGAGTCTGTAAGCAGCCGTGATGAACAGCATCATGTGTTTGTGTGTCCACAGGAGGCGTGGCTTCTGAGCCGCGAACGCGAGCTCAAAGAAGAACTGCGACGAGAACGCGACAAAGAGATCGAGCTCGCCATCTGGACGCTGGAGGAGGAGACCAGCAAGGACAAAGAGGAGTGTGAGAGGGCAGCTGACAACAGGTCAGTGTGTGTGTGTGTGTGTGTGTGTGTGTTACCAGCACAGTTTTAGTGTTTTTCCTTTCTTTCTTTCCCCGCCAGTATTTTTTGTATTATTTTATTATTATTCACTGAACTTTTAAGACCTAGAGAATAATTTGTTCTATGAATATGTGAACAGTATAAACTATAAAATAAAAATATATAAAAGAAGAGACGTCCTGTTTTTATACACCAAAAAAACATTTTATTATGTCTTATTCCATTTAATTTTTATCAACACTTGAATTTGTGCATTCCATTAAAAAACAAAAAACAAAAAAAAAATGGACAAAAAATATGTCTACATGAAAATACTACTAATAATAATGATAATAATAATAATATTAATACGTTGACATGTTCAGTGTTCAGTCAGTGCTCTGTTGTCTCCGTCTCCTCTGTGGTCGTCCCGTTACATCCCACCAAACTCATTTGCTTCCTCGTCCAAATCAGATTCAGAATGTTGATCAAAACAGGAAGTGTCAGATTCTGAGTCCATCGACATCTCCACGGCTTGTGCAACTGTAAACTTTTATATCTCGTCAGTGGTGGGGAAGTGTTCTGTCATAAATTACAAAATTTCGGGATAATGTTAAAGGGCTCCTACACATGCTGCGTCTTTTACTTCCTGGAAAGCACGAGGTCAGGCACTGGGTGCTACTCTTGTTTCTAAGTGCGTATTAAAATATTGTCTTTGGAACAGATGTGAAAGTCGCTCTGCACGAAAGTGACCAACTGCTCCTCCATGTTTATCACAGATTGATATTGATGGGGGAATATAAAGATATAAACCAGCTGTGATTGGTTGTTTCTCGTCACATGACATGCAGCGCACCCTGCTGCATTCCAAAGCATGAACTTTGTTTATCTCAGGGCGCAGACGTTGCTTTTCAGCGCCTTCCTTGTATCTATGTTGACAACAGTGGATCTGAGGGGGCAGAATAACTGCATGTGAATGATCCTTAACACAATGAAGAGAACATGGCACCCAGTCCACACACAGACTGTAGTCTGCTGTAGTTGGAAATCTTTTGGTTCCCAATAAAGATGTTGACATGAACATGTTAGGGATCTTTTGATCTTAATCTGACTCTGATGTCCTTCATATTTTTTAAACTGGGGAGCTCTCGGCTGTTGTGGACATCTGTAACTGTTTTTGATGTTAATTTGTATCCATGAAGAATTTTGGACGTGCACGTTGTCTCTTTTCACTCCTGCAGATTCTAGTTGTTGCTCAGTTCCTCTCTTATGTAAAAAACATCTTCACCAAATGTAACAAAACCTCTAACCAAAACTGAAACTGTCGTCAGGGTGAAGCGTGTGAGGGAAAAATATGAGACTGAGCTGAGGGAGCTGGAGCGCTCTGAGCGGGCGGCTGTGGAGAAACAACAAGAGCTGAGGAAGCAGCAGATGGAGACGGAGGGAGAGCTGATCAGACTGCAGGCGGCGCTCCAGCAGAAAGAACAGGAGACTGAAGACATCACACAGGTGAGGAGCAGAACCGTCATTCAGTCATTTGTCAAAACCCTCAAGTCCCATCTTCGTTCATCTTTTCTCTGAAGGCCTCAAATTCTACTTCTTACTATTCTGTTCCTCTCCTCTGTGTCTCTGTAAATAAAAACTCAGCACAGGATTTTTATAACTGAGATGAATCAGACAGATTCTATTTGAATTTCTACTTGAACTCGTTTATCAGACCCGGGACAAGCTGGTGGACGAGCGCCGCAGCCTGGCGGAGGTGATACGTCAGGAGTTTGCAGACCGGCTGGTGGTGACGGAGGAGGAGAACCGCAGGATGAAAGTGGAGGTGTCAGAAGTGCGAGCGAGGCTACGGCTGGAGGTGGACAGGGTCACCAGGGAGAAGGAAGAGGAACTGGCTGAAGTCCACCAACGGTAAGACTTGGACACACACACACACACACACACACACACACACACACACACACACACACACAGTACTGTTAGTAGACACATTTATTGGGGGGCGGGTTTCTCTTCTGGACTTGTTAACATGGGGACAGTTCACATACTTTTATGGTATACATGTTCCTTATCTGTAGCATAAAGGAGACAATGAGCCTGAACGGTGCTTCTGTTTTCTGACCAAACAGTCACTGAGAAGTTAAGTGTTCAGTCTTGGTGTTTTCAGGTGGACAGTGACAACAGCAGATCAACATCTCACATTTTTTTGGGCCAGAAGTTTCCTCTCATTAACGTCTTCTTTTCTGTGATTTGCCAGAGTGAAGTCGGCCATCTTGAAGAAGGAAGAAACTGTCAATAATCTCCGGAAGCAGCATGAGGTGAGGAGTCTGAGGAAGCTCAGCAGCGTCTTTCTGTCAGCCCTCACACACACTGTTCACCAGCACTGTGAAAGGGCAGCACAGAGACCCTTCATTATGCCACCTTTGTTTTTTTTACAGAACCAAACAGCGTCTCTGTGTTTGATTTGTGACAGCATGCCAGTGTTCCAGAAGCAGCAGCGTCAGCCTCTAGTGTGACATGTATCATACGTGTAGGCAGCACTTTCTGAACAAAATGGCTTTAACACAGCAGCAACAATCATTTTCCGTAGCTCAGGGCGTAAGGAGCTCCCAGACCTCATTGGTTTCCCAATTTGCAGACATTTGCAGCTGCTGTTTTTCTTCTGTGAGTTAGCTGCTAACTGCTTCTAGCTGCTTCTTACATATCCTGGTGGTTGGTTGCACACAAAACACATCATCAAAACGTCACACCCATCCCATCAGTGGTCCCGTCATGCCGTTGATTCTGCTCTGTTACTACCGAGCAGGTAGGCGAGACAACTCTGTTCCACCATTCTGTGATCGTACCTTTTATACACAACTTGAAGTAACATACAGAGTCCTGGTTGAAACCATTCTATCATTTAGCATGACAGCATGGTGCAGAAACCTGAGTACACAGACCAAAAACAAGCTCTCTGAGATTGTCAACACTGCAGGGAAGGTGATCGGCAAGTCACAGAAACAATTTAGCAGTGTGTTTGACAGTGCTGTACGCAGGAAGGCTGAACAGATAATTGCTGATGCCTCACATCATCCTGCTCCCGTCTGGGCGTCGATTTAGAGTCCCAAGAACCAGACTGAACATATATAAGAAGTCCTTTATTCCCTGTCCCACACAGGCAATGAACACAGACACTACTATTTTATTAGATGTGCTCTCTTTTACTGTTTATATAACTTACTGCTCCTATTTGCACTAGTCTATCATATATATATATATGTATTGTGCATTTATACTCTATAAACACATGCAGCGTCTTTGTGCCCTCAAATTCATTGTTTTAAATGTAGACATGTGACAGGCGTGCTCAAACGCTTGAGTGGCGCCGTCGGGGTGCACGCGTGTTCTCAAGTGCCTATTTTTTTATTTTTTTGAAATGCAGCAGTGTGCACCACGTGTCATGTGACGAGGAGCAACCAATCACAGCCGACAGATATCTTTCCCTTCTTCCGTAAATATCAGTCTGTGATAAATATGGAGGAGAAGTTGATCATGTTAGTGCAGAGCTGCCAGCGCCTTACATCTGTCCCACAGACAACAGGCCGACACACGAACAAAAAGATCAGCTCTGCACTCAGGATTTCAGATAAACAGGCCATGGTACAACACAAACTAACGAACCAATCAGAGGCAGCGAAGACCAGCAGCTCCCCGTGTTCTGTGAGGTAACGTTATTGTTTCTGTCAAAGGAGCCTGGTGGCTGTGGACGGGGCAGCAACAAAACATATTTCAATCAGGAGAGACACGTTTTTAGTTTTGGAAAGAAGATCTTTAATTACAAGTGCACATGAGAATGAAATGTGAAAAATGTGAAAAGTCTTTGGCGATTAGACCCCTTCGAGATGGTGAGCTATAAGGAGGGTGATGGATCCGTAGCCAATTAGACGCTGGTGGTGGTAGAGGAAGTGAAGAAGAGATGAGGATTAGATGGATGGGTGCTGATGATGCAGATGAGTAGAGGAATGAGTCTTCAGGTTTGTCTTTGACCTTGGATACGACTGCTGGAGGTGAACAGGGTGGAGGAGGGGCGGCGATTCTGCCTAGAATGACAGCTGAAAGCGGCAGAGGAGAGAACAGATTTAAAATCTCGTAGTGACAGCCTGATTGGCTGCTGGAGGTTGTGGCTAATGACGATAGGACGGCTAGAAGAGTGCACGCCCGGAGGCAGCTGATTGGAGGAAGCAGTGGGAGTGGGAGAGGGAGAATTGTGAATGAATGAGCGCAGGAAGGTCTTCCTGATTGAACTCACGCTGAGCTTCATTTCACCCTCCCAAAAAAAGACTGACTAAAAACAATCCGTATCAGTTTAAATGTACACTACATTGAGATTATCGTCACTACATTACCTCGCCATCAGACCGCCCTGTCTGACGGGAAACTGAAGCCATGTTATCGCCCTCTTTAAAGCCACCAGACTCTGTTGACAGAAACATTGTACCTCTCAGCACACGGGGAGTTTCTGGTCTACTGCTGCCTCATTCATTAAGTTTGTATATGTAATTGTGCGACTTTTGTAACCAAAAAATGTGGCGTCCGCAGCAGTTGGTGGGTTTATATGTAGCAGTGACATCATGCAGAAACTTTCATAAGGTCGTGTGGGAGAAAGGTTTCAGAAGGGCCCGGGGAAATACTATTTTAATGTTTACACATACAGACTTGGACCAAAATTAGAATTTTTGGATTTAAGAAAACACAGTTGGGGCAGGCTGATTGACAGCGTGTATATAAATATGACTCTCTCCTCTGATAGGCTGCTCTGAAGAGGGCGGATCACCTGGAGGCCCTGTGGGAACAGCAGAGGAAGCAGCTGCTGGAGAAGTGACTGACTGACAGGAAGGCCCCCCCCTCACCACCACCACACCCCCCTCCGCTCTGAGCTCTCTCCATTGTGTCGCTCAACCCCCGACCTGATTTTTTTTTCTTACCTTTGGATGTTGTTGTTCCTGCCAGCAAGACAGAACCTGTGGAACGTCTGAAGGTTGAACAAGTGACTGAACCTTGTCCTACCTCATTTGAAAAACACAAAATGGGGAAATGCACTGGGCCTCACTGTACAGCCCCCCGACCCACCCCACTACTCCCCCACGCATGAAGGAGCGAGCTGTGTTGGAACTTCCCTAATTTAAATGCCACAGACCAGGTGGCACCACATGAAAAGACTACAGATGGACTTCCCTTTCTTCTTCTACTCTTTCCAGAGAAGGATTGCATTAGTTTTTTGTGACTGTCCCCCCCTCCTCCTCCTCTCCCCCCCTCCCTCTGGAGCAGGAACGCCTCCATGTTCCCCACAGAGTTGCCACGGAGAACAGTTCCAGATGTTTCTGAAACCAGCCCGGGCCTGCGCTGGTGTACAGTGGGAGAAGGTGGGGGGTTTGCTCTTTGTGAGGGACCACTTAGAGCCAAGAGCTCTGATCAGTCAGCATCAGCGCTTCAGTGTTAGCTTGTGTTTGTTCCACGTCGAGCTCTCGGTGCCCCCTTTTATCTGCTGAGTCATGTGTTTTGTCCCCTGAAGGCGAGTGCTAATTACACGATCTGTAACCTCTGCCCTGCTGCAGCCCTGTGACTCGCTCTGAACAGTTTGTTGTGTGTGTCTTAAACCAAAGTTTGGATCTAACAAAGAAGAAGAGGTGATGTACTAACACTGGTTACAGACTAAAGTTAGAGAGCATGTAGAATGTGGCTAGAAAGAGCGATAGGATGAGACTGAAAGGAAAAGGAGTGAAGAAAAATGGGACGTCTGACGGCATGTTTGAGGTCAAAGACAGATGATTGTAGAGCAGCTTTGAAAGTTTCTGAATGTGAGGAAGAAAGAAGAAGAAGAGGGAGGGTCGGGGGGGGGTTGGAGGGAAGAAGGAATGTGCGTAGAAAATGTTTATAGGATTAGGAAAGCAGAGCTGGGACAGAGCAGTGGTAGGAGGGTTTGAGGGGGCACAAGGCATGTGACCAGAGGTATGTTAAAAGCCATATAGGTTTCGCTCAGGCCGACTGTGACAAAACGCATCAAACTCAACAGGCAGAAGGGGCCTGGAGTCACACACACGTGTTAACTATCTGTGTTTGGATGCTGCAGCGCTGTGTTGTAATTCTCTCAGGAGCCACCACCTCTCAGCACTTCCACATGTGAACTTCATTGATTTTGTTTTGCTTCTTTTTTAATTTCATGGTTCTTTATGGAAACAAACAAGAGACAGTGTTCGAAATTTAACAGCCTCTGAATATTTAATATAGAAATTTAGAAACACTGAATTCATGCACTGAAATACTTTGAAAACCATATATCTGAATTCATTTGTTCTAAAATCATTTATTCATTCTTGTTAAAATAAAAAAGTTTATTGATTTGCAATTTCAGTCCTAAGTTGAAAATTTTCAGAGTAAAAAATCTGTCAATTTTTATTGGTTGATTCTATTTAAAAGTTTAAGTAGAAAAAATTCAAATAGCTATAAAATTTAAGAGTTTTTCAATATTATTTGAACATTTTTTGACTTTATTTGAAATTTTTAAAAGTGAATTCTTGAAGAATTCTTTAAAACATTTCATAAAGTAACATCCAGGCTAGACGTTGCGCTTTAAAAAAATTCTTCAACTTAAATTTTTCCAAACAGCAGATTAAAGTCAAAAAATCTTTAAAAAAAAAAAAAAATGTATCATTCAACCAAAGATTTTTTCAAAAACTGTTGAAAAATTTTAGTTGCCAGTTTTCGGGCTCAGTGTTCCTATATGAAATTATTCGACTTAAATGTTTGGATCTGAACTCAACCAGTAGAAACCTGTTTCTATTTCTATTTCTTTCTTTTTTTTTCTAATTTTGAAATTTTTTTATCTGAATTGTCTGTTAGAATTCAAATACTTAAGTCTCTTATTTGCTTCCATAACCCTTATAATGATTGAAGATATGTCGAAGCCCCTCACACAGACACAAAAAAGTCTTTGTGGGTAAGATTTCAGTAAGAACGGTCCGTAGCATTAGTTAGCGAGGGGTCGGGGGGGCTGTAACCAGAGTTAGTGCTGCAGAGAGAAACTCTAAACCTGGAAGTAAAGCCTGTTATTTAGGTGCAACGTGATGTGAAAGACCACATTCTGATTGTAAAGGCCCCACAGCCTCCAAATTCCACCTCACAACAGAAACTATTTATTCTGTTTCTTTTTTCTTTATTTATTTTCCAATTTAGCACTCTTAACGACCTGAGTAGTGTCACTGGTCCACAGAAAGGTCAAGGATTTGAAGTAATGTTTTTTAAAAGCTAGTCAACACATGAAGTGTTTTTACAGTTACTTAGCAGAACGTCTAACTGCCACAGTAAAACTTTATAACTATGCCATTTGTAGATGGTTTAAATACAGTATGTCAGGTTTTTCTGACATGGAAGTCGTCCGAGCCAAAATGTAAAAGGTTCATATGAAGTGTAAAGTAGTGGAAGGGAAAGGGTTAACGTAGTTCAGCTTTACTGATAATACAGTTTCTGACCTCAGAGGCATTAAATCAGAGTGATGTCACATCAGCCACCGTGTTAGCCAATAAACCAAATACTGAAATCTACAGAAGGAATCACTGTGACGTCACGTAAACAACAATCACTTCCGGGTAGAAAACTGATAAGTGTTTTGAATTATGATGTTTAACTTGTGTATTTCTGTTGTAATTTTCTAATGTTACTGTAACATTTAAAGATATATAGTTAAACACTGGTGGTTCGACCTATCTGATGTTTCTGCTTATTAGTGACACATTACTTCATTTTCAGCATTTCCAGCGGCATTTGTGCCACCAAAACTTTTTTAGTGGCACATTGCTGCATTTCCAGCGGCATTTCACGTTTCCAGCAACCATTGTGCCGTCAAAATGAGGTCGCTGCATTTCAAGCAGCGTTTTGCTGTTTCCAGCAGTTTATGCACCATCAAAAAACTGTTTGTTTTAATGAACCATTGCTGGATTTCCTGTGAGTTTTGTGCCACCAAAACTTTTTATTTTTTATTTTTTTGAGGCACATTGTGTTTCCAGCAAACGTGATGTTTTTAGCAGCGTTTGTGCCACCTAAACAGGGTGTCTTTCAGCAACACAACACTGCATTTCCAGCGGCGTTTTGCAACTTTTCTAGCAGCTTTTGTGCCATCAAAACAGTTTGTTTTAGCGACACATTGCTGGATTTCCAGTGGCTTTTTAGTGGCACATGGCTGCTTTTCCAGCAGTGTTTGTGCCACGAAAACAGGGTGTGTTTTAGCTAGACGTCGCTGCATTTCCAGCAGTGTTTTGCGACATTTCCAGCAGCTTTTTTTGCCACTAGAACGGGGTGTCTTTTAGCAACACCGCTCTGGGTTTCCAGCAGCTTTTGTGCCATCAAAACAGGGTTTGTTTTAGCAACACATTGCTGGAATTTCAGTGACTTTTGTGCCACTAAAATGATGTGTGTTTTAGCGACACATTGCTAGAATTCCAGTGACTTTTGTGTCACCAAAACGGGGGTGTTTTTTAATGGCGCATTGCTGCATTTCTAGCTCTGTAGTCTGTTGCCCAGCAGGAAAATTAGAAAAAACAGCTCCAGCAAACACCACCAGACTTATTTTCTCATGATATCTCAGCTGTTTCTCGCCCCCGTTTGCTCAGCACCATTTATGTTCGTGACAAAAGAGTTTTCTACCCGGAAGTTATTGTAAACAAACACTTTGATTCAGTCTTTAGAACAGAAATAAAATAAATCCCAGATTAGAGTCTTTCAGTGAGACAGAGGTGGTTGATATGTGTCACACATCGCTGTGAGTTTCTCGGTCACTAACTGAGAATCACTGTGAGTCATGAGGACTTTGGCGCAGAGGCCCACAGACCTCGAAGCACCAGTTTGCTCGCAGCCTCTCGCCGTTCTGCTGGTGTTGGCACAGCAGACGGGGCTGTTGGCCTCCGACTGGAGAGGGTGGCGATGTGAGTTGGCATTCCTCGCTCATGCCCGTCCTACAAGTGCCAATGAGCCTTGCCTTTGTGTGTGTGTGTGTGTGTGTGTGTGTGTGTGTGTGTGTGTGTGTGTGTGCGCGTGTGTGCTACCATTCCTCCCATGCTGACCTGAGATGACCCTCGTGGTGTCAGATACACACTCACACACACAAGCGCCCCTGTTTGTTTTTCATTTGTAACGTTGTACACGAACCATTCCAGCTGTCACTGTTTTGATTTTGTTCCATCTCTCCATGTTTAACCCTTTGTCGCCCGAACACGTAGCTCTTGAACACACTGTTTTCTTATCTTAGTTTAGTTTTTACTGTTAATCGCGACGATGGTTCGAAAAACTGTGAAGAAGACGGTGACTGATCTGTCAGCAAAAAGAGAATAAAAGACTGTTGGGAAGACGCAGTGTGTTCCTTGTTTCTATTTGCTGTGAGAAAGCAGACAATTGTTTGCTTGTTTCTGTCCCCCGCCCTCCCATCATCCCTCGCTGCCTCAGACCATAACTCATGAGCAGAGGCGAAGAAGTGTCTTCTATCACATTTAGTCTGTGGGATCCAAATTATGAGCCTTAATAGCTGTTGGTTTGGAGCCTGAAACGATTTATTGACAGCAGAACTGAAGCGTTTCATTCCTGAGATGTCTGTAAACCTTCTGGCACAATAAATGTTGTCCTTTCCTTCTCTCAGCTGCCTTTATGGAGACAAACCCCCCTCAGGGAAGTCTCAGCCTATACATCTGGAATAATGTCCAGAGCTGACCCACTTCTTCTTCTTTCCCTTTTTTCCCTCCTCGCCCTCCAGCTAGCTCACTTCCTCCGGACTGCCAAAGCAACCGGTGGCGCGTACTGAAACGTGTCTCTCCTTTCAGTGTATTTCCTTTCTTTTCACAGAGGAAACTGAACCCGGAGAGGTGCACCGGCCATTGACTCTCACTTGGCTTTGCGGGGCCCAGCTGACTGATGGCTGGCTGCTGGAGGGCTGATGGATGGATGGATGGAGTGAAAGGCTCTTGTGAAGTGTCTTCCTGTCTTGATTTTTTTTTTTTTTTTTTTTTTTTAAGCACTGTCAGCTGCGTGTCGGAAGTTCAGCGTGCATGTTCCTGCTTGTCACCTGACAGTTTCTCTTTATAGATAAATGTGTACACGTGTGTGTGTCTTTCCTGTCTGTCATTATGTTGTGATTCAGGGTCTCCACACATTGTGAGCATAGCCGAGCTCCTCAGAGCAGCCTGCTCATGTTGAACTTCATTGCAGCCTGCAGTGGGCTTCTCTCTTCCTCCCCCTCCTCTGCCTCACGCTGTGGAGTTGAGGGGGTTGACCAATTGCCAGCAGCTGTTGCTCATTTCACAATGGTCCCGCCCATACAGTGCTGAGGCTGGCAGTGCAGCCGCTCCACACTACGTAGATGAGCAGCAGAGCTCCCAACTTAGAGGACTGTGTCTACACTACAGCCGGCATGAAGGACAGACAGAGAGCGCAGGACACAGAGGATTTTGTACCGGTGAGAGGGACATGTGTTTTTCTTTACTTTATGTTTCTGTGTTGTGTTTGAGGAGCTTTGTTCCTGTTACATGGGAACAGACACGAGAGAGTCCTCTGACTAAAGGAAGAGAGACAGAGTCATGATTTGTCACAGTCTGATGCATGTGTTTCCTTTTCCCTTTTTTATTTTGACCCTGTCAGCCATGTTAGACCGTATTCAGTTTGTGACATTTATTTAAAGTAAAAATCTCTGTGAAAACTATTTGTATTTTCTTTGGTTTGTGTGAAAAATGTAAATTCCCTCTGGAGTTTTCCTGTTATGTTCCTGTTATCAGAGACGTGGGAGCTGAGTTTATCACTGGATCACTGCTACACATTCTTTCCATTCCCCGTTTAGCCTCAGCCAGGAGCACCTACTCCCTCACACAAGCCTGGGAAACTGTATCACTCACATTGTCACCGGTGCTGTTATTATTTTCCCTGATTCACCCGGTTATCAAGCGATTACCTCTGAGGACTGATGGGTTTAAGAAAGCAGCTCCAGACTGAAGTTCAGAGAGCAGGTTTCAGAGCCCGGCCTCAAACTGTGGTTATTACTCTTACAAAGAGGTGAGAAGTGAAGAGGGGAGGTGCTCACAGTGTATGTTAATGTCTTCACCCTCTGCTGAGAGCCTGTGAGACTCACAAGATTGGTGTGACCACAACAGGCGGGCAAAGAATACGTTTCCTGTAAGATACGGTTTCTAGCTTCCTGCGTTTGTTGTCAGCTGCAGCTGACCTCAGGGTTTTTGCTGCTGTCAGTTTGGGAAGCACAGCCGAGACGCCAGAAGAAAATGCTGGCATGGATATCATAACAACGCTTCTTAAGTGGCATAATATATGAGCTGACTTCATCATCAGGAGGTGGAGGGGTGGTGGATGGTGTGACACCTCGGTGAGATGTCTGCAGAGCTGGTTGTTTTGTAGTGACTCAGCGCTGTGTTTGCAGCGGGGATAGGGCCATGAAGAGCAGATCAATCAGGAGAGACTTGTTCTGAGAGAAAAGAATATTTATTTACATGAGCACAGAAGTATGAGAAAAGTTTTTGCCGATTTGACCCCATCGTGATG
The DNA here is from genome assembly GCF_006386435.1 of Epinephelus moara. Classification (NCBI taxonomy): domain Eukaryota; kingdom Metazoa; phylum Chordata; class Actinopteri; order Perciformes; family Serranidae; genus Epinephelus; species Epinephelus moara. Next base: position 2,744,787 of record NC_065518.1, on the reverse strand, counting down.
TCACATATTCTCAGAGGGTGGAAAAGAAGCAGGAGATTAGGTTGAGGTTGAGGTGGATCAACATCTGATCAGGATCCTCCTGGGCGCCTCCTGTTAGAGGTGTTCTGGGCACGTCCCACTGGTAGGAGGCCCCGGGGCAGACCCAGAACACACTGGAGGGATTACATATCTCATCTGGTCTGGGAACACCTCGGGGTCCCCCAGGAGGAGCTGGAGAGTGTTGCTGGGGAGAGGGACGTCTGGGGTGCTTTGCTCGGCCTGCTGCCCCCGTGAAGTGACTTCGGATAAGCAGTTGAAAATGGATGGATGGATAAAATTCTACTGTTTCCATGGAAACAATTTGTTTGCTTGAACGTGCGCTTGTGATAGCCCAGGCTACCTGTTGTCACACCTACGCGTCCTCTCCCAAAGTCGGCCTGATAGTAAAAAGAATGGCAAAAGATAAGAAGACACAAGAACCAAATTATACTTCTAGATGAATTCAATAAAAGAAAGAACAAACTGACGAGTGAATTTGATCCGAAAATAACAGCAAACATGAAGCAACGAATGTGGGAGGGAATTGCAACATTTGAAACCCGGTGAATGACGCGACACACAGTTGACTTGTGTACATGAAATACCTCGTCCAAAGCGATCATCAGTTGTGACGGGGCTGGAAGAGCGCAGCTTCAGAAAGTTGAGTGATCCAACTCCAAATCATAAACTTAGTGCAAAATCAGTTGCTCACCATTAAGGGTGTCTATCGGGTTCTTCCGGTCGTGGAACACTCTTCTCAGGACGCCTTCATTTTCATCATTTATCACCATAAACTCAGCCATGTTATTGCTGAGATGCAGTCAGAGGTACCTTTATGTTTGTTCCCTTAGGCAGCGATGACACAGAAACGAGACGCTAGAGACACGGACGCTTCAAAGACGCTTGAAACACTGGAAGCACTTATTCAATGTGTGCTAGCTACTGGCGTCTGACGCTCAAAAAGTTGAAAATATTTTAACTTTTCAGCGTCTACGCGTCTAAAAAGAAGCATCTACAAAAACGCCCGTCTAAAAAGACGCTTGAACGCCGGTCAGACACACCGTATCATAGGAAAACAACGGTTTTACTGGTGTCGCGTTTCTAGTGTTTCATCTCAGTGTGATCGCTCCCTTACTTTGGTTGCTAAGGTCCTCTGTGCAACGGTTTAACAAACTTTACACAAAAGAAAAACTTAAGGACTTAAGGTTTATGTGCAACTGATTTTATTTAGAGGAAACCTTACCTTGGATTTAAAGGAAAATCCTCACCTCAGGTGCTCTGTGCAGCCGCCCCCTGCATGTGAAGAGGAGTGAGCTTTTTATGAGCTCGTCCTGGGCTCTGGATAAGGTGACTGGAGGTGAACGGAGCGAAGGAGGGCGCTCAGCGGTGGGACAGAGAGAGAAAACTGTGAATGAATGTAGCATGAAGAAACTCTTCCTGACTGAACTCACGAAGCTGAGCTTCATTTGTTTTCTATCAAGACTTTGCTGCTTTCCTTGCCAATATTGTTCCCCATCACTGGGTATCTGGAGCCAAAACATGATCTCATCCCAACCATGACCATAAACTTAACCACATGTTAACCACAGTGTAAAGTTTAACATGTCCGCTACATCATAACGTACAAATGTTAAATATCACGCGTTCGCAGAAATGTTAAATGCCAACATTTATTTTGGTGACTGTGTTGCACCAACAGCAACATCTCACTGCAAACAGTCCTTTTCTTCAGTTTATGTCCCAACAGGTGAATTAGAATAACCCTTATCCACTCTTTACTGTCACCCAGCATCCTCAACCACAACAGGACCACCATTTTCTCTCAGTGTCTCAGCTCAGCACCATTTATGTACGTGACACACAGGTTTTCTATCCAAAAGATATTGAAAACAAACATTGTGATTCAGTCTTTACAACAGAAATAAAATAAATCCCAGACTGGAGTCTTTCAGTAACACAAATGTAACAAATCATGGTTTGCAGAAACGAACAATACCAACGTGTATTCTGGCGATTTAGTTTTAAATCTTTATTTAACCAGAAAAACTTCTTGAGATTCAAAATCTCTCTGAACGTTGTGTCCGAGACAGGCAGCAACATAAAGTTACAGACAGACAACAAAACAAATCTTGTTGATGTTGTTGAGATACTTATCTCTTACGTGGGATCATATCTAACACAACAATAAACACATTTGGAGGCATCTTGGCAGAGACGCTGTCAAGCTGCAGACTCAACAACAAACTGGTTGTTTTTGTATCGAGTCATTGCCGTGTTTCCAGCAGACCGTGTTCTTAAAACTGGCCGAAATATGATCTTTTTCTGAACCTAGTGGTATTTGTGCCTAAACCTAACCACAGCATTGTTCAAAGTACAAGCACGTCCACTACATGATAACATACAAATGTAACGTATCCGTGCTTTGCAGAAACGTACAATGCCAACATTTTTTTCTGGTGATTGGGTGGAGAAGTTGGCCGGAGTGTTGCCTGTTCAGCTCCTCTCAGCAGAGCCTGCCTCACCCTTAAAAGGCTCAGTAGTTATATTTTATTGAAATAACCTTTTGTCATATATGCTGACACAGTCACTACGTCGTGACAGCATTATGAGACACATCATCTATGTAAAAATCAGATTCCCCTGCCTCCTTGTAGTGCTCCTGATGGCATTTACAAGAACCCGCTGTGCCTGAATAAAACAGCCAATCAGAGCCAGGAGGGCTCATGCATACTCTGTGCTGCCAGCAACACTGTATATGAAAACAGAAGAAGACAGGCGGCGAAAAACTTCCTTTAACCTTCACAGAAGAAGGCCGACATCTTCTGATTGGTTGTTGTCATTCAGGCACAGTGGATTCTTTTAAATGCCATTAGAAGGAGCCAGAGGGGTGTTTGTTTCCACAGATTATCTCTCTTATGTACTAACGTCAGAATATAGTGACAGTTTCCACAAATATGACATTTTTAGATTAAGAATCAATTAAAGTTATTTATTTTTTATAGAAGTTACCTTCTGTAGCTTTAAATGAATAGTGCACCCAAAAATGAAAATTCAGCCATTATCTACTCACCCATATGCCGAGGGAGGCTCAGGTGAAGTTTTAGAGTCCTCACATCACTTGCAGAGATCCAAGGGGAGAGGAGGTAGCAACACAACTCCACCTAATGGAGGCTGACGGCGCCCCAGATTCAAACGTCCAAGAACACATAATTGAAACCACAAAATATCTCCATACTGCTCGTCCGTAGTGATCCAAGTGTCCTGAAGCCCCGACATGTCTCACGGTCTCGCACAAGCGCACACACGTGAGCGTGGTGCCCAGAGAGGCAGTCAGAGCTTGGATCACTACGGACGAGCAGTATGGAGATATTTTGTGGTTTCAATTATGTGTTTTTGGACGTTTGAATCTGGGGCGCCGTCAGCCTCCATTAGGTGGAGTTGTGTTGCTACCTCCTCTCCCCTTGGATCTCCGCAAGTGTTGTGAGGACTCTAAAACTTCACCTGAGCCTCCCTCGGCATATGGGTGAGTAGATAATGGCTGAGCAGTTGTGTAGAGACCCTTTGGGTTCTGAGGGGTGTAAAAAGATTTTCTTTATGTAAAAGAGATGATAATGAAATAAAAATTAAATTTCCTTGAAAAAATCTGACATTTTATGCCATTTTTGCCAAGAAAAAGTGAAAAACAAAACAGTCAGACACTGGTAAAATGGATCATTTATGTAATAATTTACTGTCTCCAATAAAACGAGCACGACCATGATGCTGTGATAAAACAAAAATCACATTAGTTCTGATAAGTTAAACAAAATTAATGAACAAGTCAAGAATGGAAACACCAACTAGGATAAGTACCTGATCGGCGGCAAAAATGTTGCCATTGTCCATTTCTGCAAATCATGACTAGTGGACACATTGCTGTGGTTACGTTTAGGCACAAAACCCACTTGGTCATGGTTAAATGCCCAGGTTTGGGGGCACGCACGCAGCGACAGGTCCCTAAAAAACACCCACGTTAAGTAACTAAAAAGCTGCTGGAAAAATATCCACAAGTCCTCAGAAAGATCCATGTTTGGGAAACTGCAGGAAACACAGTGATTACTCTGTAAATCATGACTGGTTTCGTTCTCTCTTGGTCTTGATCAGTGGTCTGCAGCCTGGCAGGCCTCGTGCCTACGTGTCACACCAGCCACCATCCCCTCCACCTCCTGAGGACAAAGTCAGCTTATATATTACGACACTTTAGAAACGTTATGATAGATAGAAATGTACAAATGTAACATGTTCATGGTTTGCATAAACATTTTCTTCTGGCGACTGGGCTGAGTATCTTCACAAACTCTTCTTTGACAGTTTGCCAGCACTGCAGCTCATAATTAATGTTAAGTAAATTACATTTGGAGGTCAGTTTAAGAGGACTGCTCACTGGGCTGGAGGAGTCATAGACAAATACTGTATTGGCTGTCATCTATCTAATGATTGTGTTGCAGTGAATAGGTCCCACTTTAGTCTTTACGTGCTCATTTTGTCATTATGTGTGCTTAAATGAATACTTACAATAGACTGATGGGTTCAGTGCCATGTGAAGTGGTGACACAATGATGGAGGGACCCTCTCAAACCAAATCCTGCTCAGAGCCCTGAGACGTCCAGGGCCGGCCCGCCTTTAAATGTGTGAATCTTTTAAATGTTGTTGTGTGCACCGGCTGTGCTTCGTCTTTTGTACCTTTTCAGGAACAGTGAGAGCAGCACGGAGATAAATAAAAGCAGCACACAAAAAGATATGAAGATTGTGACCCTGCACTTTGTGTTCAGGGGCATGAGAAAAGGTTTCATTAAAAAGGGATTATTTGGGACGCTGAAAGATAAAGTTTCCCCTTCCATCCTGCCCCCCCCCCTCCCAGACTCTGTGCCCTGGTTCCAACTCTCTGTGTCTGTCTCCCTCCCACTCTAGTGTTGCTGAGAGAAGCCCAGAGTGGAGCCCAGATCCTGCTGCGGGCTAATTAAATCCCCACCATCACAACGCTCCATCTTCCCTCCCCTGCTTCACCAACACAGACAGAAGCTGTCCTGAGCAGGACGACATCCTCGCCTGCCTCCATCCTCTGCCTCCTCATGTCCCTGCAGGTGGAACGGAGGGCAGGGCGAGCACACACAGCCCACCAGCTGCAGCCACACGCTCCTTGATGGGGATGGCGGTCCAGAGGAGGCTGGTGTTTGCCGTGGTGACCGCCTTCTCCCTGCTGTGTGTTTACATCCTGTGTGTGAACCTGGAGACGCGTCTGCCCTGGTCCCCAATGCCTCTGAAGCATTTCCATGGCTTCATACGGACAACAAACAGGTGAGGGGAGCAACAGCACCTGAACACTGACACATGGAGTCATTTTACATGATATTAAACTGTGAGGTTAAAATCTTGACTCTGTACATGCAGGACAGTGATCCTACACACACAGTAAAGCAACCAGGAAGTTTACTTTACATAACCAGCCACAATAGTCAAACCATCATCCAGCTGATCATGTTTCTGACCTACTGAGGTCTGAACAAAAGACAAAATTCCCGGAAACAAGCAGGAAGTGTAACTACAGTGCAGACACCAACAAGGAAGATACACAGTGTGCAAAGAAACTGACACCAGACATGAAATATCAGGACTTCATTTACGAACATGTACTCCAGAGATTTAGCTGGCAACTCGTGAGAGACACTTTTGCAAAAGTCAAAATGGATGCAACAGAAGCAAAAATATGCTACACTTCCCATAATGCATAGTGTTTGTTTACTTTACCTCTTCCTAGTTTGTTGATCTGATGTGAATGTAAACACCCTTAAATTAAATCTGAGAGACCAACTAAAAGCCCCTGTGTGGTGGTGTTTGTGTCACTCTGCAGTTACACCTCCAAACCACTAGTTGGCGACAGGCTTTCTGTGAAGTGCTGTAAAGTTTAGTTGATTCAAAACACACATTAAACACACATTAAACACACATTAAACATGGCTTAACAGAGACAGTATCAAACACAACTCAGCTTCACTATAACTCGCAGCATTCACAGACAAACACTTGTCTTTATCTGGACACATTTTCCCCACAAATACAACATGCTAACGTTATTAGCACAAGCCTATGGCATTTTACATTGTATAAATTAGCCTAGCAGCTAGCAGAGATTTCCTCTGCTCATATGAAGCCAGGATAAATGACACACAGTGTGTGGAGGCTTTATTGTCTTCACAATTTATTGTTTCTTATCTGTGAAATTAAAGTAAATCAAAGCTTTGTTTCCACTGAGGGAAATGGTTTCAGCTTACAGAGACAGACAGGAGGTCTGCGTCGCCATGTTTCTACAGCGCATTACACATGTACGCTGGCGTAGTTATGGTGTTTACCAAGTGAGAAGAGAAAAAAAAATCTTTTACATGGAAAAACCAAAACATATCGGCTTTGTCAGAAAATGATTTGTTGGTGTAAACTCCGTAGGACACAGATTGAGAAAGAAGTTTTCCGAGGCCTCATGGTCATTGTTTCATTTAGAAATCAGATGGGCTTCAAAGGGAACATGACAGGAACATGTTTGACTGTCACTGACTGTGCACAGGATCCATATGTTGTCTCAGATTTCCTGAATGGCAGAGCAGCAGATAATTGAGGCCAGACGCAGCAGTAAAACAGGACGGTGTCGTTAAAGGGTTAAACTTTTAGATCATGAGTGAGTGGTATGAAAAGTTCCATGGTTTTTTTGTAAGCAGCACTTATTCCCCCTCTCGTTGTATCACTGTGGTTTAACAAAGGAGCCACACAGCGCTCCGGCTGCACTAATGCAAAAAAAGCCCCTGGAGTTATTTCACTGGAGGTGGTCTCTCACACGCGTCTGTGAAATGTAAGCTTTGTTGTAACGGGCAGAGCTCCAGCTTTAAAAGCCAGCACGTCCAGATAAAATGCACTAAGTCGAGGGACAGAAATGGAAAAGATGGCTGCTTCTCAAAGGTCTGTTTCACACACTGAATGGTGAGTGTGAGCGTGTGGAGCTGCAGGTCTTTCATTTGAAAAGCTCGTCTTTAATTTGAATGCCAGAGTAAAAATATCCTCCTCACTTCCTGCTGCTCTCTGATGTAGGAGACCTCCATGTTGTTCATTGACTGCGGAGCCTTTAACATTCTGTTTTTTTGGTGCCATGACCCTATTGAGATACATTATTGGAAAAGCACCATGTGAATATTGAACTAAACATACAGTATGTTCAGGACACTGTGAAGTATGTCAATACTGAATATGAATTAAATAGCCAAGAAACAAAAAAAAGAGAAAATATGGAAAAAATAGGAGGAAAAAAAACATGAGAAATGTAAATATTATTATTATTATTATTATTATTTTAATTTTTAGTCAATAATTCATTAGGAGAATAATAATCTACCAAAAAAAATCAAACACAAAAATAATAATTAAACTAGGCATCGGTGGCTTAGTGGATAGAGCAGGCGCCCCATGTACAAGGCTGTTGCCACAGCGTCCCGGGTTCGATTCCAGCCTGTGGCCCTTTGCTGCATGTCACTCCCTCTCTCTCTCCCCACTTCACACTTCGCTTTCCTATCAATTAAAGGCAAAAAATGCCCCCAAAAAATCTTTAAAGAAAATAAAAAGAATATAATAAAATGTTACAAAATTATTCATTTATTTATTCATATTCAACATAATAAAAAATTAAAAATAATGTTAAAATAATGTAATATTATAAAAGTATTTATTGATTTATTTTGCCATGACCCTATTATAATACAGTATTGTCAAAAGCACAGTGTGAATATTGAACTAAACATGCAGTATGTTCAGGACACTGTTAACTATGTCAATATTAAATAAGTATCAGTCAAGTTGCAAAAAAAAAAAAAAAGAAATCCTGTGAAAACATGGAAAAAAACCATGACAAATGTAAATAGTATTATTTTTAATTATTTTTAATTAATAATTTTCTCAGCACAGTAATTACCTTCTAAAAGAATCAAAGAAAAAAAACATAATAAAAATAAAATAAAATTAATAATAAAAAAACAGTAAGATTTTTTTCCATGACCACCGTATAGTGATATTTAATTTAATGGTCAAGGAGCAAAAAAATAAAGAAAAGTGGAAATAATAGGAGGAAATAGACATGAGAAATGAAAATATTATTTTTGATCATCTTTAATTCATATATTTTTAGGGAGAAAAAGAAAGGAAAAAATCAATTAAAAAAAATTTTGAGTAAATTTTTGAAAAACATTTTTGCCATGACCCTATTGAGATACAGCGTTGTCAAAAGAATGGTGTATATATTGAAAAGAAGTACAGTATGTTTAGGACATTGTTAGTATGCCAATATTAAATGTGTATTAAGTAGTGAAGTGCACTTTAATAATAATAATTTTCAGCACAATAATTACCATCCAAAAGAATCAAGGAAAAAAAATGAACAAAAATAATAATAATAATAATAATAATAAAAAAAAAATTTTTTTGTAGTTATTTATTTTACAAATTTAAAAAATTAACAAAAACAATAACTTTGATTTATTCTTATTCTGGTTTATTTAATCTTTCTCTGTTCCTCTACAAACTCTCTGAAGGTGACAAATAAAAGACAAACAAGTGTTTTACTGTCCTTCTGTCCTCTCTGTGGCTCAACCTTTGGTCTCTGTTCAACATTAACAAGTTCCAGTTACACGTTAATTCAGCTGCTTTATTGCGTTTGTGTCTCGTTAACGGCTTTACGAGGTTTACTTAGTGCTGATGGTGACATCAGCAGCATCTGGTGTGTCAGGTCGGGTCAGGGTGAAGATAAGAGCAGAGGTTACCTGACACTGACGCTTCTTTTACTACAGGATGTTTCTCTACATGAAATATCAGACAAAATCAGCAACAATCTGTGTTAAAGTTTGGGAGAAACCTCATCACTGCTTTAAGTCACTGAGTTTAACATGCTGAGTTTGAAAGCTTTGGAAAAAAAGATAGTTAGTGCACCTTGAGTCAGGATATTTTTGTGAACCTACTGAAACGATAAGGCCAACAATGTATTTTGAAAGGGGAGAGCATTCAGACTCCACATAGAGGGGCCCCAGCGGGTTCAAACCCAGATCCCTGTTGCTCTGAGGTGACGTGTTAACCACTGCATCACCGTGCTGTCTGATAACCATCTCTTCTCGTGACAAGCAGATAGGATAGAGAAGATTTTCAGCTCCTCAAATGGCTCAGACAAACCACAGCCTCCTCCCTCGCTCTCATGACTGTAATGTGTATTCTAAGTTATGAAATGTGAGTCATAAATCAGCTTATTTTTCTAAATGAATTTCAGTTCCTCCCATGTTGTTATGTATTTAATTTGATGTGTTATTTTGTGGAAAGTTATTAAGTTGATTGAAGGGTTGGTTTCCCCAAGTTGCAAAATAATTTCTCACTTAACCCCATCAGTGGTTTTCAGCCACAGACACTTCCTGTCAACAGATTTTAACAGTAAGATGAGGCAATGAACACAAAATAACAGTCCACTGAATATGAAGCTGGATTGAAGCAGATTTGCTCGCTGGCAGATCAAGACTTAAGAGTGCTAATCTTCTCATCAAGAACACAAACAAACATTTTCCCCAAATGTTGAATTATTCCTTTATTATTTAACCCAATCACTGAATTAATTTTGGCCTGGAACATTTCTGTAAACCACAGATACATTACATTTGTATATTATCAGGTAGAAGATACATCGAAACTTTACTTTTCAACAACGCTGTGGTTAATGTGCTGTAATGCTTAGGCACAAAAACAACTCGGTTATGGTTAGTAAAGATCATGTTTGGCTTAAAATACCCAGTTTTAAGGCTACAATTTTGGCTAGAAAAGCAGCAATGGGTCCCTAAAATACATCCACATGTGGGGGATAAAAAGCAGCCAGAAAAATAGCCACAAGTCCCTAGAAAACACCCATGTTTGGAAACTAAAAGCCACTGGTCCCTAAAAAGCACTCACATTTAGAGGCTAAAATGCTGCAGCAAACACAGCGATGGGTGACAAAAAAACAGCCACAACATGGGGCTAAAATCCACAGGAAAAACAGCCACAAGTCCCTCAAAGACACCCATGTTTGGGAACTAAAAAGCTGCTGGAAAAACAGCCACAGGTCCCTAAAAACACTATGTTTGGGGGCTAAAATGCTGCAGCAAACACATCAACAAGTCACAAAAAACAGCCACAACATGGGGCTAAAAATCCTCAGGAAAAACAGCCACAAGTCCCCAAAAAACAACCACATTAGGGAACTTAAAAGCTGCAGAAAACACAGCAGTGGGTCCCTATAAAACAGCCACATTTGGGGGCTAGAAACCCACAGGAAAAGGCGGCAGTAGCTCAGTCCATAGGGACTTGGGTTGGGAACCGGAGGGTCACCTGTTCGAGTCCCCGTCCGGACCAAAATATGGAGCGTGGACTGGTGGCTGGAGAGGTGCCAGTTCACCTCCTGGGCACTGCCGAGGTGCCCTTGAGCAAGGCACCGAACCCCCCAACCGCTCGGGGCGCCTGACCAAAGGGCAGCCCCCTCACTCTGACATCTCTCCACTTTGTGCATGTATAGGTCCTGTTTGTGCATGTGTGTGTCTTTCAGACCTGTGTGTAATTGACAAGCAAGAGTGAAAACATTGAATTTCCCCTCAGGGGGATTAATAAAGTAAATAAACTTAAACTTAACTTGAAAAACAGCCACAAGTCCCCCAAAAACAACCACATTAGGGAACTTAAAAGCTGCAGAAAACACAGCAGTGGGTCCCTATAAAACAGCCACATTTGGGGGCTAAAACACTGCAGCAAACACAGCAATTGGTCACAAACCAACAGCCACAACATGGGGCTAAAACTTTGCAGGAAAACAGTCATGTTTGGGAACTGGAAATACAGCAATGGGTTGCTAAAAACATCCACATTTCGAGAATAAAAAGCAGCAGGAAATAAAGCCAAAGGTCCCAAAAAACACCCACGTTTGGGAACTAAAATACTGCAGCAAACACAGTGATGGGTCACAGAAAAACAGCCACAACACACAGGAAAATAGCCACACGTCCATAAAATACACCCATGTTTGGGAACTGCACAGCAATGGGTCCCTACAAAACAACTACATTAGGGAACTTAAAAGCTGCAGAAAACACAACAGTGAGTCCCTATAAAACAGCCACATTTGTGGGTTAAAAAGCTGCTGGAAATGCAACGAAGACTCGCTGAAACACAACCGGTTTTGTTGTTTGTTGGTCTGAACAGTGGTCTGCAGCACACCATCCTCTTCACCCCCTGATGACACAGTCAGCTCATATACGACGTCACTATAGAAACTTTGTTAGGAAACACATGAAACGTGCAAATTCTGGCGACTTGGCTGTTGTTTTTACTGTCATCATTATTACTGTTCTCATTATTTCTATTTAAGTGCGTCTCACCACATGAGAGCATACTGAGGGAGATGTGGGGGTTCAGATGATTTATTTCCAGCAGTGACCTGCTGGGCTCACCGCCAGATCTTGCTCTGTCTTCCACAGCGGCTCACAGGACTCTCAGGAGCCTCTTGACAGAAAGAGCAACAGTGACCAGTGGACCCGTCTGCCCCCTGCCTCCAACTTTTCCCCAGAGCTGCATCAACACGCACACACTCCAACTGTAAAGACTCAAACTCCCACAGCCGTTAAACACAAACCAGCAGAGAACAGCATCCTGCAGCTCTCAAAGTCCAGTTCAAGGTCTGATGGTGCGGATAAAACCAGTACCAGGACCAGTACCAAAGGCCCCACGCTGCAGCGCCAGCAGCCCACACAGGCAGCCAGACCAACAGAGCCTCCGTTCATCGGAGACACTTACATGAGCGAAGATATCCCTCCACAAACAGTGAGTTCTGCTTGTTTGGATTTTCTGTCTGTTTACCTCTGAAATTAAAGCCATGTGTTTATGTGATTATAACTCCTCTCAAATGATCCTGAAGTCACATTTTTATTCGTAGTAAATTAGCTTTCTGTGCTGTTCCTGGGTCAGACTGCCATCTTGGTCATACCACAGTACCAACAATGAGTTTCTGTTCTCCCTACTCCGTCTGTGGCCCCAAACCAAGCTGCTGAAGTGCCAAAAACTGCAGTTCCTCTAATGTCCACTTGAGGCTGGCTCCAGGAATGAGTCAGTCCCCACAGACCCCCATGTTAAAACTGTACAGCAGAAATAAGTATGTTTACAGCCTGGTACAAAAAACCTCAGTACTAGAAAACACCTGACTTGACCTGATATGAGTCACATGATTTGGTGTGTCGCATCTGTGGAGCATCAGAAGTTCAGATTGTCACACCCCTCTGGTTTTCATCAGGGTGGAGATTCATTAGGTCATCAGGGCGGCTGCCACAGTCGCACTGAGTGGGTCTGAGTTTCCAGTAAACACTTAAATAACAGCGTGTCTCCTCCGTCTCCCACCCTGAATGTGTCATCAGCTCAGAATCTCTCTGCTGAGCCGTCTTGTGTCCACTGAGAGGAAAGGATGAGAAAACCTAAACTCAAATCTGCCTCGTAGTCTTTGAACGTGTCGTTGGAGGATCATATGGTTCTGTAGGAGGTTTAATCCCAGTCTCTTCGATGTTTCCTAATTATTAGTAATGCTGTCATATGTGTTATTTTTTTAGTTTGTTGCACACATTATAACATTGTATATGAAGTATTTGTTAATGGTTAATAACTGCTTTGTGAAGCAATAATTACCGTGTTGTGCATCTGTAAATATTCCAACCTTATAAAGGCCTTCCAAATTTGTTTATAGATGCCCTATTAACAGTAATTATTAACCATTTAACAAGGTATTATAATCATCAGTTACAACTTTATAATAACATCCAAATTATGTTTATAGATTCTTTACAAACCAATTATTGACCGTAAAAAAATACTTAATTAAAGGTCCAGTATGTAGGCTTTAGGGTGATGTATTGGCAGAGATGGAATATAATATAATAAGTATGTGTTCTTTAGTTTCTAATCAGCTGACAGTAAGAATCGCTGTGATTTTGCTACCTCGTCTACGGAGATCGCCATGTTTCTACGGTAGCTGAGAACGGACAAACCAAACACTTTTCACAAGAAATGTAAAGTTTATACACAGTCTCTTTCAAAATAAAAGCACAACATCGGTACAACACCACCAACTGACCTATGGCTAAGCCACGCCCCCCTCCACTCACTCGGACAAACTATCAACATTCAGTGTCCGGCGCTATGGCAGGTGTCACAGTACACGGCATTTCACAGGAGGCAATTGATGATTTTTGGGAACATAACCATCAGATGTCATTGAGAAGTAACCAAAAGGGCCTAAACTACGCATTGGAGGGATATATTCATCATTTTATTGTTGAGAAGGTCGATGAAAAGCTTAAATTACAAGCCAAAATTTACAGGTCACAGTGTACGCTTGTGAACCGCATCTGGTTGCCGTCACCGTCAAAGACAACAAGTTAAAGTGCCACTGAAGTTAAGGTTTTTGGCTCAGAATATGAGAAAAGGATAACGGCCTTTTTACCATCTTTACCAAGAGTGTCTCTCCGTTAGTTTGGTGCTACAGTATTTACACTGAATCATTCAGCATAACGTTTGCCAACCTTTGTTATCTCTGCCATTACAGATAAGTTAATGAAGCTAAGCTCCAGAAGTTAACGTTAGCTTAACTAGAGCCCTTTGGACAACAGCTAACAATGATGTACGATCACCAAAGTACAAAACTAGAACAAAATAGGCTAATGAACTCCCAGCAAACAAGGTGACATGATGAACAACGCAGCTAGGAGCTAACGTTAGGCTAACTTTAGCTAACGTTAGCTAGAGATGTTAAAGATAACTTTATATTTCTTTCCAGCAAAGTGACAATATGTTGCCTCAAACACAATGTTGACTTACCTTAGAACAGATGTAGACATCATTGTTAATCTTATTCACGTTGAGTTGATGTTGTGGTCTAACGTTACCACACAACTTTATCCAAAGGAGACACTTTTCTCGGTTGAGATGTGGTTTAAAGTGTAAAAAATACACCTGGTCGCCCAGCCTCTCAGGATACCTTGTGTCAGAGTTGCATGTACCCCATGCACACCGTTTGACCATTTTTAAACTTCAAATCTCAGAAAAAGCTCATAAAACCAAACAAAACTGACTTTCTGTAATGCATTTCAATGGACGTCCAGGTAGAGAATGTCCCAGTGTATGGTAATGGCTATACGCACTGTGATTGGCTCATCGCGTTTGAATGGCTATACGCACTGTGATTGGCTCATCGCGTTTGAGGGCGGGACTTAGCCATAGGTCAGTTGACGTTCTTTTCCTTCAACAACACACGCACGTGGTTGGGTTTAGTTGAAAAGAACAGGGTTTGGCTTTACAATCTTACAGGAAGTGAACACCGGCCTCCTGGGTGAAAGTCAGTGGTTGTTGGACCCATCCACCACCCCTTCTTCTGCACACCCTACTCAGACATTCACTGCTTTAACCTTTGTTGTTGTCCTGCCACATTTCCCCTGTTATCGCCGGATGCCATTAAACAATGACAGCGACCGGCGTGAAAGGACGGCTTTTTTCATCAGCGTCTAATGCCAGAAGTCGCCAGTTTTCAGCGACCCCAAAGTGAGATTGGGATGATTGAAAAACACTGATTAGTAACGTGAAACTGCTTCATAGTTGTTACTCGTCTAAACCACCAGGTGAGTTTGTTTTGGAGAGGAAGAGACCTCTGTGGATAATTCAGCCTGAACCTCCTGAACAATGAACACTGAAGGAATTCTAACCAGGAGAAGTTTCAGCCTGTTGCAATCTGCAGTCCTCACCACTAGATGTCACTCAATCCTCCTAAATCTGACACTGCTCCTTTAATATAATATCTTAAATGTTATGTGTGCAACAATAAACTGTTAAACTACATGAATTAAAGCTTTACTAATAATAAATAAACATTATTATCATTTAATTTTTTTTTAACAGTAAAATAAATATTAACTAAAGTTTAATGATCAGTGTATTAATGATGGTGATCATTTCCTGCTGTGCACTCACTGAACTTTGGTACGATCCAGCTTTTAAAGTAAGGATCAGCTGAGCTAAGCTGCAGTTTAGTTTCTGAGCTGTTACATAAGAGCAGAGTTCAGAGAGGCTGAATCGATAATTGATTGCACAGAGAACCAGGGGCACATAACACAATTAACGGGATAAAGTATTCATGTGTTCACGTGTTTGCATGTGTGGAAGCTTTTCATGCTTCATCTGCTCACATGTGGTTTTATATTTAATGCATCAGCAAAATGTGTCCATGTAAATTTCATGATGAATGAATGGATTAAAGCTCTGGTTGTGAGCGTGTAATTCCTTGATAATTGCCTCCAGTGAGAGAATGGAGGTTAATCTTGAAGTTGTGCAACTGGCCGAGTTAAACTGATGAATCTGGCTTTGAAATGATCATGTGGGACATAAATGTATGTTGGTACTAAGTGGAGGAGTCGAGGTGAAGACTTCCTGTATGTGGTCTGGTGACAGTAAATGTCTTTTACCTGCCTCCCTCAGGACTGCCCGGACAGTATCCGCAGTCGGGTCACAAAAACAGAATTTGGAGGACGATTTCTGAAACACATTCCAGTCCTGCAGTGGGCCCAACACGCCACTTATGAACATCACCAGCGTCTGAGCCAGTACCCAGGAGCCCACGGCTGGGGAGGGATCGATTTCAAGAGTGAGTTCTTGGTTTGGTTGTTTATATATATATATATATATATATATATATATACATATATGTACATGTGTGTTTTTCTTTTTATCCATATTTCTATTTATTTCTTTAAATCATTGTTTTCCTACAGAAGTGAAATTAACTTACTTGAGAAAAATAAAAAATATATTATCTCAGAGTTGTGAGAAGTTTTCATTAAAAAAAATTCAGTTCTTGTTTTTGTTTTAAAGATAAAAATGTTGTAAAATAAAAAAAAACGAGAATATAAATTCTTGTTTTATCTCATTAATTCAAGAAAAAAGCATTTTTTTTAAATAAACCTTTCCCATAATTAAAAAATAATATTCTTGTTGATTAAAAAAACGAGTAGAATTTTTTAAATAAAACTTTTACCATCATTCTGAGATAATAATTCTCATTAATCAAAAATAATTTATGTATATTTATGAAATTGTTTCATTAAGCCAGAGAAACTAGATTTTTTTCATAAACTTTCCCATAATTCTGAGATAATAATTCTCGTTAATTTGAAAAAAAATTCTTAGTTATTACGTCATTAATGCAGAGAAAACAAGAGCAGATTTTTTTATTAAATTAAACTTTTTGCATAATTCTGAAATAATCATCTCGTTGATTTTTCAAAAATAAAAAAAAATCAGGAAAAACGAGTAGAATTTTATTTCTTGAAAATGTTTCTCATAGTTCTGACATAATAATCACATGAATCTAGAAAAAGTAGAATTTACATTTTTTGTTAATTCAGAAACATTTTCAGATTTTTTTAACATGAATACGTCATAATTATGAGATAATAATTCTCATTGATTTCGAAAAAAAATCTTAGTTCTCATTCTCAGAATTTATTAGATGTTTTGTTAATTCAGAAAAACTAGTAGAATGTTTTATCATGAAAACTTTTCCCATAATTCTGACATAATAATCGCATTAATTCAGAAATACAAGAATTTACAATATTATTTTGTTAATTCAAAATGAGCAGAATTTCTTTTCTTTCTTTTTTTTTTAAATGAAAACCTTTCTTATAATTTTAAGGTTATAATTGTCATTGATTTTGAAAAATAAAAATTTAGGAGAATATTTTAGTATTAATGCAGAAAAAACAAGAATTTACGAGATGCTCGGCCAGTCCTCCTCCTTCAGCTGAAAAGGGCTGTACGCACACAGTGGGCATCTTTAATACATTTTAGAGTGGTTTTACACCTGAATCAAATGACAGTTTCCTCAGAAATAAATTCTCCTCTATTTTAAAACATCAGTCCAGAATTTTACAAGACATAACAAAACCTGTGAAATAATTTTTGGCACATTCTGTTATGTGACCTTTGTTCAGGTCGTGTCAATGTGTGTTTTTTAATGTAAATATAACTCACTGTACATTTACAGTGTTTAAAGGTTGTCTGAAGCTGATGCTTTACTCTCTGTTTAAACATTTGCATCCCAAATGTATCCAGACAGAAGATGCAAAGTATTTTGAATAATTTGAGTGAGGACATGTGGGCCTCATCGCTGTTAAGATGCTTATCGTGTTGAGATAATAGCAGCTTCCTGTCTGTGTGCCCACACATGGAGCCTCAGGGGAGTTTTCTTTCTTTCAGACCAAACGCACATAAATGAATCTGTGGGCGATGCAATTACACAGGCACAAAAAAATTATCAGTGGTTCAGGAGCTAAATCTTTGTCTCATGATTTAAGGATTTTTTCTGTGTTAAATAAATCTCATCCAGATTAGTTCTGTTTTTCTGTGTCAACAGCGCTGGTGGAAACTCTGTCAGTCCTCAACTCCTCTGCTAACTGGAGGATGTTGGACGACTGGAAGGATCGCACCAATAAATCAGACTGTACCCACTGTGCTGTGGTGGGGAACGGTGGCATACTGAAGGATTCAAAGAAAGGGAAGGAGATCGACAGTCATCATTACGTCTTCAGGTACTGACCACAGCCTCGTTATGTAATCCTGGTAAAGACTTAGTCGAGCTAAACTCTGTCCTGACAGTTAAATCCATTGTGTTTTTTTGTTTTTTGTTGTGGTTCAAAAGCTTAAATCATGTTTGTAAAGCCACGTGTTTGGGGTCTGGTGTTCGGCCTTTTATCGGGCCCTAAGCAGGTTTTGATACCTCCAAAAATGTCTGACAAATAAAAGCATTCAGAAAGGTAAAAACTGAAATAACATATACTGTGTAAAATACTGGGCGCACCCACCGTGACGTGAGCTCACCCATTGGTTTATGACTTGGCCGTTGCCATCTTGGATTTTTGGATCCATGTTGACCATGTTTGGACCAGAGGGTGAAGCTAACGCTAGCTGCTAGCTTGATTAGCATGTTGCATTTACTGCTATAGCTGGCTGTTGCAATGCTAATGCTAATTTTTGCCAGGATAAAACACGTTAATGAGCCGGTGTGTCTTCAAAAGGTTAAACTCTGACAACATGATGAGCAGAGCCCTGAGGCCCTGAGGAGCCGCCTCAGTCAGACTGGTTTGGCTTTGCTGAGTTTACAGATGGATTAAAGGGTAATTAACAGGATGTTCGTTTTGTTCTGTCGTAACATTTGTGTTTTCACTGTGGACACTTTTGATCTTCAGGACTAACGGGGCGATCATTAAGGGCTTTGAGGAGGATGTGGGGTCTCGGACCACCCACTACACATTCTCCACCAACACACTGATGAACTCCATGAGGAGCTACGCCAGCGTCGGGTATAAGGGACCCCCTCTGTCTAAAGTGAGGACATAAAGATAAAAGTCTTTTCTCTATAACATGCTAAAATCATAACAGAATCAGACCTGAGTCACGTCACACTCTGCTGCTCTCACACAGGAAACAAGATACGTTTTCCTGCCTGATCACGACCGTGATTACCTGCTGATGAAGGCAGCAGCGACACACACTCCAGTGGAGAGAGGACCTGAGCGGGGCAAAAAGTGAGCAGCACTTACAGGCTGTTATAATGATCAGAGTTTACTCACAATAATGTTCTCATGTTCTCCTCTCATGGTTCTGCTTCACCTCTTGCCCTCACCAATCAACCCAACCCTCTGTTTCACGTCGAGGAGTCGGGTGTCCTGAGTCTTGCTGGGATAGAGGGTTAGGGCAAAGTGTTAGGGCTTCGTGGCCCTCTGAACCAGACATGTCCAAAGTCTGGCCCAGGGGCCAATCATGGCCTGCGGATCGATTTTAAACGGCCTGCAGCTTGTCTTTCAAAATATGCTACATGTGGCCCATCACACAATATTAGTGAAACAAGCAAGTGCATCTAGCATTTGTTCTGTTCACCTCATGATGGCAGGACTGTCAGACAGTTTGTAGGCATGCATCAAGTGGGAACTGCACAGGCGGAATTGATGTGTTTTCATGAAGACACAATAAACACGCTAACGACAGTTACCTAGCAACAGACACTTTCTCTTAGGTAACAGACATGCCACAGCAAAAAGGCATAAAATTGACAGCGAGGGCAGCTGCTGTCGGGAACGCTCATAAGTTGACTGTTTTTTCAGTGAAAGATGACACAGTTGCATTTCTCTCATTTGAACTTTGGTATATCTGTTGTTTTGTGTCCAAGAGAGAGCGTTGGACACGAGAGGCGACATGTTACATGAAGAAAAACAGTGGAAACACAAGTTATAGCTTATTAAAAGATTTTTAGTGTCATGGTTGAACATTTAGCCGATTTGGACATTTGAAATAGTCTTCGGGACTTATTGTTAACGAGACTTGGACACAAAACAGAACGGAACAAATGAAAACTATGGAAAAATGTTTCATTTCTCTTTTTGCTCCTTTTCATAATGTTATCAGACACACATGATAACAATTTGAGCCTGTCAGTGACAAATACAAACACTTTAAGTAGACGACTTAAACTTAAAATGAACAATGACAGCAATGACAGCAGCCTAAAACACACAGAAAAGTTTCCCTTTGTCTAAATGTTTGTGTCATTTTTACAATACTGTCATGTCTTCTCCACAGTCCTTCGAATTACTTTGGAGCAGACGTGTCAGCAGAAAAGCTGAAGATGTACCATCCTGACTTCGTCCGTTACCTCAGAAACAGGTGAGCGTCGTGTCCACAGAGCAGGTGAACAGAATGAAAGCAGGGCTCACGTTTCAAATAGCTGGAAATGAGATTAAAAGAGAAGCAGCGAGGCTGAAACCAGAGTGAGCTGCTGCTGGAAGTTCCCACACTGTGACAGAGGGTCAGTTATTATACATGTGAAACTTCAGATTCATCAGTGCTGTCATTACTTCTCTGTTTCAGATTCCTTCGTTCTAATGCTCTGAAAACCAAATATAAGGACATCTACCGTCCGTCAACAGGAGCTGTGATGCTGCTGGCTGCTCTGCACACCTGCGACCAGGTGAACTTCATCCCTGCTGTGTTGCATGTTGCTGTCGCTCAGCTGTTTATTTACTGAGGGGCAAGGCTGCACTTGCCTGATAGCGTGAGAAAGTTTTGACTCTCAGCAGTTGGCCTTGTAAATGCACGTAGCTCTGATATTGTGCAGCCTTGATTACGTGCCGCCAGTGACTCAGTCAAACCACAGCGTGCACTCAGGAAATATGACATGGTTCTTTGCCGTGCCAACTGTATGATTTAATTTATCAGATCGCCCACAGACCTGTTTCTCAATCTGTCTGTGGGGGTATGAAAATGATTCAGGCTGCAGGAGTCAAGTCAAAACATGATTTAAGAGCTTGTAAAATGAAACCTGTTTAGATTGTCAGGTAATCACATGACATAATTTGTTTTATCCTGACTGTGATTTTATGTCTCTTGTGTCGATTAAGGTGAGCGCGTACGGCTTCATGACACCAGACTATAAGAACTACTCTGACCACTACTACGACAACAACTACCGCCCAGTGGGCTTCTTCATCAACCACGACCTGCGTATGGAGATGACCCTGTGGCAGCAGCTGCACCAGGCGGGCCTCATACGACTCTACATGCACAAGTGAACGCGTCATCCTGTCTGCACACGACGAGTTACCGGCAGGGTCACGACCTTGCCTCCTTTGTCTCAAAATGACTGTATGTATGGAAGCCAATAAGGGACATATGTATTTGAGTTTTAACAACCACTGGATACGCAATACTGAAAATTAAACACCACTGAATTTGTGGCATTTAAATATTTGACTATGAAAATCATGTATCAGACTTTATTTGTTCTGAATTCACCTCTTTAATTATGAATTAATCATTAATTAAATTTCTTGATTTGCTATTGCAAAAGCTGTAATTAGTTTTTTAATATTCACAAATTTGAAATTCAAGTTAAAAAATTGTATGGCAACCCAGGACAGGATAGGCTGGGTAGCCTGGATGTGACTATTTGAATTGTTTTTACTTGAATTTTTGGTTCTGAATTTTAAGATTCAAATTTGACTGATTTTCTTTTTATATTTCAAATTTTTTGACTTTTTAACTTTAGTTTCTGAACTTGACGAATCAAATTTGACTGATTTTTTTAATAGATTTTTTTCAACTTACTATTTTAAATGGACACGACATATCAAGAAATTTCATATTTTAATTCCAAAGAGGTGATTTCAGGACAATAAATTCAGGTTTTCAAAGTAAAATATTTCAGTGCTATGAATTCAGTGGTGTTTTAAAGTTAAATCAGTGGCTGTTAAAATTAAAAAAACGTATGTCTCTTATTAGCTTCCATATTTATAACTCTCTGAAATGAGCAAAAAAAAGTAGCAGAAGTTTTCTTTTTATTAAGGAAACAAAGATTTTTTTTAATGACAGCTGCTGTGATTGTCCGGCATGGAGATTATTATATGACAGCTGCTGTGATTGTCCGGCATGGAGATTATTATTGTTATTATTTGATTTTTTTTTTTTTTAAATCAAAAAGAAAAAAAAAAAAAATTCTCCCAGAAAGCATGTTTTTGGTGATTTGCAGATTTGCAAAATACGTCCAGACATCAAGTTTGAACCAGGTCAAATTTGGTTAAAAACATTTCGGTCAGTGTCGGCCGTCCACTTTGATTCAACCTGAAATAATCTGACAATTATTGGATGGATCACTGACACCGGTCTCCTGAGGGAAAGTCCTGTTTTGTTGCCCATCACCTAATGGATGTATAAGGAGAACTGGATACAGAATTGAAGCCGGGACCCCGTGCGTTCCTGTGAAAGCTGCTCAGTGGTGCATGAAGCCAAAAAAGCTCTATTACCAGGATGTGCAATTACCTGGATGTGTGGCGCTGCTTCTGCATGACTGGGCCCATATAGCTGAGAAGGCTACTTCTGGTTTAGTGCTAGGTATAAAATGATTTAATCATGTGGCCCTTCTTGACTTTCCAAATGTTATCTGACCAAATGGATCAAATCCTGATAGTGGAAAGAGTCATATCGTAGGAGCTGTGATGCTCAAAAAATATATTTCCACTGATTTACAGACGTCTCTTTCCTGATGCAAGTCAATGGGAAAAGATTTTTTTTTAGTCCAATGGCATCAGGAGATGGACTCAGAGTTGTAATGCCACTGTTTGGCCACTCTGAAAATTTGTGTCAAAGCTTAACGCACTTGCTGGGGGCCTGATCGACCATCCCAACCTACCTCCCTGCACGGACTTCTTCCTTCTTTACTTCTTTTAGAGCATTGGTCACATGACCACAGCCTCTAGAGGGTAGAGGTTTGTCGCAGCATCTGCAGTGATGCGGGTGCTGCGCTGGACCGTCGTGGTTCAGAGGGAGCTGAGTCACAAGGCGGAGCTTTCGATTTACTGGTCCGTCTTCGTCCCAACCCTCACCTATGGTCATGAGCTCTGGGTAGTGACTGAAAGAAAGAGATTGTGGATGCAAGCGGCCGAAATGAGTTTCCTCCATGGGGTGTCTGGGCTCAGCCTTAGAGATAGGGGGAGGAGTCAGACATCCAGAGGGAGCTCGGAGTAGAGCCGCTGCTCCTTCATGTTGAGGTGGTTCAACATCTGATCAGGATCCTCCTGGGCGCGTCGGGCAGACCCAGAACACACTGGAGGGATTATATATCTCATCTGGCCTGGGAATGCCTCGGGGTCCCCCAGGAGGAGCTGGAAAGCGTTGCTAGGGTGACGGACTTCTTGGGTGCTTCCTGCGACCCGGTCCCGGATAAGTGGATGAAAATGGATGGGTGGATGATTATGTGGGATACATACTAACTGTGGTGCATCACTTTTCGTTCGTATACGTACGAACAGTGCACGAGAGTGTGAACAGCCTCACAGAGCTGCTAGACGACACGGCTGCACACAACAGTTTAAGGGCTACATTTCAAGGTGTCATTACGAGCTGCTGCAAACTTAAATAGTGACTGAAATGTGTTAAAAACAATATTTACTCTTCAGCCAAATTTAGCAAATCACCAAAAACATGTTTACGGGAATGATTTCAGAGCGTCTCATACAATCAGTCTGTGGCTGAGTCAAAGTCGTTTCTTGTTACTGTGCGATACAGAGCGTTGACAAGGGACAAGACTGCAATTGAGTTGGCCACTTGCTTAAAATATCCTGTCTCCCCGCCCTAAATAGACGGTCAGAGCACTGCTGGCAGTGGCCATGGTCTATTCTGACATTTACTTAGATTACATTCTTTCTGAGTCTGTGTGTGTGTGTTTTACTGTGGGAGGTGACACTGAGTGTGACTGCAGAGCTCATTAGGAGACGTGTTTCAGTTTAAGGGACTTAACTTATTTTTATCGTACATTTTTGAAGCACTCAAGTGTCCTTTTTATTTCTGCAAGGTGCCACACTGTGATGATGGGAACACTGTGTGGGCTGTCAGTGCCTTTTAATGTGAATCAGTAGTTGGGATGAAGCATTGTGTGACTGAGGTGGAAATGTCTGAGGTGATTCAGGACGTTTCCACAACAGCACAAACCACAAAGTCAGTGGCATTTTCGCTCTGTTTGGATTTCAGGGCGGTCGCCAGGACACGCCTCGTGGAATTCGTTCGTTCAGCCGCCACACCTGGACTCCTCTCTGAGCCGGGCCAATGAAGGGGCAGATTTACTTAAGATTTACTGTTGCTACTCTCCTCAAACTGGACTGACGCATCACATCCTCGATATCACTGTTTGTCAGATTAAACAGATACATTTCATTGTATTAACAGCAGTAACGACACACTGTAGGTCTGATGGAGGGATGAGAAACCAAAGACTAAATGGAGATCAGGGAATATGTGTATTTAACATTTCATTTTTGT
The DNA here is from genome assembly GCF_006386435.1 of Epinephelus moara. Lineage (NCBI taxonomy): Eukaryota > Metazoa > Chordata > Actinopteri > Perciformes > Serranidae > Epinephelus > Epinephelus moara. The sequence continues at coordinate 2,720,793 of NC_065518.1, read as the reverse complement.
GTCATATCAAATCAATACATATTCAGACAAACCCGAAATACTGGATCATATTTTTACACAGTGGAACAGGAAGGAGAGACGTTATCGTGCAATGTCTGACTCTGATTTTCACCTTTTTAAAAATCTGTATAAAAGGAAACTGTGATTTCATCTCAGTGGGTTTGTGAGTCTTTCTTGGTTTGTTACTGAAGTTTACAGGTCCCAGAGTTTGTTATCATCCTAGGAATATTCCTGAAGGGGAGTTTATCATTTTTACTACACTGAACAAACATTTAAACACAATATTTTTGTTTTGGTCACATTTTTCACAGGTTTCAGTTGAAGACTTTTTAATAGATATATTTTTTAATGAATGGATGAACTTTTTTATGTAGCACCTTTCATGCACAGAATGCAGCATAAAGTTAAAAACATTCAAGGAGAAATGCAAAGAATAAATGAATGAATCATATGATTAAAAATACATTAAAACAGATTACTGCTAGTTATAGGCTATATTAAAAAGATATGTTTTGAGTTGTCGTTTAAAACTGTCCTTTATGTCATCAGGTCTAATATGCAAAGGCAGTGTTTTCCATATTTCTGGGGCAGTCCCCGTTATATTTACTGCACCCGGCCACGTCAGGGGGAAATGTGGAGTGACAGCTTCACATCCCGTGAGATTATAAAGCCAAGTCCTGTTCTTTTTTCCTAAACCCAACCATGTGTGTTGTTGAAGGAAAAAAAGTAAATTTGCGGGGTTGTACCGACGTAGTGCTTTTATTTTGAAGGAGACTGTATGCAAACTGTACATTTCCTGTGAAAACAGAAGTGTATTTTGAAAACAGACAATGCATGTAACAGGCTGAAGTTGACACGGCGTCCCAGAACAACAACAACCAACACACCCAGGGTACCTTGGACGTCATATGTGGACGTGCAAAGTCCATGACCAAATGTGGACATGTGACGAGGTCGCAGTGAGGATGGGTTGCCTCTTGGGTTGACCCGTACTACGGAGGAAGCATCCCTGACTTTGAGATAAGGATGCACGCCATTGGATTTTTTGCCCATATACAAAATATGCTGATATGTAACAACTCATTTGAGCGATTACTGATACTGATATCGATATATTCACTTTTTTCCCCACCTAATTTTAGTGATCATCAAGTCTCTACTGTAGCGGAGTTAACGTTGTATTATGCACACATGCTCTTATCTTATCCACCAGCAGATGTAGACATGAAATACAATGCTTTTCAATGTATGTAATATTTATTCATTGTGCAAAATATGAAAAAGCATGTTGGCTGATTCTGATAATTCATCTTAAAGCCGAGAGACCCTTTTAGGACTGACGTCACAATGACGTAATTATATCAGCTGGAGGTGCAGCTGCCCCTCCCCCACAGGGCTGTAGGCTCCATAGGAGTGTTAAAATGTGTTTGTCTTGTTGTGTTATTGGGAGCCAGAATAGAAGGAGTCATGGCTCAAAACCAGCCGCCACTGCCCGTCAACAAAAACAAAGACAACTATGGTTAAATGTGATAAGACCAAAGGACTGGACGGAGGCCATCATCAAAAATGCTCACATGTGCAGCGCACACTTCATATCAGGTTAGGGAAAAAGTATTTCCTGTTGTAGGGATGAATAAGGTTATGTGTATTAAGGGTTATCATGTCCACCTCATCAGAAACTGGGGAGGGATTAAGAGGAATATTGGATTTCTCTGGAACGCTAACTTTTTAGCACATTAGCTAACGTTAGCTTCCATAGCAAAACAAACAAGTGTGGTCCTCCTTTGTAAGATTGGCTTCCTGTGACATCATCCATCCACTGAGTGAGAGCATACGGGTCGGCCAGTCTGGTCCCGTTGGTCAGTGTTTACTTATTCAAGTAACACTGGCGGTCCCGGAGAGTGAGTGACCTGACATGGTGCGTTGGTAAATTCAGTCTGACGCTCTACACTAAAATGAGAGCCCTGTTGGTGGAAGAAACGGAGCGTTATATTTCTACATGAATGAACCAACGGTTAAGTTAATCACACATTCACTCCGCTCGGCGCTCTGCTGCTCCGTCTCCACAGACAGAGTGTCCAGAGTGCGCTCTGCCACTCTGAGAGTGCGCTGCTCTGGATAACCCAACGCTACATTCAGACAGCGCTCCCAATTTATCAACGCTCCAGTTTGTGTCAGAGTGCGCTCCCACACTCAGAATGAGTGTTTCTGAACGCACCACTCACATCATCTTCTTCCATCGTCTAAAACAAGCCAACACAACTTGTTAGCTAGCACCAGCTAATGTCTGGAGAATTGTTTTGCTTCCAGCTAAGCCCCGCCCACCAAAACATATCATACAGTTTCTAACAGTAAAAGGGTCTATACAGATGATGTGCCAATATCATCATGCATCCTTTACTTTAAGAAGCACCAAAAGTGTCCGCAAACTTAATTTGTCCCAACAGGAAACAGGATCGCTGACCCAGCAAAAGGTCAGGACTGTCATTCTTGAGTTCATGTTTGTGTTCCTGTTTCATGGCGCAGCCCTGGTGAGAATAGATATTCAGATGGCAGCTGTGTGCCAACACCTCCTCTATAATTTTAGCAGGCAAACACTCAGATTATGAGGGTTAATACTGACTGACCGCCTCACACACAGACAATGATTAACGTTCTTTTTTGTCATTTATCAAACTGATAACAGTCCTTCACTTCATGATCCTCACAGAGAGAGGAGCATTCTTTAGGGAGAGCAGATCTGGTATGCAGGGCCTCTCTGTTTTCCTCTTTCACTCTCTCTGTAGTAAAACTCTGGAGCAAAGATGAACCACGTGACCTCTTTGGGTTTCTTCTCCATCTCCACCGTGTCTGCGAGCTCTGCGAGGTGTGGAGGGAGACACAGAGAGCCAGATGTGCATGGTGAGCTATGGTCGGGGTGGGGGCTGCATTAGGGAGTTACCGAAGCCATGAGTCAGGCTTTGCAGCACTGCCAAAATGTCTGGCAGCAGGACGTCACAATTACATACTGCAGTTGGTAGTGAGCAGCACCAGTCTGTAAGATGAGGCCTTTTTCAGATGTATCTGGGTGTATGAACAGATTATCAGAGTGTTTTTGGTTTCCATTAAAGAAGATCCTGAAGGTGTGGAAACTGTAACTCCATCATTTAGATGTTTTTTGTTCCACAATGAAGAGATTATATTCATTGTTTGTTTTTTAAAACATTGGCAGATGTTAATGTTGGCTGCTGCCATCTGCAAACAGCTGCAGCATGTGCTCACATGATGGTGACGGTGCATTTGCATCATGCTGAGTTCATCCTGTCTTATCACACTTTACTGAGGTATGAATAAACAAACAGAACAGGAAGCAGCTCTCATATCCGCCTTTTATTCACAATACATAAAGTCACTGTATGATCCAGCTTGATGAAACCTGAAGGGAGTGACCTGCTGTTCTCTCAGACATGACGAGTTACTGACTGCTGACCCTCAGTGGGGAGAACGCGTCAGTGCACCAGAGACAGCAAACTGTAACAAAGGCCCTCACCTCAGCACCCACTGAGCACCGACTGGGATTTCAACGTTGGTTTCTGGTTGAACACAGGATAATATTCAGTCTGAACATATACAATGTCTTTTTGACCAGCTAGAATGCTGTTACAGCATCAACGTGTCGACTATAGCGGTGCACAAACACAGATACAGTCTGTCAGGAAAGACTCTGAAAACAGGCGTTTAAATGTAAAACTAATAATCAGACGTTGAAATATGAATTCACTGTGTTGTTTTGAAGAAGGTTACGACAGTTTGGTTTGATAAAGTGTTGATGTAATGTTTGCTGAAATATGCGTACACTCTTTAACACACTCATTTTAAACAATAGCCCTCTTTTTTATTACTTACTATAATGGTACAGTGTTGCTTTAAGGTAACATACCCAAAGGTGTACTCCAAAAAAAAAAAAAAAAAGAAAGAAATTGAAAAGTGAAACTTTAACAAATATCAAAATTATGTTTACTAAACCTAACGTATGCAAAAGTGTACTCCAATTTTTTTTTAATTAAATAAAATTAAAAATTAGAAAATTGAAAATCGTAAATTACTTTAAAATATTAAATTCCCTTATTGAATTACTTAACCTAACATACCTGAAATTGTACTCCAAAAAAAATTCAAAAAAACTTTTAATTACCTGTATGTTTACTTAACTTAACACATGCAAAAGTGTGCTCCCAAAAAAATAGTAAATAAAAATAAAAATTAAAAATAAATTAAAAATTGCAAAATTGAAACTTTAAATATCTTTAAATCATGTTTATTTAACTTAACGTAAGTAAAAATGTACTCCAAAAAAAGAAAGAAAATTACTCAAGTACTCAAAAAACATGCACATAAATGAATAAATAGATGAATAAATAAAATAATTGAAAATTACTTTACATTATGTTTACTTTATTATTATTTTATAGCAACAACAACAAAAAAAGACAAACCTTTTTTTTAAAACCTTTTTTATAAATAAATCCTTTAAAAATAATGTTTCACCCCAGAAACATTAGTGTTAATAAGTTATAATTTTAAGGGGGTTTTTTTGGCACATGATTTGTCCCAATTCTAATATCATGAGTTAATGACTGCAGCTGTGCACGCTGTATCTTTAATATATAATATATCAAACCTGGAGATACTTTAGCTTAGAGAGAAACCCTATGATTGTCATGTGTGTGGGAAAAGATTTCCATTGCAGGGGAATCTGAGGAGACACCTGCAGGACACAAAGTGCTCATGTTCAGTTTGTTGTGAAAGAATTAAGTAAATGTGTTGGTAAAAACCAGTGGCGCTGTACGGGGAGATAAGTTGTAGAGCCTACACTGTTGTGAGCATTTATACTTGTGTGGTGGTGTGTCTGTGTCACTCTGCAGTTACACCTCCAAAACACTAGTGGGAGGTGGGGTTTCTGTGAAGTGCTGTGAAGGTTAACATTAAACACACAGTAAACACACATTAAACACACATTAAACATGGCTTAATAGAAACAGTTTCAAACACAAATCAGCTTCACTATAACTCGCAGCATTCACAGACAAACACTTGTCTTTATCTGGACACATTTTCCCCACAAATACAATATGCTAACGTTATTAGCACAAGCCTATGGCATTTTACATTGTATAAATTAGCCTAGCAGCCAGAGGAGATTTCCTATACAACGGAATATTAGGGCCATATTGAAGGAAAAAACCCCCGGAGATTTCAAGAAAAAACTTGTAATATTATGAAAAAAAACTCGTAAATGTGTGTGTCGAGGCAACACACCTGAGACAAAGAGCAGCTGCCACAAGCAGGTTCATCCTCTAACCCATTCTGTTTGTTGTTGATTATTTCCTTAAAAATTACGACTTTATTCTCGTAATATTATGAGTTTTTTCTGCATTATTATGACTTTATTCTCGAAATCTCCGAAAAAAAAATTCTTCAATGTGGCCCTAATACTCTGCATGAAGCCAGGATAAATTACACAGACTTAAAATGCTATTTTAGTAGAGGCTTTATTGTCTTCATAATTTATTGTTTCTTATCTGTGAAATTAAAGTAAATCAAAGCTTTGTTTCCACTGAGGGAAATGGTTTCAGCTTACAGAGACAGACAGGAGGTCTGCGTTGCTGTGACGTGGAGTTACGTTTCTGGGAAAAGCACAGTATGACATCAGTGAATCTACTCGTAAAGACATTTAGGAACATACACAAGCCTCTATTTATTATTTAAGAGCATCAGGAATAATAGAGATAATTTAGTTTTTGTTTGTTTGCTTTGTTACCTGTCAATCTACTTCTCCACACTCCACTCCAGTAGGTGGCGGTAATGCGCCTAAAAGCTGTTTCGCCAACCTCCATTAAAGTGAACGAAGAAGAAGAATAAACAGGAAGTGCCTGGTGATGCGCTGCTGGTGGCTAACCACTTTGTTATGAGAAGTTTGACAACAAATGACAAATGGAGGATCATACTTATTATTTAGCAGAAGAGAAAGCGAAGGAGCGGGAACTGTCACCGTCACGGAAGCGGAAACACGAAGACGTAAAACGGAAGCGGAACAGACGGCGGCAGAAAACGAGGGTAAACATCGGTGTGGCCTTTCCTAAATGGAAATCTCTGATGAGGGAAAAATGTTTTCAAAGTGACGCTGACGTTGCCTGTTTTCTGCTGGAAAGGTAAATTAACCCAGCAACATGTAAATACATTTTATAATAGAAGCTGACAACATTTACAAACTGTGTGTGTTAAAGTTTTAGTAGAAATCTGGGATTCAGCGATATTTTTTTTTTTTTTACTTTGTTTGCACAGCTGGTTGTGCAGAGACACATGAAATCTCATTTTGGAAAAAGGTCTTCCAGATGTTCGGTCAGTAAGAAATGTTTTAGAGTGGAACAAAAAGTAGATTCACAGAGGAGCGATGACACAGAAGAGAAACTATTTGGTTGTGATTTTTGTGGGGAAAAAATGAGACAACAGGGAAATCTGAAGGCACACATGAGAATTCACACAGGAGAAAAACCATTTGGTTGTGATGTCTGTGGGAAAAGATTTATACAACAGGGGAATATGAAGAGTCATATGAGAGTTCACACAGGAGAGAAACCATTTGGTTGTGGTGTTTGTGGGAAGAGATTTAATCAGTAAGGCGATCTGAAGAGACACACAAGAGTCCACACAGGAGAGAAACCGTTTAGATGTGATGTTTGTGGGAAAAGATTTTCATAGCAGATATGTGTGAAGGCACACATGAGAATCCATGCAGGAGAAAAACCATTTGGCTGTGGCATTTGTGGTAAGAGATTTATCAGACAGATGTGTCTTAATAATCACAGGAGAGTCCACTCAGGAGAGAAACCATTTGGTTGTGATGTCTGTGGGAAAACATTTACAGTGCAGAAAAGTTTAAAGACTCACATGAGACTCAACACGGGAGAGAGACCATTTAGTTGTGACATTTGTGGGAAAAGATTTACTGTTCAGGCCGCTTTGAAGGGACACATGAGGGTCCATTCAGGAGAGAAACCATTTAGTTGTGATGTTTGTGGGAAAGGATTTGTAGTGCAGGGAGCTCTGAAGACACACAGGAGGGTCCACACAGGAGAGAAACCATTTAGTTGTAATGTGTGTGGGAAAAGCTTCACAGTAAAGGGAAACCTGAAGGCACACATAAGAGTTCACACAGGAGAGAAACCATTTGGTTGTGGTGTATGTGGGAAAAGATTTACAGAGCAGGGAAGTCTGAAGATACACGTCAGAGTTCACACAGGAGAGAAACCTTTTGGTTCTGGTGATTGTGGGAAAAGATTCACAGTGAAGATAAGTCTGAAGAGACACATGAGAGTCCATGCAGAAGAGAATTAATTTGGTTGAGAAGTGAGATAGACCAGAGTTCACACAAGAGAGGAACCATTTGATTGTAATGTCCGTGGGAAAAGATTTCCAGTGGAGGGAAGTCTTAGGAGACACACACCACATACAAAGTATTCCGATCAGTTTGTTGTGAAAGAGCGCTGAAGTAAATGTGTCCGTAAAAACCACAACAGTTTGTCTCGTCCTTCATTGTATCATTGTCTTTTGTGTTTGATGTTAAATAGGTAAAATGTTGCCTATGTTAAAGTTGTTGTAAATGAGAGGGAAGGGAAAGACGATTCTAAACATCTGGTAAATCTTTATCAACAGCAATAGCAGCACTTCACCCACGACCAGTGTGTGGTGGTATCTGTATCAGCAGAGAACCTGCCCTCTGCCTGTATTTTCTTATTTGCGTTAATGTAAGTCTAAAGGAAAAATTATTTTTGGGCCCAATGGCTTCACATGATGGACCCCGGAAATTACAGTACCACTGTTTGGCTGTGAAGAAATTTTTTTTGTCCGCTTGATCTTGTAATATACACTTTTTCCCACAGATGTGTGAAGCTTTAACCCCATTGATCTCGCCAGTAGTTAACGGGCACCAACACTAAACTATTAACATCTGTAGTATTAAGAAGCTTTGACGTTACAGATTCCTCTATCTGTAGCTGTTAGCTCGATTGATCGTAACTGTTAATGGAATCGATTCAGGAAATCAGTGGCGAAACCTAGCCCTGGAAAAAACGTTTCTCTGAGTCACTGCTTGTTCTTGTTAATGCCGCTCCCTGTCTTCATTCACTCTCCAGCTCCTCCAGGAGGAGGAGTTCAAATGTTGTGTTAACAAACAGTAACAAATCTTGCTTAGTGTGCCTTTAAGTGTCTGGGTACTCCACAGTGTTAAAAGAGCAGCGTGGTTCATTTGTAGAAAAGCAAAGCCAGAGTTTAGTGTGTGCTCGTAAGGGCTGATTTTTAGTTGCGTGTAGGCTTTACGCAGAGCCTGCTCTGTAGTATACGCAAGTGGCCTCCGCAATCGTAAGCATTTAAACTTGTGCCGTGGAGTGTCTGCGTCGCTCTGAGATTACACCTCCAAGAAACGCTAGTCAGCAGTGTTAAGTTTCACACCTAAAACACACATAAAACATGGGTTAGCTGCGACAGTATTAAATACAAGTACAAAATTTGGCTCCATTGTAACTCGCAAGATTGACGGACAAAAAAATTGTCTCATGCTAGACATGTTTTTCCCGGGAGATGCACGATAATATCGGCATGTCATCGGTATCGGTAGATAATGTGTGAAGTGCTTATGATTTGGTTACTAACTTCTTGGTGCAGAAGGACCGACAACATAGCACTAAATGGTGATACCGCTGTGTGAAGATGATCACAATCACCATAAAGTAACCAGACACCCAAATAAGTTTGTAATGTCAGGAGGATCCTGATCAGATGCCTGAACCACCTCAACTGACCCCTTTTGACACGAAGGAGTAGCAGCTCTACTCCGAGCTCCCTCCAGATGTCTGACTCCTCCCCCTATCTCTAAGGCTGAGCCCAGACACCCTACAGAGGAAACTCATTTCAGCCGCTTGTATCTGTGACCTCATTCTTTCAGTCACTACCCAGAGCTCATGACCATAGGTGAGGGTTGGGACGGAGATGGACCAGTAAATCGAAAGCTCTGCCTCCCAGCTCAGCTCCCTCCTCACTACGATGATCTGTGGTGATCACTGATTCACTCACACTCCATTCACTCACAGGTAAACAAGACCTTGAGATACTTCAACTCCTTCGCTTGAGGCAGTAACTCTTCCCAATCCCAGAGGGATCAATCCACTGTTTTCCGGCAGAGAACCATGGCCTCAGATTTGGAGGTGCTGACTCTCATCCTGACCGCTTCACACTTGGCTGCAAAACATCCCAGTGCATGCTGGACATACTAAATAACAAAACAGTTCGGCCAACATATAGGTTACCGTTACAGTCTGTGAAAGTCTATGTAGCACGTACTCTGAAGCTCAGAGGAGTGAATCCATGCGTTCAGAGTTTAGTCACATACGACACTGCACCATCCTGACCAGGGTAAATCCAGAGGCTGCTGCCTGATGAGGTTCTTCACAGAAAAAAACTGCTGTAAATCCAAAGGAAGATGCCAAAAAAAAACTACAATGCCTGAGGATGAGTCCTGCAGTGCTCTGTTGTCCTCTTCTAATGTAGCGTTATCCTCTCTTGATCCACTGACCAATAGAAACTCAACCACTAAGCTAGCTAACGGCTAGCGAGCTAAAGTCCACACTAGTTTAAAGCTGCTGAAGTAACTAGCTAGATGCTAGTGGGCTAAATGGAAGATGTTTATTTCACTTCATGTCGGCCCACTATTTAGTACTTTTCCTGCTAACTGTTAGCTGCTCAGCTCCATGAATCTGTTTCTCCAGCGTTGCCAGGTCTGACCTTTTACTTCTTCTTCGCCCAGTGATAGGCTGACAGCTTAACAAACTAATTGACCCTTCACTAAGCCCCACCCCTGGACACAGACCGGCCAATCATAACATAGCATCAGGCCATCTCAGACCAGGGTCCGACAACAACACAGCTGTGCTCCATTGACTCTAATGCAGTCGTTTCAGATTTCCTTCATCTTCAGGCTGGTTTTGTGGATGTGGAGCTAAATGTTGTGCCTGGGGCACGTTGTGTATTAATGACACTCGTTACCTGGAGAGGTTGGAAACAGATTTACGTTTCTTCCCTGTTCCAAATCCAAAATCAAACCCTGAAAAGTGTAGGGTTAGCTAGCTAGCTACTGAAGATATAGCCTGCTGAATGTATACACATGCTGCTTTTGCTTTGTAATGATTATAACAGTGAAACAAAGACCGACCCTGCTGTACAGGAACCAGTGAAGGGAAGCAGGGAGACTTTGCTCATATTCAACCAGCTGTGTGTCATCACAGTGTGTGTCATCAGATGAACGTTGTTTGACTTCCCTCGGAGCTCCCCAACAGTCTGGCGGCAGAGGTCCAGGTGCTGGCAGCAGCCAAACGCCGTTCATCTGTACACACTGTGATGCCACACAGCTGATTGAATATGAGCAAAGTTTCCCTTTATATTCATTGTGTTGTGTGGCGATCAGCAGTGATGTGGTGGTTCATTTTTACACTGTGATCTAATTTTGGCTTAGGAAAGGAGCGTACAACTTTAAACGGCTGTATTTTGTATTTATTTTACTGCCCATTTTTGATTTTTTTTATTATACCATTTATCACAGCCAGTAAAAAAAAGAACAGAAATTTCTTGTTAGACTCAAATTTTCAACGGTCCTTGGACACAATGTGTGTGACAAACACTTCCGTCAGAAAAAAAAAGAGTTTAAAATGGTGATATTTCACCAAAATCACTTTATCCTACATCTCATTTAAAATCTGGCCAAAAATAAATTGTTTGCATGAACTAACCAGCATGCACGACAAGAGTGAAAAACAGGTTTTTTTTTCAAACTCCAGGGTTTCGTCTTCAACTTTTAACTTTCTAACATCAAAGGGTGAGTTTTATAAATTTCATAGCCTAACTAATTTATGGTGAAGGGAGGGTCATGCACTTTCCGTCAGTCACTCAGGGAGGCTCAAAGACAAATATTTGTAGCTTTGGGGAGGCTTAAAAAATAAAATAGGAAGCTTTATTGTCATTATATATTAAATATAATGAGATTACAGGTGCCACTCCATTAGTGTTTTTAGAAACAAGTCAAACAAGACAACCAGCCAAACATGACATCAACACAGCTATATAATAGCAACTTATTAAAAACTGATAATAGAATAAATAATTATGATAAGATAAATTAAATTAAATTAATAGATGTCACACCACAGTCACCCCTCCTCTGATAAGTTAAGAACAGTCCCTAAGAAATAAAGTTAGCAGTTGTCAATTTACACATTACATTATATTATATGGAGATGTCTCCACAACTAACGAAAATAAATCCTCGCTTTTTTTTTTTTTTTTTTTTTTTACAATATGAGAAGGAATAACTGTTAATTACTGCAGACAAAACTTTTGTTCTACAACATGTCGATCACAAATCCTTGAATTTAACAACAACTCTTTGCAGTCTGTCGAGAAATAGAAACGTTATATTGCTTTTTATTCTGAAAAATCGCGGCTCTTCTGTTCACTATTTATTTCCAGGCAAGTTCTGTCATCTCCAAAATGGCGGCGGCGTTAACGTACGATTTAGAGGCTCGTGACGCATCTACGTTTCTAAAGTTAAAAGAGGTTTTCAGAGCGGAGACTGTTGAAGCTGGTTCCTCTAGTGTCTGTGGAGACCCGGGTGGGAATGACCTTTTCATTTTCAGAGTTGGATCAGATTTCAGAGATGAGTTTTATCTTTCCATCCAGTAGATGGCGGAAATGCAACATTTGGACCAGCCGCCATTAAAACACCAACGAAGAAGAAGAAGAAGCAGGCAAAGAAGAAGAAATAACCGGAAGTACTTGGCTGCTGCGGTGCTGCTAATGGCTAACCGCTTTGACAGCCCAGATTTTGACAAATGGAGGATCATAATTATCATTTAGCAGAAGAGAAAGCGAAGGAGCGGGAACTGTCACCGTCACGGAAGCGGAAACACAAAGAAGAAAAACGGAATCGGGTCATTCGGCTGCAGAAAACGAGGGTAAACATCGGTGTGGCCTTTCCTAAATGGAAATCTCTGATGAGGGAAAAATGTTTTCAAAGTGACGCTGACGTTGCTTGTTTTCTGTTGGAAAGGTAAATTAATTTAGCACAAAGGTTTGTGTTGTAAAGGGTTAAATCTCCAGATTATAAACGATTTAGTTGAAGGATCCTCTGAGTCTAACATATTAAAATGAAATGCGTGGAGAAAAGACCTGACAGAGGATTTCCCCTCAGAGGACTGGGAGCAACAAACACAAACTGTCGACTCTGATTGCTGCAACATAACTGGTTGATGAGGACGTGTGTGACACCAGAAAATATATATATAATAACGCTATCCCAGACCTGTGTATTAGGTGTAGACAGGAGAAAGGGATCTCTTGAGTCAGAATATAAATCATTTATAATTTACAAACAAACCAAACGAAAATTTAACAACAACAACAACAGAGCCATTTTTTTTTTAACTTTTTTTTTTTTTCCCACAGTCCACAGCAGACTGTTTTTGGTTTATGGCAATTCCCTTTTTCCTGTTAAGATGAAAAACAGAAGTCTTGTAGTTTTTTTTGTTGTTTTTTTTTTCATTTCTTTCATTTTAAACCAAAAATGAAACAACATGGTCCATTTATTTTTTGTTGTCAAATGAAAAAACAAAAAAAATGGCAACAGCAATGGTCAGGGCTGGGCAATTTTAGGCAATTCTGAGCAACAACAGGCAGAATAAGAAGACAACAAGGAAGTTGCCATTATAATGTACATATTGCATCAGTTGATGCTTGAACTCACAACCTCTGACTCCAAAGAGCATCTTCTCTCTGACTGAGCTAATTAGCAAGAGACAACTCATCTGTGGCTTCACAAATTGACTAAGCCAGCCACCAGTGTGACAGCAGCTGTCAAGGCAGTTTTCAAACTGCCATCATAAATTCAGTTATCAAGACAAAAATCTGAAAATACACATCTTGCATCTAGACAGCACGGAGATGTTGTTAGTTTGTTTTTTTTTAACAATGACTGATTTACTCCATAAGTGAAAAACTGATGTGTAAAGATTCTTCCCATTGACAGCAATGCTGTCAAAAATTCAGTTTTTGATATAAAATTCTGATATTTGCCAAACATCATCTACGGTGACTCCAAAATTTTGTTATTTTTTTTCATGAACATTGAAAACTTATTTAGCAAGAATTTGCAAGTATATGTTTACAGTACCGTTTACAGTCAAACATCTCGATGCACTGTAGGCTCAATTTTTGATAAATCAAAAATCTGTGAGGACAGTTTTTGTAGGACAGTCTGAAGATGCTCTGTAGCAAGGTTGCTGTCAATTGAGCAAAAATTGTGGGAGGAGATAGGTTTAAGAAGTTTTACAGTTTTTGAAAAAAACAGAGTGATGAACTTCGTAATTTTTAATAGGTTTAAATGTACAAAAGTTTCTTCAGTATTGGGGCTACAGTTTGATGAAAGTTGTGAAGTTGTAGCACATATGGTCGATTTGTTGTGTCAACGTTTTGAACTTGTGTTTGCAGCTGAGCAAATCTGGCATAGGACTGGACCTTTGTGCAAAGTTTGGGGATTTTTGGCGCATGGGAAGTATGATTTCCTCGGAAGAAGAAGAAGAAGAAAGAATGAGCAGGAAAACAAGAGGGTTCTGGCAGGACACTGGACCCAAAGATTTTCAATCTAGGTTTACAGATATTGCTGACTTAAATCTTTATTTACTGCTCGCAAAAAGAGTTATCTCACTATATCGGAAAAAGACCGATAAACCAAAGTTATCCATAACTCTACCTCTGGAAAAGATTACATACATCATGAAAGAGAATCAGTCACTCTTTGAAATCATCTGGGGTCCTTTTCCACAATATATGAGAGTGTTGGTTTAATATTGTGATGGATGTGGCGACAAGATGTGAATGTAGTCGTCCTCTGCAGTTGCTTGAACCTGACCTGATTGTAGTGGTATGTCCCATGTGAACTATGTCTTTGTGTTTGATACAAGGTACAAACAATAACAATGAAAACATGATGTGAATATAACAGCATTGGAACCCTCTGTGGAAAACAGAGAAACCTCCCTTTTCTATCACTTTGTTTTGTTTTATTTTATTACGTATAATTTATTGTTTTTATTTTTGTTGTTTGCATTTTGTTATCTTTAATAGCCCCCGTTGTTTGCAACATTCTTCTGGATGAGATAACAGTTGCTTCTGATAAGATATTTGAAAATTAATAAAGATATTGCTGCAAAATATGAGCCTAGCAACCTTTAAATACATTTTGTTTTTTAATAGAACCATTTCACCCCGAATCCATGTTTAAAATATCAAAGTGTGAACATTTCCAGGATTTTGATTTTACATTTATGATCACAAGATGAATTTATCTGTTATTTGGCCCCAAAAGAGCCGGTGACGTCACTGAGATCAGCCCTCAGCTGCTGCATGTTGCTGCCAGTGAAGTGTAGACAAGATGCTTTGGAGCTCATGTCAGCTTTAGCTGTTTTCATTGTTTGTCTGCTGTGTACAAACAAATGTTGTGTTGGTTACTAACAGCTTCCATTAATGGATACAGGTTGTACTTTGTGTTTAGAATCTATTTCAGTAGATTTAAAAAAAACTGATTTTAGCACGTTGTTCATCCAAAATGAAAAGGACCCATTGACATCTCCTGATTAAGCCTTTTTTTGTATTAAATTTGACTTGTTCTACATGTGTTTGTGACTGTGTCATGTAGCACTCATTTTCTTATCTTGCTGTTGTTCCTCCAGCCACGCGAGAAGCATCGCAGCACCGACGACCATGAAGAGAAAACCTTCACAGGTCACAGCTCCAGCAGTGTCGAGCTCTGGATCTTCCAGTGGGACAGAAAGGCAAGTCTTCTGCCTGAACTGACACTTAAAAAATAAAAAGCACAAAACAACAGCCGACAACATTTTTAAATGCAAAGTCAAATTTGAACTTGCAATTGAACAATGTATTATATCTTAACAGTTTAAAGTGTACTTAATATATATAAGAATTAATAAATTACACTTAAACAAATTCACCTATTAAGTAAAACCTTACCCTATAATAGTTCAGTACTAAATGACTGTTACACTACTAATAACAGCAAAATATGTTTTGAGTTGGGATCAACAATCGTCTCAATAACTCAATAGAGTCTCAGACAGACGTGTAACAGGGGCAGCTGAGATTTTCACGACACAGTCTAGTCTAGTTTTTACAGTCTGTGTTTTGTAATGATTCAAGTAAGTATTCATTCCCATGTGCACTCAGGGTTGTTGTTGTAATAAATAACTGACAGGTTGAATCTGTGTAATTACAGTTTTGGACGGCTTTACAAGAGAAACGGCAAAATCTACAGCGTCTACACCCTGAAATCTGATAAAGCCTCCGGACACCTCTCTGAGTGGCAAACAAGGATTGTGAAGAGGAGGATCACAGGTGAAGAGGGGATGCCTCAGTGGAGGAACCTTCAAACAGATGAAGAGCCCAGAAGGCTGGATGTGGTGCCCCCCACACCTGCAGCAGCCACATCAGGACTGGTCCAGAGACCTGTCGGGACAGATTCAGGTAAGAGACACACACCTGTTTGCCTTCACTGTAGAGTGTTAGCTTAACCTGTAACTCTTACGCTGGAATTCCACTGGATGCGTGTCCGTTGCGGAACGGCTGCGCTGGTTATCCACTGCGTGCTTTGCCTCAACACCCACCGGCTGCGTTTGCTGTGCGGAGCATAATGGTGCGATATAACAAGATGTCGTTTCTATAAACAGAACTATAAAACCAGAGGAGTAGTAGGGAGACATCTGGGTGCACCTCCATGATTAACATCTCCTCGTCCATGGTGTCAACGGGGTGAAATGACGTCTGGAAACCTCTGACCTGTTGACTTCAGGCCTGCCTCCGCCCATTATGACGTTCTCAAGGTGTAGTGCAGGGAAATATGATCCGCCGTGAACACTGTGTATTTTATTTTGAAAATTAACCGGATGTTTATTTTGTTTCTGTGCACGACTTCCTGCCCCGCACGATCTGCTCTGTGCTGAATTGTTGCGTTGTGCTCCGGCGTCCATCAAAAATAGAAGTCCTGCGTATCTGTTGCGGAGCGCTCCGGAGCGCCGCAGCTGTGACGGAGCTGGAACGTAGCACAGCTGCAGCCGGTGGAAACACACACATTGACTAGAATTGAAACGGACCGGCTCTGCTGCCATTCCGGAGCACAGACGCAACCAGCACGCATCTGGTGGAATTTGGGGATTAGTGTTGGTGAAATAACTAAATATCTATTGATGCATTCGTTGTAACGATCCAGTATCATCACTACAGAGTGAGAACATTGATTCATTTCATCACCTGTAGGATACACCTTTATTTTGAAAATCTGTGTCACCGTCAGACAGAGTCAGGCAGATGATGACAAGCGGAGAAGAAGAAGACGATGAGGATAACGTTACTTACTCAAGAATTATATCAGGAGTTTGGAAATATTTTTGATTTAATAGAAAATACAGGTGAACAGACGGAGCACATGCCGTATGTCAACAATGCTGATACGAGGTAAAATAGTCAGGAAACATGACGCACCTGCCGGCCGGGCATCTCACTCCGATAACTTCTTGCTTTAGCAACATCAGTTGCTCTGTTTCAGCCATGTTCAGCTGAAAAACATGCATGCAGGCTGCTCTGTTCTGTCAGGAGATGCAGTGACTTAAACCACCAGTGAGTAAGAAAAAGTATAAATAATACATGTGATTAGTTAAGTTATGAGTAGAGGAAAAGTCTGCTAGCTGCTAGGCTAATTTATGCAACGTAAACATGCCTTAGCTAATTATAGGTAACTAGCAGAAACAACTGTTTTGTCTGTGAACTTTGGCAGTTCCTTAAATGATCTTGTTTTATGGCTGCAGGGAGAAATTTGTCTTCAGGGTTTGGGTTAAAATGAAACAATTTCTGACAGAAAGCCCTGAAGGCAGTACATTATGAGCATCGAACACTTCATTTTCTGCATTCTGGTGATATTTTCTGCATCAGTTTATGGTGGAAATGTCTCAATTTATGTCAAGGAAAACACAATATTCTGGTGGTACGTGACAGTTCAAAATAAAAGTATAATACAGTAAGACTCTCAGGCATTCAATGTTGCTTTCAGTCTTTATTCTCCTGTAGAACAACTTTTCTTTAATGTTATCCCGGCTAAATCAACAGTTTTACTGCGTGTAAATGAGGGACCGTCTGCTGTGAGGTTTAAATGGTTCTGGATGTACAGAGCAGAAGCAACGACACATCTGAGGACAATTTCTAGATATTACAAGATCAGACACATGTAGCGGCTGCAGCTCAGCGCTCCTCCTCTCCTCCTCTGTGCTCTTTGCACACGGCATGTTTGTGCAGCATCAAACCGCATGTCAGATTTTTGTAAATGAACTATCAGAGCTGCAGTGTGGGAGGCGTCGTAGTGAAACATCTTATGATGCTAAACACGAGTACATCTTCAGTGATGAACCCTGAGGTCATCGGGTGTTTAGGGTCTCTCGATCATCAGACACTCTTCGCTTGGGTTGATCAGGCCTCAGCTTGTGCCCTAGCTGCACTCGCCCCTTGTCTCTCCCATGATGCAGAGTGCAGAGTAAGCCCTACAGAGGGAATCCCCTGCAGAGCCTCTGCACCCTACCGTCACAGGCAAGCACCTTGCCTTCTAGCCTTATCAGTCGCTGACTAGGTCCCCACACTAACCCCTCTTGCGAACGACAGCCTCCTCCTTACGGTCCTGTTCAGAAGTAAATATCCACAGTTCTTTTTAAAGACTTTAATACTTAAAATGTTCTATATTTCTAGATGAAACTAACACTGCTGAGGATCATCACTGATCTCACCAACATCAAGTAATGATAGCAGAAATATGTGAAGTCACAGTTGTCCATAATGTGCTCCCTGCAGATGTCCAGCAGCTGTTGGTGATTCAAGATGTTCCCCCTGAGTGGAGCCCCAGCCTGGACCAGGAGGACCCAGGGCCCCTCCAAATAAAAGAGGAGCAGGAGGACCCAGTGCCCCTCCACATAAAAGAGGAGCAGGAGGACCCAGAGCCCCTCCACATTAAAGAGGAGCAGGAGGAAGTGTGGAGCAGTCCAGAGGGAGAGCAGCTCAGTGGGCTGGAGGAGGCTGATATCACCACGTTCACTTCTGTTGCTGTGAAGAGTGAAGATGATGAAGAGAAACCTCAGTCCTCACTGCTTCATCAGAGCCAAACGGAGGACAGCAGAGAGACAGAGCCTCCAACCAGCAGCTCAGCTACGCAGATAAAAACAGAAACTGATGGAGAGGACTGTGGAGGATCAGAATCAGCCAGGAACTTTGATCCACATGGTCATTCACAACCAAATACTGATGATGAGAAGGCTTCAGACTCTTCTGAGACTGAAGACAGTGACATTGATTGGCAGGAACCCATGTCAGATTCTGGGTCTGAGACTGAAGACAGTGTCAGTGGTTGGAAGGAGACCAGGACAGCTGAGTCTGCTGTAAATGTTCTGAAATATAAAGAAGCCCCTGTGAGTGATGACGGATGTGACACTGGCAAAAAATCCTTCAGCTTCTTTGACTGTACTAAACGATGTTACCACAGAGGGTTTCTGCAGAGACACATGAAATCTCATTTTGGAAAAAGGNAACCAGCAGCTCAGCTACGCAGATAAAAACAGAAACTGATGGAGAGGACTGTGGAGGATCAGAATCAGCCAGGAACTTTGATCCACATGGTCATTCACAACCAAATACTGATGATGAGAAGGCTTCAGACTCTTCTGAGACTGAAGACAGTGACATTGATTGGCAGGAACCCATGTCAGATTCTGGGTCTGAGACTGAAGACGGTGTCAGTGTTTGGAAGGAGACCAGGACAGCTGAGTCTGCCGTAAATGTTGAGGGATGTGATGCTGGCCAAAAATCCTTGAGCGTCTTTCAGTATAGTAAAAAGTTAAACTACAGGGGGTTTGTTCAGAGACACATGAAAGCTCATTTTGGAAAAAGGTCCTCCAGATGTTCGGTCAGTAAGAAATGTTTTAGAGTGAAGGAAAACGTAGATGCACAGGTGAGCGACGACGCAGAAGAGAAACTGTTTGGTTGTGATGTTTGTGGGAAAACATTTAGACAACAGGGAAATCTGAAGGCACACATGAGAGTTCACACAGGAGAGAAACCATTTGGTTGTGATGTTTGTGGGAAAAGATTTAACCAGCAGGGAAACCTGAGGACGCACATGAGGATCCACACAGGAGAGAAACCATTCGAATGTAAGTTTTGTAAGAAAAGATTTGGAATACAGCATCACTGGCACTCACACGTGAGAACCCACACAGGAGAGAAACCGTTTGAATGTGACGTGTGTGGGAGTAGATTTAACCAGCAGGGAGGTTTGACAAGACACATGAGAACCCACACAGGAGAGAAACCGTTTGGCTGTGATGTGTGTGGGAAAAGATTTCTACGGAAGGGAAATATGAAGAGACACATGCAGAGTCGATATTGTACTGTTCAGATTGTTGTGAAAGATCAATAAAGAAAATGTGTTTAACAATCACGATAATTTCCCTTGTCTTTTATCATATCATTGTCTTGTCTGTCTTTTGTCCTGATGTAAAAATAGGAAAAATGTGCCATTTGTCAGAGGAAGGGAAAGTGTTTTCTTAATATCTGATAAATATTTATTACCAGGAATGACAACATGTAGTAGATCTATACTGGTGGAAACAAAATTGAATATTAAGATCTGACATAAAGTAATATACCTCAATATAAAACGCACATTTAATTTAATGTCTAATTAATACATACTTTAAATGAACTGATCCAGTCAGGTGGCACAGTGGCTCAACAGGTAAATTAGTCGCCGGAAACATCCCTAGTTTTTAGGCAGTCATAGAAAAGAATTTGAACAGATTACAGTTGTTACAAAGGGTGTCCTAGTATTAATACATTTAACAAAGAGAAAAATCTGTAAACACAGTTAAATATCCACATCCGAAAATAAAATTTTGGCACATCAAAACAAGAAGCAGGAACAACTGACCACACTCCTTTTATGAGTTATAATCATACTTCAGTTACAGCACAAAACCGCCAGTTCCTACAGAAAAACAAAAACAAAGAAGTAATGAGTGGAAACGGGAGAAATCACTGTTGAATAATAATAAGGTTAAATATTTTTTAGACAATTTAAAACCAGTTTAATTAATGAATACTTGAAATAAGACAAAAAGCACAGTGCCCAGCAAAAATGACAACATAACGTAGACACAAATCATACAGAATTTAGTGGAAAACCTTATTTTGGAGTCTGTATCAGCCTCAGGTCTGACAGTATTTAGTTGATCAGTGTTGAACCAAGGCTCAACATGCATCTCTGCAGCTTCGCTTATTACTGCTGCTCTCAACAACACACGTGTTTTTTGACTTGATCGCACTGAAAGAAGATGATTTCCTTCCTATGTGGACAACCAAGTGTTGGCTCAAGGTTTGCGTTTGTGTGAATGTTTTACCACAAAGTGAACAACTGAATGGTTTCTCTCCTGTGTGGACAACCAAGTGTTGGCTCATGTGTTTCACTAAATTCACGAAACTTTTTTTACAAACTGAGCAGCTGAAATTTTTTCTTTTTGTATGAACTCTTGAGTGTTTGGTCACTTTTGAACATTTTGCGAATGTTTTACCACAGACAGTGCAACTGAAGGGTTTCTCCCCTGTGTGGTCTCCAGTGTCTTTCTGCAGGTGTCCCCTGTGGTCAAAGCTTCCAGCACATTCAGATGAGCTAAATGAAGTTTTTCCAGATTTACATTCCATATCACTGACAGGTACTTCAGTGTTTTTCACAGAGTTTAAACCTGATGGAGGTTCCCTGGTTTCCTCCCAGTCATCACTGTCTTCAGTCTCAGAAGAGGCTCCAGTCCTTCACAGTTGTTACCATCAGCTTCTGTCTCCACCTGGTCAGTTTGTCTTTGTTGAAGCTGTGAGGACTGAGCTTTCTCTTCATCCTTGTCTTCACTCTTCACAGAGACAGGAGTGAATGTGAACTTGAGTTCCTCCTGTTCCTCATTAATGTTTGGGGACTCTGGGTCCTCCTGCGCCAGACTGGAGCTCCACTTCTGCTGCTCAGGGGGAACCTCTTCTTTAACTGCCAACAGCTGCTGGACGTGTGTGGAGAGTAATGAAATACAGACACACGGATTAGAACGTTTTAATTCCACGTTAGCAGGGTTTGGCATTTCTCAGCTGGGTTGTCAGCGGGAGCCGAATTATCCACAGAGGTCTCCTCCTCTCCAAAACAAACGGACTGGTTTATACAGTCCAGCTGAAAACATTAGTCCATTATCAAATTAGGGGATTGACAGAAAATTAATGTGAACTATTTGATGGTTGAATTCATTTTTCTTGTAAAAACATTTCATGGCTCCAGTGTCACTAACTTTTCCTTTGAATAATGTTGATGTACTTGTTAGGGATGTATGATAATATCAACATGTCATCAGTATCGCCCAATATTGGCTTGTAATAAACTATTAGAATCAGCCAACATGCTTTTTCTTATTTTGCACTATGAATGAATTTTACATACGTTGAGGAATTGTATTTCATGTCTCCATCTGCTGGTCGGCCGTCACAATAAGAGTATGTATGTATGATATGATGTTTATTCCACTACAGAAGAGACCTGATGATCACTGAAATTAGGTAAGGAAAAAAAAAAGCGGATATATTGGTATCGGCCAAATAAGTTGTTATACATCTGCATATCAGGTACCAGCAAAAAGTCCAATATCATGCATCCCTAGTATCAGTAATAATGTTAATAATTGTAATGTATTAGAAATGATGTTGAGGTTAAACAAAATTTATTTTTGGGAACCAAACAATTAGTCGGTTAACCCCTTGGTTAACTGCCCCGAGCAAATTGTTGTGATTTCTTTCAAAAACACGGAAAGAAAACAATGGGCAACAAAGGCAGAAATGACCCCAAAAATTGCAAGAAATTAGTAAAAAAATTAACAACAAAGTAATAAGTAAATAAAAAGAAAAAAGGTCAAAACAAACACACAAGGAAATTACCTAGAAAAAGTGTTTAAAAATGATTTAAAAAATAAAATAAACCTGTAACTTAATAATAATATTTATTACTATAGTTTTCCCTAGCTTTTTTAAATATAATTTTCTGAATCTACTATTTTTTTGCAATTTGTTGGACACTTCTTATCAAGTTGCACATTGCCTTTTTTCCCCCATGTTTTTGAGAGGAATCGCTCCCATAGCTCAGGATTCAACCATTTAAATACTTGCTGAAGGTGTCTAAAAGCTGCACAAGAAAAGTGATGTCGCTCCAAGTTTCAAAAGGTTAATAGAGCAAATAAACAAAAAATAATAATGAAAATAACTGTTCAAACTGAGCTCCACCTCCTGATGATCTACGTGAAGGAAAGAGCGGGATTCAACGGGGAACAAATGGTTTTCAACAAGACCTGGTAGCTGGAACACACCTTTGAGTGGACTGCTCACAGATCTCCACTGTCTCGACAATTAAAAACAAAAACCCACACACACATTTTACATTAATAAATGAAAAATAAATTAATAAATAATTAGTTTTGAAAATAATAATTCTTGAATCTGAATTGATCCACTGAAGCCAGTCGGACTAATAGATAACAGAAAGTTGGAGCCAACTAATCTTATCTTACTATATAATGAGGAAAACTGTGTGTGTGTGTGTGTTCCACGTTTTTCTCCTCACTGACTTGGTCAATCCATGTGAAATTTGGCACAGTGGTAGAGGGTCATGGGAGGATGCCAATGAAGCAATATTACATCAATT
>NC_065518.1:2687124-2697493 GCF_006386435.1 Epinephelus moara | reverse complement strand
CATTCTGTCTGTCCCACGTTTTTCTACTCACTGACGTGGTCAATCTATGTGAAACTGCACATAGGCATTGAGGATTGGCATAGGTAGAAGGTGACAAAGCTACCAATGGCTATGGACTAGTAGTAATTGTATTATCATGGCATGTTAAAAGTTCATCCACCAGGCATAGTGTGGCATATTATTTATTATTCACCATAAATACTTTGAATGAGTGACCTGTTGTATTTTTGATTGACGGGAGAGTGTAAGCCTCTGATTGGCCAAATCAAAAAATGATTGAGAGATACCACGCCCCAACAAAGTCCAGTCTGCAGAGACAACCTTCTCCATATTCCCTTCTCACATTTTCTGAATTTATTTATATTCTGTGGGTTGAACGGAAAGCTTTGGCGGGCCAGATTTGGCCCAGGGGCCACCAGTTGACAAGTCTTAGTACAGGCAAGGTTTTTTTCCCCCATTTTTTTGGGTCCAAAACACTTTATTTATAACAAAGAGGTGTACAACAATTGCCAAAAAAAAAAAAAAATCATGTCAGGGGTATTGAAAGTCCAGAGTTCAAAGACAGTGCATGTCCTTTAAATTATTCAAAGTCTTTGTAGTTTTTTTGTTCTTCACATCTGCTACTAAGGTACCATACTGCTTGAGTTCAACAATACATCGGCTAAAGCAGCCTTTGGAGTTTTGATTTATGGAAATGGAATTTTACCAAGAATGATCAGAAGCTGAACAGTGTAGCATTGCTATCCATCCCATAGAAGACAAAATATAACATCACATCAGATCCATTAATCTGTTCATTAGGGCTCATTTTCCTATTTCTAAAGTCTTGAGTGTCTGTTGAATACATGAAATACTGTTTCTCTATCTGAACTACAAAAAGCACAAAATCTACATTCTGGTACAGGCAAGTCTGTCCAAGATGGAGGCGTCGGTGGCTTAGTGGACAGAGCAGGCGCTCCATGCACAAGGCTGTTGCTGCAGCGACTCAGGCTCAACTCCAGCCTGTGGCCCTTTGCTGCATGTCATTCTCTCTCTCTCTCTCTCTCTCTCTCCCTCTCTCTCTCTCCCTTCACGCTTAGCTATCCTGTTAATTAAAGGCAAAAATGCCCCCCAAAATATCTTTAAAAAAAAGTCTCTGGGGAAAGTTTTTAGATTTCTGAGTTGAGTCTTTCTCCTCCCAGCAGGTGGCGGTAATGAGACAATTCGGGTACCAGCCCATTAAAATACCAACGACGAAGAAAGAACCGGAAGTGCCTGGCGATGCGCTGCTGGTGGCTAACCACTTTGTTATGAGAAGTTTGAGAACCTAAATTTTGGCAAATGGAGGATCATACTTATTATTTAGCAGAAGAGAAAGCGAAGGAGCGGGAACTGTCACCGTCACGGAAGCGGAAACACGAAGAAGCGAAACGGAACCGGGACAGACGGCGGCAGAAAACGAGGGTAAACATCGGTGTGGCCTTTCCTAAATGGAAATCTCTGATGAGGGAAAAATGTTTTCAAAGTGACGCTGACGTTGCCTGTTTTCTGCTGGAAAGGTAAATTAACCCAGCAACATGTAAATACATTTTATTCATCAACAGAATCATTTTCACATCTGAACCAGTGTTGAAAATATCAAAGTGGGAACGTTTCCAGGGTTTTACTTTTGTATTTATGATCCCAAGATGAATTTATGTGTGTTGTTTGGTCCCAAAAAAGGCGGTGACGTCACTGAGATCAGCCCTCAGCTGCTGCATATTGCTGCCAATGAAGTGTAGACAAGATGCTTTGGAGCTCATGTGAGCTGTGGCTGTTTTCATTGTTTGTCTGCTGTGAACAAAGGTGGAGTCTGACTGAAGACATGTCAGAGGTTGTGTTGGTTACTAACAGCCTCCAGTAATGGACACAAGGAGGACTCTGTGTTCAGATTTCTGGAGATTTAAATAACTGATACACTTGTAGCACGTTGTTCATCCTAATGCAGAAGACCCAGATACACTTTGTTGCATTAAAGGTTTAGTGTGTATCTAATATCTAATAGTGAACATTGTTGATTGCAAGTAGCTGAAATTTCTCTTGGTTAGAGTTCCTTCAGTGTTAATTCTTTAGGAGCCCAACTGTCCACAGACGTCTCGTCTTCTCCAACACAAACAGACCAGGGACCATATTCACAAAGCCTTCCACAGCCAAGAGATGCCAGTGACAAAATTCTAAGAAAATTCTTAGAACTGTGACAATTTTTTAGATTTTCCCCTTAAAGTTAAGACTAGGTCCTTGTAAAGATAGAAGTTATTCACAGAGCATCTCAGACCTTTAAAGAGCTCCTGAGGAGCAGTGGAGAAGGACTGTTAAGAGGTTTAAGAGTTTCTGAATCAGAGGAGAAAATGGTGGAAACACAAAGAGGTCAGGGAAATATTCTCTGTGAGTTAATAAAATGCTACAGATTGGATGTTGCAGGAATAATATGTGTGGTTGATGTCATCAGGGATACACACACATTTCACACCAGAAATAAAATAATCACAACACTGAGATATTTGTAAAACTGGAAAAATGCCTCAGAGCAGCAGTGATGAGTTTAGTCTGTCTCAACCTTCCATCAGCAGAGTGATCACACTAACAGTGACACTTTCACATCCAGCAGTTCATTTCATTTCCTCTAGGTGTCCTCACCTTAGGGGCGTGTCTCTGACAACCAATCACACCTGTTAAAAGTAAGTAAGTAAGTAAATCTTTATCTATATATCACCTTTCACAGCTCGAAGTCACAAAGTGCTTCACAATAAATATACAAACAGTTAAATAAATAGAAAACACAGCAAGTACAAACAGCAAAAAATACAGTGCAACCAAAACACAATCTATATACAATCCATATAATTACTTACAATTGTCCAAACGCCTGCCTAAAAAGGTGAGTCTTCAATTGTATCTTAAAAATGTGGACAGAGGCTGAGGATCTCAGGTCCAAGGGCAAGGAGTTCCAAAGCTTTGGGGCCACGGATTGAAAAGCTCAGTCACCTCGAGTTTTCAGCCTTGTCTGAGGCACAACCAGGAGCCCCTGGTTAGAATCCTATCCAGCTTTATTTATAAAGCGCTTTAAAACAACCACTGAGGTCCCAAAGTGCTGTACAGAGAAAATAAGAAGCACTATAAAATACACAATAGGTTGAAATGCACAATTTGCAAGACCTCAGAAGACCTCAGTGGCTGGTTGGAGATGTAAGGGTTGAGGAGCTCGCAAATGTAAGCGGGGGCTACTTTGTGAAGGGCTCTGTATGTCAGGACCAGGACCTTGAATTGGAACCTAAAGTGAACAGGAAGCCAGTGCAGGAATGCCAGGATGGGGGTGATATGGCAAGACTTATGTGACTGACTGAGCAACCTGGCAGCGGCATTTTGGACAAGCTGTAAACGGTCCAGAGATGTTTTACTGACGCAGGTGAACAGTGAATTGCAGCAGTCAAGCCAGGATGAAATAAATGCATGGATGGCCATTTCCCGTTCTGAGTGTGAGACGATGGACCTGAGTTTTGCAAGGTTTCTGAGGTGGAAGAAGCATGAGCGGGACAGAGAATTAACATGTTTTTCAAACATGTTTTGGTCAAAAATTACCCCAAAGTTCCTGAGGTCAGACCTGATGTTATGTGCCAGTGACCCCATGTGGTTGACCACCTTAGAGACCGTAGAGTCATCCGCAGTAATAAGAACCTCAGTCTTGTCTGCGTTTAGTTGGAGGAAGTTGTTTGCCATCCAGTTCTTAAAAGAATGCATCATATCTAGCAAAAGGGGCAACCACACCTCCTCATTAAGATAAAAGTTTCTGTCCCTTCCTTGCTCAGAGTCACTCTGAGAACTTCACTAAATCATTCCTAAGCTCGCGCTCCTTACTAAAAGTTTTTAGGCTAAGTTCGGAGCTCTCTGAGAGTGTTGGCAGAATGTTTGTGAATACGGCAGTTTCATGTTACAAATCAGGAGCCCCTTTTACACTGCCTCTTCAAGTAGAGATGTACCGATGCCACTTTTTCCTTCCCGATACTGATTCTGATCCCTGAACCTTAGGTATCTGCTGATACCGAGTACCGATCCAATACNTTCTAAACTCCGCTCCGTTTCGTTTGCCTGTAGCGTGCGTATGCGTAATGACATGAGGCATTACGTGGTATCGGATTGGTCATAGGCTGTACTCGCCGATACCTGATACCGCATTTTAGGCAGTATCAGAGGCATTTCAGATACTGGTATTGGTATCGGTACAACTCTATCTTCAAGTAGGGAATTTCATGCCATCATGCTGCCTCGTCACTCTTAATGAAAGGTACAGTGGCTGAATGAGGGGACAGAGTTGTCTCGCCTTTAAGCTGGCGTTCTGACAAATAGGGCTACACGCTCAGAGTGACCTACCAGTAGCGATAGATCTATCAGAATAGACAACTAGTTCTATAAATGTAAGTAAAAGTAGAGTATGTTGTTATGTCAGGTAGGACACATCCAACAGAATCAGCTACAACCTCTATAAATGTGGTTAAAAGTATGTGCAGGTCCAGATTTTTTTTCTCGCCTCTTCAGTGCACTGTGTATGTGCAATTTGTGTTGGTAGGTCATTCGGAGCGGGTAGCTCTATTTGTCAGAACACCGGCTTAGTAACATTAGATATGTATTATCCAGGTTGTTGTCTATCCATGCCAAAGATCATGCTTGTAGTTGACCCGACACTTGTTGAGTTGTTGTTGATTTATTTTGTTGTGTTTGTCGAGGGGAGCCGACCCTCCCAGCACCTCAGGATGTAACAGAATGTTCTACAGGTGTGTGTGACTGTGTCATGTAGCACTTATTGTCTTGATCTTGTTGTTGTTCCTCCAGCTATGCCAGAAGTATCGCAGTACCGACTGCTATGAAGAGAAAATCTTTACAGGTCACAGCTCCAGCAGTGTCGAGCCTTGGAGCTTCTAGTGGGACAGAAAGGCAAGTCACATCGAAATATTTGTGCTATTCTAACATATGTTTGATCACAAAAATATCTTTTCACAGTCTGTTTATGAGTCGTTCAAAAGAAACGAAGGCTCGTCGCTTTTTTTTTCCATATAAAGTTTTAAAATTTTAAGTTTGTTTAGCAGCCCTAGTTGTTGTTGATTTTGTTTTTTTTGTTATTTATTCCCCCTTTTGTGCAAGGGAAACAAAGAAATCTTTATCATAGAAAAATAACTGTTTTAAAGTCATTCAGCCCCTCGTTGCACTTGAATGAGCACAAATTCAATCACACTTATGAAACAACCTTTAATTTAACCTTTCACATGAAAAAAAACTTTTTAGATAACTGCTTCAAAAGCCTTTTTACCATTTATAATGTATAATAAATCTCCCTCTAATATATATTTTATATTTCTGTGAAAAAAATCAACAAATGCAGCCAAATCGAGCTGCAAAGGTTCATGGCTGGAGTCCTCCACGTCGGTGACGAGTGTGACGACGGGGTCAAAGGTTCCACTTGTGTCACTGATTTTCAAAATAAAATTAATTTCATCTTGACGATAGTGATTTAGATGTCAGAATATTACACATATACTGCACATCTTTTACCTGTTACACAGCTTTTTGCGGGTTACCCGTGGATACTTGACCTGGTGCAGGACTCTGACCTCTGTTAGCTGTTTATTCTGGCTACCAACAGCTAACGCTAACTCGGACTCGTGCTACAATCAACATTATGAGGGAAACAATAGGGTGCGTCCCTTGACCTGTCGATAGTGAATTTACTACTTATTTCATCATGACGGCATCCTGCAGAAGATCTCTGTTCATCCCAAACACATTTTTTGTCCCTGGGTCGATGGTTGCGTTGAGCCCTGGTTTTGAACCTACATAAAACTGATGTGACACAACAGTAAAACATTGGCCACTGCCACTGGTGAATGTCGTCTTATTTACAGATAGATTAATGACAGTCAACAAGACGAATATCGGCCGATAAATTGCTGCATTCTTGTTGAGCTGTTCTTGATTTGTTGTGGTGTGTTTGTCGAGGGGAGCCGACCCTCGCAGCACCTCAGCACATAACAGAATGTTCTACAGTTGTGTGTGACTGTGTCATGTAGCACTTATTGTCTTGATCTTGCTGTTGTTCTTCCAGCAATGCGAGAAGTGTCGCAGCGCCGACTCCCATGAAGAAAAAACCTTTACATGTCACAGTTCCACCAGTGCCGAGCCTTGGAGCCTCTGGCGGCATAGAAAGGCAAGTCTTCACATTGAAATGATTGTGCCGTCCTTATATATGTTTGATTACAACAAATACTTTGCATGGACGGCCGCTGCTAAATGATTAGTGCCTCGCTATTTGAGAGTCTTTCCATATGCAAGTAATGCTATCTTTAGATAAATCTGCCAGAGTTGAGGATGAGTGAGGATTATAAATGAACACCCCCAAACACTAAGTGTGTTTCCATGACATTAGAGAAAAACAATTAATTGTCAGTCTGACTAAAACTGGACTTTTAAATTCCATGTAAACATGTCAGTGTGACTGAAATCATTCTAAAGTGAATGTGTCACAGTGGGACTAACACACCCAGATCATGTGACTCCTGCATGTATACAGTCAATCAGACCCAAACTGGCCGAGGCGCTCTGAGCATGCTCCACAGTTTCCGCCCCGGGCTGTGACCCGGAAGTCCAATAGCATTAAATGTTTAAGAGAAGAAGAAGCCGGTAACAACATGGAGAAATCTACATCCAGAGCCGTGACTTTTTGGACGGACGGGGAGACACAGTTCATTCTGTGTCAGCTGAAAGAGTTAAATGTTTTAAAGTACATGGATGGGAGGAAACACAGAATGGCAACCGTTGGGTCTGTGACGTAAAACGGTCCAATACTAACAAGCTGAAAAGGGGGCATATCTTCACCTATTGTCGTGGAGTCAGACATACTTTGGTCAATAAATCGATTCTCTTTTTTGGTCGTTAGAAAGCACAGCTGACAGAAACAAAGCTTCTGCTGCCGGTCTCGCTACTGAACTATTTCAACTGGGGATGCACTGAACTGTGAAATTCTGGGCTGATACAGTTGTTTAACTGGTTTCCAGGGGCGGGCTGGGGTTGAAATTCAGTCCGGGAGCTTGATTTGGAGAGGCCTTTTTTCCGATCGCACGACAGACGCAAGTGGAACCGTAATTTTAACACGAATACTTTATTTGCAGTATAAAAACAATCTAATGATATTAAACACAACACACACAGATAAGTCAGTCAGTAGGGTGTATTGAATATAATATAATTCTATGCAAAGACCTATTGCCAACCCAGTCCTGCACACTGCACCTGTACCTGGCACTGTTTTTTTGGTGGTTCCTGCTCCACTTTCCTCCTTCTCCTCCTCTTCCTTGTCCTCCTCCTCTTGCTCCTTCTCCTCCTCCTCTTCCTCCTCCATCTCCTCCTCCTCCTTCTCCTGTCCCTCCTCATCTGTCTCTTCCTCCTCCTCACTCCTATGACTGGNATGTTCTGTGTGCCCTGAACACATCCAAAAACACAAACTAGAGTTCTCAATGGGCCTGAAAATTACAACCCGACCCTGCGGGTTTTTAAGCCCAGACCCGACGCAGCCGACACACCAGCATTAGCCTAATTGTCTGCCCGAAAAAAAGGAAGCCCGAGGCCCGACCCGGCCCGAGTCATTTGCATATTTTTTCGGCTTGAACCCGCGGGTCCGGTCAGGTTTGTCGGGCCGGCCCGACTCGTCTGGGATGATAGGGCCATGTAGGCAGTGCTTGCTAACCGCTCGTATCCCCCCTTAATATACAAAATATTAGATTGACCCAGTCTGATGTTCCACTCTGTGCCACTGCCACCTGCGGCTGCGAGGGCAGGCTGCTGCGGTGAACCACGGCTGCGTTTTATGGGGTAAAAAAACGTTCCGACCACCGGCCGGTTCGGCCTGGAACAGACTGGCCGTTCGGGAATACTCCTGAACCTCCCTGTGGCCAGCCCGCCCCTGCTGGTTTTCTTTTGTTATATATTCCCCCTGTTTGTGCCAGGGAAATAGCATTTCAAATTCATGCTATATTTACATTTGTCTCATTTTCGTGAAAGTGGCTCTCAAAAAAGTCTTGAGGGAGTTTCCTTAAAGTTTGCGAATGGTCAAGGTCACTGTGACCTCATCTGTCTCAATTTTGGTAAAGCAATACAAGAACACCTGAAGGACATTCCGTGAATGAATCCGCTTTTACGTCCGGAACCTCTCGTCTACAACGGGATTAAGATGCACCCACGTTGAGGACTTGGCTCAGATCCTGGAGTTACGAAGCCTCCTTAAGGAATCTGATCCCGTTTGATTCGGTGGTGGGAACCTCTTGAGATCGCATGCCTTTGCTGATGTCGAATTTTATGAAATTTTGCACATAAGTCTCAACAATGAACTGATTCTGTGACCTTGCGTCTCTCTCACTCTCATGAACGCAGTGTCTCAATCCCTCAAATTTGTAACAAACATCACTTTGACCTCCTACCATATGATTTAGCCATAACTCCACTCCACATTTGCTAATTATGATGAACTTTCACACAAATATCTAACAGAATGAAATGATGAACCAATGACATTTTATATCCAAAAGGTCAAAGGTCAGCTTCACTGTGACATCATGGGGAGTCAAACAACCGCGAGGCGTTAGTTCTAGTTTTTACAATCAATGTCTTGTATGCAAGTAATTATTCATTCCCATGTGCACTCTGGGTTGTTGTTGTAATAAATAACTGACAGGTTGAATCTGTGTAATTACAGTTTCGGACGGCTTTACAAGAGAAACGGTAAAATCTACAGCGTTTTGGCCCTGAAACCTGATAAAGCCATCGGATACCTCTCTGAGTGGAAAACAAGGATTGTGAAGAGGAGGATCACAGGTGAAGAGGGGATGCCTCAGTGGAGGAACCTTCAAACAGATGAAGAGCCCAGAAGACTGGATGTGGTGCCCCCCACACCTGCAGCAGCCACATCAGGACTGGTCCAGAGACCTGTCGGGACAGATTCAGGTAAGAGACACGCATTTGTGAGTATTTAAAGATAGCTTTGGTATTTTTCAACCTGGACCCTATTTCCCTGTGTGAATTTCTATTTTCACCACAGACAGGCTCAGATTGAGAGACTTTTGCTTAACAAGGCAATAGCAAACAGATCTGATCAAGTGAAAGGTAAAGAGACGCTTAAGACACTTACAGTAACTATCTGAGCTGCGCTGTGTCAAAAATAACCACTTCTAATGGACATACAGTGACGCTGTT
Organism: Epinephelus moara; assembly: GCF_006386435.1. Taxonomy (NCBI): domain Eukaryota; kingdom Metazoa; phylum Chordata; class Actinopteri; order Perciformes; family Serranidae; genus Epinephelus; species Epinephelus moara. Next base: position 2,688,241 of record NC_065518.1, on the reverse strand, counting down.
CGATTGCCTGTGTGCTTCTATTGCAGCTCGTTCCGAGGCTGCCGGCTCTGTCAGTACTGGACCAATTTCCAGAATTGTTGTTCACATCAGTCTCTTTGACCAGTTTACACAGGAAAATAGGGTCAAGGTTGAAAAATGTTGCAGTTATTCGTTTTAGTTCCGTAAAAGTAAAAGTACACATCATGCAGAATGGCTGATTTGAGAATAATCTTTATGTTATTGGATTATAATTATTGCTGCATTAATGAGGAAGTAGGCATGTTATTCCTGTGGTCTAAGAGACTCCAAAAATGTTAGCAACCACTAGAAAACTCTCTACCAAGTCCAAGAACTAGAGTGCTAAAACTCAACCTTGTGATGTCATAGGATGTAAAGTCTGGATAATGAATTGGGAAAAATCAGCTCCAGACTTTACATTTAATGACATCACAAGTGTAAAGTCTGCAGAGCACTGAGATTATTTCAAATATTTAGAAATTTGGTGCAATTATTTTGGTGGATTGCATCACATAGCAGAGCTGAGGATCATCAGGAATCATCACCGATCTCACTGATTTAAAGTGATGATACTAGAGATTAGAGCTGCCCCCAATAGTCGACCAAATGATAGTCGACCAGAAAGGTCATTAGTTGGCAAAATTTCATCGGTCGCTTAGTCGCAGAAAAAACAAAACGTGAAACTCTATCAGGAGCTGTGCCTTGTCAAAATAAATCCAAACCTATATGACTGGACCATGTGTGACTTTACTTTGAAAGACACAGGAAGTGTCCACACTCAGCAGTCAGACAGGAGTCAGGTTAATTTCCAGGGCTGGTACCTGCGGTTATTCCACAGGCTAGTTAATAACATGTCGGGCAGGAAATCCAAAGTGTGGGATCNAGACAGGAGTCAGGTTAATTTCCAGGGCTGGTACCTGCGGTTATTCCACAGGCTAGTTAATAACATGTCGGGCAGGAAATCCAAAGTGTGGGATCATTTTGAGAAGGTGAAGGACGAACCCAAGGTGATATGTAAACTCATCTTCATTGGTCGACTACAAACATGACGTATCATCTGAAACATGGAAGTAGCTACATGCCCATTAGCCCACAGCGTCATTAACAGGCGGCTCGCTCA
>NC_065518.1:2679292-2684804 GCF_006386435.1 Epinephelus moara | reverse complement strand
GCCCCTCCACATTAAAGAGGAGCAGGAGGAAGTGTGGAGCAGTCCAGAGGGAGAGCAGCTCAGTGGGCTGGAGGAGGCTGATATCACCACGTTCACTTCTGTTACTGTGAAGAGTGAAGATGATGAAGAGAAACCTCAGTCCTCACTGCTTCATCAGAGCCAAACGGAGGACAGCAGAGAGACAGAGCCTCCAACCAGCAGCTCAGCTACGCAGATAAAAACAGAAACTGATGGAGAGGACTGTGGAGGATCAGAATCAGCCAGGAACTTTGATCCACATGGTCATTCACAACCAAATACTGATGATGAGAAGGCTTCAGACTCTTCTGAGACTGAAGACAGTGACATTGATTGGCAGGAACCCATGTCAGATTCTGGGTCTGAGACTGAAGACAGTGTCAGTGGTTGGAAGGAGACCAGGACAGCTGAGTCTGCTGTAAATGTTCTGAAATATAAAGAAGCCCCTGTGAGTGATGACGGATGTGACACTGGCAAAAAATCCTTCAGCTTCTTTGACTGTACTAAACGATGTTACCACAGAGGGTTTCTGCAGAGACACATGAAATCTCATTTTGGAAAAAGGTCTTCCAGATGTTCGGTCAGTAAGAAATGTTTTAGAGTGGAACAAAAAGTAGATTCACAGAGGAGCGACGACACAGAAGAGAAACTATTTGGTTGTGATGTTTGTGGGAAAAAAATTAGACAACCGGGACATTTAAAGACACACATGAGAGCCCACACAGGAGCGAAACCATTTCAGTGTAATTGTTGTGGAACGAGATTTGGACTTCTGAGTCATTGGCTGTCACACATGAGAAGCCACATTGGAGAGAAACCATTCGAATGTGATTTCTGTGGGAAAAGATTCCGACTGCAGCGTAGCTGCAGGTCACATATGAAAGTTCACACAGGAGAGAAACCGTTTGGTTGTGATGTTTGTGAGAAAAGATTCTCAGCACAGGGAAATCTGAAGAGACACATGAAAGTCCACATGTGACAGTAACTGTTCTTTGCAGTTAATGAACAATTAAAAGACATTTCGCACCAATGCGATGTGGAAATACGGAAAATCCATGTGTGAATATTCTGTATGTCATTGTCTACTATGCAGACTGGGTCCAGTGCAAATAATCGGTGTTGCAGTGTTATGTTTTTGTTTGATGTTAACTGCACAACACATGCATCTTAAGTGTTAGACCGAGTTTAAGGCCTGCGTCGCTTCAAGAAACTCAAGCCTACGATATAGCACTTAATATTACCGTGACCTTAATGACTGAGAAACTTCTCCGAGACAACACAATAACTAACCAGACCCCAAATTTGATGCTTGCTGTCATGTCTTGCCCCAGCCTGTGATCAACATAACACGTTAGTGAGTGTATAACAACATGTTATATCATCATGTTCCAGCTGCTGGGCGATCTTCAACCATAAGTTCTCCATAATTTGATTGTTGAGGTAGTTGTTGCGGTGTTTGATGTAGAATGTCGGGTGTTGGGAAACCAAATAGATAAGATGTTCCCTTATCTTGGCAGCAAGCTAGCTGTGACCTGGATATTTAACATCAGCTGGAACAAAAGACTTTATTAGTCAAACATATTTGCGCAGGCGGGAATCCACTGAAGTCGAGATCTGTTTTGCAGGGCTGTGCATTAGGGATGCACGATAATACCGGCACGTCGTCGATATCGGACGATATGGGCTTTAAGATGAACAGATCAGAATCAGGCAACATGCTTTTTCTTATTTTGCACAATGAATGAATATTACATACCTTGAAATGTTTTGTATTTCATGTCTCCATCTGCTGGAGGGCTGTCACGAGTCAGAGTATGTATGTGTAATATGATGATAATTCCACCACAGAAGAGACTTGATGATCACTAACATTAGGTGGGGAAAAGAAGATATGTCGATATTGGTATCGGTTATTGGCCAAATTAGTTCTTATTTATTGGCATATCAGATATTGGTAAAGAATCCATTATTGTGCATCCCTGGTGTGCATGAATTCACAAGAAGCCACCAAATTAGTTTTTAATACATTTCCGTACAAGTTATTCTGTGTAACAGCTTTATTTACGTAAGTGTGTTAGTGAGAACCACGGCTGTTTTCATCATCGTTATTTTATTTTTGTCTTTCCCTTGTGTTTGGTTTAAAATGTGTGAAACTTTCCAAATATTCTCTTTGTTAAAGTTGTGTAAATGCAGGGATCAAACAAGGTGCTTGAATTTTTAGGGGGGAAAAAATCACATATTGTTTCACCTTGAAAACTGTCATTTTATAACAAAGTGCTGAAGAAGTGTTTGAAATTCAAATGAACCACACAACAGTGTCATGTTGTGACCAACATTTTGTATTCATTATTAAAATGCTTGGAATCAGAAGTCACTTTTTTTTTTAATGTCCAGCAAATAATGTGAAGAAGCAGCAGGTGTGCCAGGCAGAGCTGAAGGTGAGAAGTGAGGCAGAGTCATGCAAAAGTTGTGCAAAATTTTGCTGAGGGAAAAAGGAAAAAATTTCAAAATGGTGTATTTAAATATTTCTGCATACTGGGGTCCCTGAACAGTCTTTAAATTTCATACATTGGGTTTGACTTGAAAACTGAGAGTTGACAACTATATACTCTTTACACTATTTCAGTTAGACCAGTTTTCGATTAAAGTCGCCTCAAGATTTAATGAATAAATGAAGAAAATTAATTAATTGTTCACTCCTGATTTGATCATATGATCAATACCTTGCAGTAATCTCGTCAATCAGTGTTTAATGTAACTTTTCTCTAATCATCGATTTGAGGTTAGTTTTTTGGCCCAGGACACACGTGACTACCTCTGCTTTCCAAAATAAGAAAACAAGGTCTTAACACGGAATAGATACGAAATACATGTAGAAATGTGATTAATTGGATTATATTCGCAGGAAGTATAAGAATGTAAAGTATAAAATAATATATATATAATATTCAAAGATCCAATTTTCTCCAAGAATGAATAATATTCAATTTGCTTAGTATTTTTGCTAAATGTTATTCATAAGATAAAATACTTAAAGAAATTGCCCTCCTATCCCGCTTTCAAAAATTCAAATCTTGATACATATCTTAAAATGATATCAAACTTAAAAATATTTTAAAAAATCTAACCGAAACTATTAATTTATGCAAATCTTCACAACTTCATAACCCATTTGGAAAACCACTGTGTGTGTACATGTGAAGCAGCAACCTCCAGGGCTGACGAGTGAAGCTAATGCACCAAAAACTGCAATTCACCGACTGGCCACTTGGGGCTGGCTCCAAAACGGGGCAAATCTCCATGGACTCCCATGTTAAAATGCCCAACTTTACAGCTAAAATACAAAAAAATGCTTTTGGTTTCTATGGCTTTTTTCATCATTCATTACAACTGTACAGGGGGTGAATTTTTTTATTATGATCCCATCTAAGTATTTTGTAAGGTTTAAAATTCTGCCTAATTAAGGGCGTGGTCACTTTGACTGACAGGCTGTCAGCTAGGCCACTCAACTTGACCTCCTTGTCGTGTTTTCAGGTGTCGGAGCCGGCTGGAGCCTTTAGGAGATTTTTTTTGTATGAATATCGGACAAATGATATGGCCTGCTGTGCTCCAGTTTTTTTGGTTTTCCTTAAATTAAGAAAGCTAACTTTGTTAGGGGCGATTTAGCACGACAAAGCCAGGTGCAGCGTTCAGTCAGGTTGTCAGTTTGGTGGGTCTGCTAGTGTCTTCTGGCTCCTTCAGTCGGATCCACCTCTCACTCCTCCACAGCTCCACTCTCTGGCCCAAATATTTGCATGTCTGGATGCAAAAATCCAAGATGGCGACGGCCAAACTGCCAAACTCAAGGCTTCAAAACGGCAGTCCACAAACCAATGGGTGATATCACGGTGGCTACGTCCATTATTTTACAGTCTATGGTTCATGTGTGTGTTCATACTTGTGTCTACTTTATTTATGTAACCGGTGGACTCTAGTGTTGTCTGCATTGTGTTGATATGAAGAGGCCCAGATCGTGGATATCTTTGGAGGGGATCTCCTTTTATTCCTGACAACAAGAGGTGAAAATAAAATCCTGTCAAATACAACCATATTAACTCGAGCCCCTCTCCCATGGAGCACAACAGCAAAAACGGTGGGATCATGTTACATTCAATTAAGCACAATAGAACACAGAGAACATACCTGACAGCAAGAGACACAAACAAAATCCTCTGTCAAACACAACCGTACAAACTCAAGCCCTTACACAAATTAAGGGACACGGGAATATGTCGGCATAAAATGAACTTATAAAACACGGAAATTACCATGAGAGCAATGTCGCTTACCTCTCCCATGGAGCACAACAGCAAAAGGGGAGAGTTAAGGCGGGAGACACCCCTTTATAGGCGAGGTACCCCCAAAGGTGAACGTAGGGGTGCAGAAACTGAGTATCAAACGTTTTACACACTGACTGCGGAGGCCTAAGTGTGTCAGGTAATAACAACTGAAACAAATTGTGTGTAATTATAATACTTAACCCTTCAAATGTACATTTGACTTTGTTACACATATTACTGCTGTATAATTGACTCTGTTACATCTATTCATTCATTTATTTTGTCTGGTTTTGTACAAATACATCTTTTCATTTGTAGTTTTCGGTCCTTGCTTTCCACTTTATATACAAACTGCATGTATTGACCACCAAATGCATTGTGTTTAAACTATTAACACTGTTATACATTTAATAGATAAATAAATAAAACCAAAAAAAGGCATAGCAAAATGCCCATGTAGTTTATGTATTCAAGCAGTGACAGAGACTGGAGATATAGAACGACACAAACTACTGGCTGCTGTTTTCAACCCTGAGGTTCAGTGACACGGATCAGGTTTGTACATTTATTAGTGATTCTAACTCATCAAGTAATTTTATGGTGTTAGTCACATCTTAGTCACAGAGTTTTCTGGTTAATTATCGTAAGATTAAATTTAGTCAACATTTTGTGATCTGATTTTAGTGAGGCACTCTTTTGATGTTTGTTCTTGTGCTTTAGATTTATTTAGATTTTCCTTTGGTGAATTGTGTCACTTTAGTTAATATCTTAGTTTAACTAAGAAGTGGTGTGATTAGATACAGCTAGCTAAACCTGACCTCACAAGTGTTGAAAAGAAGGCAGCTGTGTGCTCAATTAAACTCATCAAAACAGCAGCTGAATCTCATGAATGTTGAAGTGACGCCACCTAAGGTTAGGCATGGTAAAGGGTGTAGAAAAATGTCATGGTATATTGTCCAAAAAAGTCATAGTATAGTATGTCATCAAAATGTATGAAAAAACGAGGACATAGTGATTTTTGACGGCATACTGCACTATGACGTTTTTTCATGATTTTTGACGACATGCTATACTATGACGTTTTTTCATGATTTTTGACAGCATACTATACTATGACGTTTTTTCATGATTTTTGACGACATACTATACTATGACGTTTTTTCATGATTTTTGAC
>NC_065518.1:2665091-2674743 GCF_006386435.1 Epinephelus moara | reverse complement strand
ACATGCTATACTATGACGTTTTTTCATGATTTTTGACGACATACTATACTATGACACTTTTTCATGATTTTGGATGACATGCTATACTATGACGTACTACTACTACTACTACTACTACTACTTTCATGAAAAAAATTCATAGTACAGTATGTTGTCAAAAATCATGAAAAAACGTCATAGTATACCATGTTGTCAACAATCTTGAAAAAACATCATAATGTAGCATGTCATCAAAAACCATGAAAAAACATCATTGTATAGTATGTCGTCAAAAATCATGAGAAAACGTCATAGTATAGCATGTCTTCAGAAATCATGAGAAAACGCCATAGTAGTGCATGTTGTAAAAAATCATGAAAAAAATGTCATGTTATAGATTGTCTTCGAAAATCATAAAAAAGTCATAGTTTTATATGTCTTCAAAAATCATGAAAAAACTTCATTGTATAGTATATCATCAAAAATCATGGAAAATCATCATAGTGTAGCATGTCGTCAAAAACCATGAAAAAACGTTGTAGTATAGCATGTTGTCAAAAACCATGAAAAAATGTCAGAGTGTAGCATGTCGTCAAAAATCATGAAAAAACGTCATAGTATAGCATGTTGTCAAAAACCATGAAAAAATGTCATAGTATAGTATGTCGTCAAAACTCATGAAAAAATGTCATAGTACAGTATGTTGTCAAAAATCATGAAAAAACGTCATAGTATAGCATGTTGTCAAAAATCATGACAAACGTCATAGTATAGCATGTTGTCAACAATCTTGAAAAAGCATCATAATGTAGCATGTCGTCAAAAACCATGAAAAAACATTATTGTATAGTATGTCGTCAAAAACCATGAAAAAACATCATTATATAGTATGTCGTCAAAAATCATGAAAAAACGTCATAGTATAGTATGCCGCAAAAATCATGAAAACCGTCATAGTATAGTATGACATCAAAAATGATGAAAAATCATCATAGTATAGCATGTTGTCAACAATCTTGAAAAAACATCATAATGTAGCATGTCATCAAAAACCATGAAAAAACGTCATAGTATAGTATGTCGTCAAAAATCATGAAAAAATGTCATAGTATAGCATGTTGTCAAAAATCATGACAAACGTCATAGTATAGCATGTTGTCAACAATCTTGAAAAAACATCATAATGTAGCATGTCGTCAAAAATCATGAAAAAACGTCATAATATAGCATGTCGTCAAAAATTATGAAAAAAATCCCATACTATACTATGTCATCAATAACCCTAAAAAAATGTCATAGTATAGTATGTTGTCCAAAACCAAGAAAAAACTTGACGGTATATAATGTCATCAAAAATTCAGAAAAAAATAGATAGTATAGTAGATTGTCAAAAATCAAAAAAAAAAAAAAATCAAAGTATAGGTTGTCGTCAAAAGTAATGAAAACACACCATAATATAGTTTGTCATCACTCTTTAAGAAAAAAAAGTCACAGTATAGTATGTCGTCAAAAATCATAAAAAACATGAAAGTATAGTGTGTTGTCAACAATGAAAAAAAATGTGATAGGTATGTCACTAAACATCATGAAAACATGCCACAGTTTAGTATGTAACCAAAAACCAAGAAAAACTTCAATGTATAGTATATAGTCAAAAATTATTTTAAAAAAAGTCACAATATAGTGTTTCATCAAAAATCATGCAAAAAAACGTTGTAAAGTATGTCGTCAAAAAACATGAAAGGTCACAGTATACAATGTAATCGAAAATTATGACAAAACGCCACAGTATAGTGTTTTGTCAGAAATCATGAAAAAAACTGTATACTATATAGTCAAAAATCATGAAAACACATCAAAGTACAGTATGTCGTCAAAAATTAAGAAAAAGTCATAGTATAGTATGTCGTCAAAAATTACGAAAAAAGTCATAGTATAAAATGTCGTCAAAAACCATGAAAAAATGTCATTATCGTATGTCGTCAAAAATCATGAAAAAAAGGCAACGTATACTATGTAGTCAAAAATCATGAAAACGCTTCAAAGTACAGTATGTCATTAAAAATTACGCCAAAAACGTCATAGTATAGTATGTCATCAAAAATTACGAAAAAAGTCATAGTATAGTATGTCGTCAAAAACCATGAAAAAATGTCATATTATCGTATGTCGTCAAAAATCATTTAAATGCTTCAAAGTACAGTATGTCATTAAAAATTACGCCAAAAACGTCATAGTATAGTACATTATCAAAAATCATTAAAAAACAGCAAAGTATAGTGTACCGTCAAAGATCATGAAAAAAAGTCACAGTGTACTGTTATCAAAAATTACGAAAGAGTCATAGTATAGCATGTCGTAAATAACCACGAAAAAATGCCACATGTTGTAAAAAATCAGGAAAAAGTCATAGTATAGTATGTCATCAAAAAACATGACAACAATTCATAGTATAGTATGTCCTCAAATACCATGAAAAACGTCATCGTACTTTTGTCATTAAAAACGACGAGTATATGATGTCCTCAAATATCATGAAAAATGTCATAGTATAACATGTCAAAAATGATGAAAAAAATTATCGTCAAAAATATAATTTTTTAATAATTTTGACGATAAAAAATATATTATATTACATATTACAGTATGTCACATAAAAGGTTATGGTATGTCATAAATAAGTTGTATTATATTCTGTTCCATGATTATGATTGGCCGAGCCACCTTCAAAGCCATTTTAAAATACTTTATCAACCCACACTGCTGGCCTCAGCCCAATAGGACTACTTAACCAATTAACAGTTGTTTCAGGAGGTAACATGTTGTGAATTTTGATTTCCTGGGTGGGTAAAGCATGTTTCAGTGTTTCAAAGAGATGGACAGGATAGAGTGTGGCATTGAATGTCATAAAAAGTGATGGTTTGGTATTGCAAATGAAGTCATAATATACTGTAGTATGCCAGAAAAAGACTTTTATATAGCATGTGTGTGTGTGTGTATGCATATTTGTTTGTTTGTGCGTTTTGTTGCATGCAAGTTCAGTATTATTTCTAAAATCAAGAACGGTGACAGAAACCACTGTGAAAAATGTTTATTAAAGCTTTTCAATTAAAAACATTTGGCATCCATCGTTCTGTAATTAAATGACAACTCCACAGGAAGTCAAACAAGAAAGAAGCACCGAGTGAAACCTGCCACCAGTTTAAAAAGCTCAGCTGTCATTTGGGCACAATGACATTGACAGTCAACAACAGAAATATAAAATGAATTCACCCTGAAGACACAACACAGAGCCAGCTTAGATTCTGCAGCCGACCCAGAACTGAACAGCCTCATTATCTTCAGTCAGTTTGATCACAGCAAACACACGTCACACGATCGTTCAAATCTGAATAAATAAAGAACATAAAGCAACATAGATCCTGCAGTGCCACCACTAAAAATGACCGTTTTCCTAACTGACTGGTTTATAGCAGATTAAAGGGTCAGTTCACCAAAATCAAACACCCAACAGAAGAAAACTGAGAAGAAAAAGTGAATAAAATCTGCAGCTATTAAAATCAGAATGATGAAATAACATTTTTAAATAATATTTTTAGAATTCATTTAATTACTTAACAATTCCTTTACTCCAGTGCTTTTTTCCATCATGTCGTGGTTATAAAGATTTTAACCTGACGTAAACAAACTGCAGGTTTATGACATTTTCTGCCCGTTTTCAAAAAGGCCAATTGGAAACTCAGTTACACGTAAACATGTCTGAAAAATCAGGTTCGTTTTAACATCATGTTACGCTTTTAAACACACTGATGGTCAACAACCAGCCAGCCGACAGCAGAAGTCAGAAATCAAACAGCTGATGTGCTTCAGTGAACCGCAGCAGTCACCACATATCAGACATAAAAATAGGAAGAAGTCCTCTAAAAGGAGAAATATATTAAAACAAGTGCTTTTTTTTACCTTTAATCTTTTTAATTTAACACAAACTGATGACATCACATTAAAGCAGAGGTCAGTTTCTACAGGCCACCAGCAGGGGGCCATGACTGGGGTCTTTACACTTTGTGTTTTGGAAACTTTCTCTATACAGAGTCTCTGTGTGAGCACAGCTCCATGTGCTGCCTTCGTGTACATGCACACTGTTGCTGTGATATGATTGGACACTCACTGTTCGGGGGGCGGGGTTTAAAGAGCGGTTTTCATTTCACGTCTAATGGGTGAGAATGCAGAGAACGTCTGAAGCGACTCCAGTGTTGACAGATCAGTGTATCAGTATATACTGATTAAGGCTTCGCGTCTGGAGGACCTGATTCTTCACTCACAGCTCAGTGTTTGGTCCGCGGCCTCCGCTCCTCCACTCACATTCCCTGTGGAAGTCGCAGCCGTCCAACAGGTGGCGGTACGTAGCCCTGACGTCCCGGTACAGCGGTGCATCTTCCTCCTCCAGTCCCGGGAATCGAACCGGAGATTCGTTGATGAGCAGCTGCAGCCGCGGGCCTCGCTGGCAGTCATACAGGACGAAGAGGACGTTGGCAGCGTATGGGACAATGAGACTGGTCCGGAAACTTCGACCTACAAGAAGCAACAGGTGAGAGACAGTGTCAGTGTTCTTAATGTCAGGATGAACATGACAGGAGGAGGAGGAGGAGGAGGGGATGAAGCCTTAACTGCAGGAGCTGCCTTCCTCCTCTTCTTTATCACGCAGTGAAATGTGAACGCACAGATATTAAACGATATGACTCAGTGAGACTTCTCATCATGTCTCCAGAGTAAACATCCATAAATCCACTTTGAAATCATTCAGTCAGAGAAAAGTCAGAGGAGTAATCGTAAAAACAGTCCACAGAACTTGACTGAGAAACATCGTGTTATTAAGTTTTCTTCAGTATCACAGTGATATTTGTCTGTAGATCCAGGGGCACACTGCAAACAGGAGCTGCCCCTGGTGAGCAGCTCCTGTTTGCAGTGCAAACATGTTAAATAAAGCTGTTCTTTCTGGACATTAGAATGGGGGCGGGGCTTCATACCGTGCTGTGTGCGGTAGTTGTCGGCCTTGGGTGGAGTTTGGTCTTTGTAGAGTCCCAGGAGAGAGAGGAGGGGGAGGATCGTCTCAGCGTGACCCATCAGGATGGAGGCTGGCTCAGGTGCTGCGTCCGTGGACCTGATGGACCCAACAGTCCAACACTGATTATCAATAAAGTTTATTTAAACCACATTTCTGTCAGCTTCCTGTCTGTGTTTCTTCATATTAAGAGTTTGTATCTGAATTCACAGTTAGACAGCCAAACAGGAGTTAAAATTGAATTTCCCCTCAGGGGGATTAATAAAGTGTATAAAAATTAAATTAAAAAATTATACAGATGTGTCGGGTTAAATACTTCACACTTTGACACAGTGCATTTCAAATTATCACATGAAAGATATATAATTATATAAGAACAGAACACAATCAAACTCTGGACATCAGACGAGTTAAATAATTTAATTTAATTTTTTTTAAATTTAATTTAATTTTTAATTTTTTTTAATTTAATTTTATATACTTTATTAATCCCTGAGGGGAAATTCAATTTTTTACTCTGTTTGTCAATTACACACAGGTCCGAACACACACATGCACAAACTGGACCTATACATGCACTAAGTGGAGAGATATCAGAGTGGGCTGCCCATGACAGGTGCAGTTCAAGTTCAAATTTTATCAGTGTCCCCGAAGGGCAATTGTTGTTATCTGTTGTTGAATTACATTTCTATATTCCAGAAACATCTCTGCATTATGAGGACATTTTTACATTGTTCGGACATTTCTACATTCTGAGGAAATTTCTGCATTGTGAGGACATTTCTGCACTGTGGGGACATTTCTGCATTCTGAGGAAGAGGACATTTCTACATTGTGAGGACATCAGCGTTGTGAGGACATTTCTGCATTGTGGGGACATTTCTGCATTCTGACAAAGAGGACATTTCTACATTGTGAGGACATTTCTGCATTCTGAGGAAGAGGACATTTCTGCATTCTGAGGACATTTCTGCATTGTGGGATCATTTCTGCATTCTGAGGAAGAGGACATTTCTACGTTGTGAGGACATATCTGCATTGTGGGGACATTTCTGCACTGTGGGGACATTTCTGCATTCTGAGGAAGAGGACATTTCTGCATTGTGGGAACATTTCTGCATTGTGGGGACATTTCTACATTGTGAGGACATTTCTGCATTGTGAGGACATTTCTGCATTCTGAGGAAGAGGACATTTCTGCATTGTGGGGACATTTCTGTATTCTGAGGAAGAGGACATTTCTACATTGTGAGGACATTTCTGCATTGTGGGGACATTTCTGCATGTCTTTGATGTGTCCCTGTTGAGGTGATGTTCTGTATTCAGAGTGCTGCTGCAACACGTCTGAGGTTCACTTTAACACGTTTAATACCTTTACATTAACACGTAACTAATATTCTTCCTGTGATGTCACCGACCTGCGTGGACGTCCGGCCTTGTCGAGTGTCCTGAAGACGTGATGAAACAGAGGACAGCTGGACAGACTGCTGATCACATGACCGTGAGAACGCTTCCAGTACTGCTTTAGGTCCGACTTGTACTCCAACACCTGCAGACAGACGGCAGGTAGATTTATCACCTCACTCTGCACGAGCTGATTTACAGATCCACTGATCATTACCTGTTATTGACAACTGATCAGGTGTGTGATGGTGAAGTGGAGATGTTATAGCTTTTCTTTTAATGATCCACATGGCAATTATACTATTGATGATGTCATTTCCTTCTTAACTAATATCAATAACTTACAAGTGAAACTATCGATTGTTTTATTGATCAGTTACTGTTTTGATCGATTGATTATTCGTTAGGTCCAAAGTGATGTCTTCAGAAGTTAAAAAACTCAAACTAAAGAACAAGTTTTACTCTGTAAAACTCATAAACTTTACAGTGTTTCTAGTCTTCATTACTGCAGCAACAATCAGCAGATAATCAATATTAAATGACTGATCATGATCTGGGCTAAAACACTCGATCAGGACATCACTGATTGATCATTTTTCAGTGGACTGACAAACTGATGGATCACTACACAATAATGTCAAACCATGTGTGTACCTTTGCGTCGTCCTCTTCAAACAGGAAGCACCACGGTGAGTGAAGAGATTTGATGGACAGCTCGTAGGAACACAAGAAGAATGCTGCTTCAACCAGATCTACAGGAGACACAGAGGGACAATCTTCATTTCCACATCACTTGTGGATGACGAGACCAGAGCACCGACATGGGTGCAGTGAGGACGAGGGCTGGAGGAGGAAGTTTCCACTGGACACAAATATAAATATACATATGCAGGGACAATCTAGGAATAATGCAGGCTTTACACCGGCATAGTGAGGACATTTCTGGATTGTGAGGACATTCCTGCACTGTGGAGGCATTTAAGCACTGTTACCACATTTCTGCAATGTGGGACCAATTCTGAGTTGTAAGAACATTTTGACATTGTGGGGACCTTTCCACGTTGTCAGGACGTCTCTACATTGTGAGGACATTTCTACATTACGGGGACATTTTTGCATCATGGGAACATTTCTATATTGTGAGGACATTTCTAGATTCTGAGGATACTTCTACATTATGAAGAAATTTCTGCAGTGTCAGTATAACATCTGTAATGTGGGTAAACGTTTTAAACCAGAATAGTCGATACATTTTCTAGATTTTGGGGTCATTCTTGCAATATGAGAACACTTCTGCATTGTGAGGACATTTCTGCATTCTGAGGATATATCTGCATTGTGAGGACATGTCTACATTGTGTGGACGTCTCTACATTCTCAGGACATTTCTGCATTGTGAGGACATTTCTACACTATGGGAACATTTTCTCTGCTCTGCTCCTCACAAGTGCAGAAAGACAAACACGTGTGCGTGTGCGTGTGTGTCTAACCAGGTGTGAGGCGGTGGTGAGGAAGGCCCAGCCTCTCGGCTATCTTCCTCCTCACTCCGTCCATCTCCTCCCCGTGTTTGAACTTCTCCACTTCCAGCAGCGCTGTGCGGTTCTTCTCCACGCCCTCCACATAACCACGACAACGCTCAAAGAAGCGCATCAGCTCGTCGTCTACCTGGTGTCCATACTGCACCTCTGAGGACAGAGACACACTCTGAGGATAATTCTGCATTATAAGAACATTATTAGGACATTTCTGCATTGTGAGGACATCTATATATTGTGGGGACATTTCTGCAATGTATGGACATCTGTATATTCTGTTGACATTTCTGCATTATCAAGAAATTTCTACATTGTGGGGACATTTCTGCAATATAAGGACATTTCCACATTGTGGGGACATTTCTACGTTATAAGCACATTTCTACATTCTGTGGACATTTTTGTATCATTGGGATACTTCCGCATTGTGGGGACATTTCTGCATCATGAGGACATATCTGCACTGTTGGGACATTTCTGCATCATAAGGACATTACAGCATTATACTGACATTTGTACATTGTCAGGATATTTCGGCACTGTGAGAACATCTCTACATTGTGTAGACATTTCTGCATTATAAGGACATTTGAACATTATGAGGACGTTTCTGCATTACTGGGACATAAGTGCACTGTGAGGACATTTCTACATTGTGAGGACATCTGTGCACTGTGAGAACATCTCTACAGTCTGTGGACATTTTTGCATTGTTAGGACATTTCTTTTTTCTTTTTTTAAAGATATTTTTTGGGCCATTTTGCCGTTAATCGATAGGACAGTTAAGCGTGAAAGGGGGAGAGAGAGGGAGTGACATGCAGCAAAGGGCCACAGGCTGGAGTCGAACCCGGGCCGCTGCGGCAACAGCCTTGTATATGGGGCGCCTGCTCTACCACTAAGCCACCGACGCCCCTGTTAGGACATTTCTACATTGTGAGGACATCTCTGCACTATGAGGACATTTCTACATTCTGTGCACATCTCTGCATTATGAGGACATCTCTGCATTGTGGAGGCATTTTTGCATTGTTGGGACGTTTCTGCATTGTGAGAACATCTCTGCACTGTGAGGACATCTCTGCACTGTGAGGACATCTCTACAGCCTCTGGACATTTTTGCATTGTTGGGACATTTCTGCATTGTGAGGACATTTCCGCACTGTGAGGACATCTCTACAATCTGTGGACATTTCTGCACTGAGTACACTTCTACATTGTGAGGACACTCACCTGTGTGTCTCCAATGCTGCTGCAGACCCTCCTGAAACGCCTCCACACTGCTCACACAGCGATGCTTGGAGCTGCTCCTCAGACTGATCCTCCTCATGTTGTCCTCCGACAGGAGAGACGGAAACAGGACGGACAGACGCCTTGCCAGCTGACGGAGCTCCTGCCTGCCCTTCGTCACCAGCTGACCTGAGGATGAGGACAATGAGGAGGAAGCAGAGGATACTATCGTTATATTCAGTACGATTTTAATCATGTGACAATGATATTCAGCAGCTTAACCTGAATATTATGAGTTATAGTTTGATGATTTAACAGAATTATTTTCAGTAATATTTTAATCATTTAACAGAATTATTTTTAGTAATATTTTAATCATTTAACATGATTATTTCAGTAATATTTTAATCATTTAACATGATTATTTCAGTAATATTTTAATCAT
>NC_065518.1:2661123-2664983 GCF_006386435.1 Epinephelus moara | reverse complement strand
AGAATTATTTTTAGTAATATTTTAATCACTTAACAGAATTATTTTCAGTAATATTTTTGTCATTTCACAGAATTATTTTTAGTAATATTTTAATCACTTAACAGAATTATTTTCAGTCATATTTTTGTCATTTCACAGAATTATTTTCAGTAATATTTTAATCATTTAACAGAATTATTTTCAGTAATATTTTAATCATTTAACATGATTATTTTCAGTAATATTTTAATCATTCAACAGAATTATTTTTAGTAATATTTTAATCATTTAACTGAATTATTTTCAGTTATATTTTAATCATTTAACAGAAATATTTTCAGTAATATTTTTGTCATTTCACAGAATTATTTTCAGTAATATTTTAATCATTTAACAGAATTATTTCCAGTAATATTTTAATCATTTTATGAAATGATTTTCAGTATTGTAAAGCAGAAAAAACAGTGTTTTATCAGTTATATTTCAATAATTTATTAGAATGTTTCCCTTGGCACTAGTACAGTAGTTTAACCAGTATATTTTCAGTCATATTCTAATCATCTAAATAAATTATATTTTGTCATATTTGAGCAGTTTAGCTGGTGTGTTATCAGTAATATTTCAATAATTTAATATGTTTTTTGTTTCAGTAACATTAAGGCAGATTTAAAGTATATTTTCCATAATGTTTTAATGAAATTATTTTCAATAATCGTCTTTCAAAGCAGGTTAATCAATATATTTAAGCAGCGTAACAAGTATATTTGTATTAATATTTTAGCAACAAAACTGAATTATTGTCAGTAATATTTTGATTATTAATAATAATTCATAGAGTAATTTTGAGCAGTTCTGTAGTGGAATTAACATCATATTATACATACTTTTATCATGACGGCATACCAGCAGCTGGAGACATGAAATACTGTTCAGTGTTTGTAATATTTATTCATTGTAATGAATAAAAACACATTGGCCGATATTGATGGTTCATTTTTAAGACGCCATCACCATACCGATGATGTGCTGATATTATCGTGTATCCCTAATATTTTCCGTAATGTTTTAATAGAATTATTTTCAGTAATCAGTTATTTCAGCAGTTTAACTGATATATTTTTAATAATATTTTAGAAACATAACAGAATTATTTTTTACTAATAATCATTTAAATGAATTATAAATTACATATCAGCAGTTTAGCTGGTGAATTATTAGTAATATTGTAATAATTTATTATTTTGTCTTTCAGTAACACTGAAGCAGATTTACAGGTATATTTATGCAGTTTTAACTAGTATATTTTTAATAATATTTTAGTCACATAGCAGAATTATTTTCACTAAGAATCATTTCATCGACATATAAATAATGTTTAAGCAGAATAACAGGTATATTCAATCCCTCCGGTGCTCACCGTCCATGTCCTCGGTGTACCACATCTCCCAGCGGCTGTGGATGTCCTGCAGCCAGCCCGCGGTGCCAGTGGAGCCCCCGGCGGAGCCCCCGGAGCCTCGGGTCGCTTCCCGCCGGACCAGCTCGCTCAGTTTCTGGATCCTGCGGATGTTCTTGACGGTCGGGTACCTGCTGCCGTGCCGGATGACGGCGGTGAGGTGGACCGGGGAGCAGCGCTCAGTGGGCGGAGGTTTCAACACGGACTTGTTGACGGAGAAAACGTCCCGCAGCAGGTGCGGGTTCACCTCCTCGTACCGGGTCTTTGTACCGAAGTAAGCGGCGATGTGCGGGATGTCCGGCACCGACAGAGAGGAGCCGGACAGGCGGGTCAGGAGCAGGCAGAGAGCCGCCAGCAATACACCGGAGGACATGACGGAGGGTCTCACGGTTAAACGGAACGCCGCCTTTGTTTGCTTTGTTGATGTTCCGGGTTCATCTGACCTTTGACCTCTCTGTCGTCACACAAAAAACGTTTCCGGAGTTTTTCAATCTAAAAAAACTACAAATAATACTTCCAAAATACGAATATAAAAAAAATCAAAGAGAGCTACTGCAGTATTTATATTGCACGTGAGCTCTTTTTGAAGCACCAGCCTGACTAGCTCCAAAAACCGGAAACACTCGCGTCAAGTTTCCGGTAATTAAACAACTTCCGTTTAACATCATTCAAAATAAAAGCCGACATAAAAAAAATAAATACACAAATCACTATTTACTTTCAAAATAAAATATGTATTTATCCAACAGCTTCAGTTCACCATCTGATGACATTTGGGGACTTTCTTTATTTTTTTAATTTGATTTTAGTTATTATATATTTTAAACAAAATTCTGGAGTTGACAAAAGCCTTGGGTTTTCACTCCTTATGAGCATCTGGTAATTTTCCCCCCAAAATTTTAAATGAGACATATTTCAGCAGTTTAATATTTTCAGTAATATTTTAATGATATAATAGAATCATGTTCAGGATTATCATCATCATTCAGTTTTTTAGGAGAAACTACAGGCACACATTTCTAAATGTAAATGCTGTGACAAGCAACAAAAAAGATTATTTCTACACTCTGCAACAGTCGACAGGCAGGATGTCTTTTCCTAACTTTGACATGTGACTTTATTGTCCAGCCTCAGTAAACATCATCCTGTCTGCCACTAAACATACATGTAGACACGGAACAAATCTGATCTGTATATGGTGATGTCTGACACTTTGATGATGAAGCTGTACTTCAGTCATGGGAGCCACACATCCATCTGGGCCGGTCAGACTGGAAACCAGCGCTGAACATGTGCCGCAGTGATTTCCTTCAGGTGACTGATCATATAAACCGGTTTGGTTACTTTGGTTTTAAATATGACGACCTGCAACAGGTAGTTCCTGCTCAGTGTGTCTTTCTCCAGTAAAATCCCATCGCGCAGAGCAGGAAACTCAGTCCCACTCCCAGAACAGATCCTCCCAGTGGAAGGCAAAGGGGCACCGACTGTAGCTCTGACTGATCTGCAGAGAGACAGAGACAATCATTCACAGTGATTTAAAAAAAACAAACAGACAAGAACATATTATCTGCTCTGCTTAGCTTTAATAAATCATACAATCATTTCATTGCTCTTAAAATTTGACAGCAGTGTAACCTGACCAGATAATGCGTGTCATCCCACAGTAACTGAAGTTGCTGTCACCGGTATGTTGTGATCAAATGATAAAACATTTGATCACATTTGAAACCCCGTTAAGATTTGTATGGTAACAATTGTTGTACCAGAATGCCCCCAGATAGTCTCTGGCACAGTTGGACGATGATCTGTCTTGGTCTTTGTCGAAGGTGGAGAACCTCTGTGCGTTGTGTATAGCCAGGGAGTCTCCTACAGAAACACAACAGTGTATAATTAGAACATTATGATACAACTGAGAAGGTTAAATTAATTATTAATAAATAAGTAAAATCCAGTTTAAAATCAGTTCACTGTCTTTGTCATTCAGACATTAGCATGAGGCCCAATAATCATCTATAAGACTAGTCCTTAAGCTCTAGCTCTAACTCTCTGTACACCGCACTCACGTGTGTGCGCTTGTGTGAGACCGTGAGACATGGGCACCGTGTTTATGTGTGTTCACGTGCTTTCGCTGGTCTCGCGCATAAGCCTGCACATGTGAGCTCGGTGCCCAGAGAGGCGGTCAGAGCTACAGGCTACAATGAGGCTAAAAACAGAGTTCAAATGAGGTTTTTCCAAACAACTTTTTANCTGCACATGTGGGCTCGGTGCCCAGAGAGGCGGTCAGAGCTACAGGCTACAATGAGGCTAAAAACAGAGTTCAAATGAGGTTTTTCCAAACAACTTTTTATGTCGGGGCTTCAGGACACTTGGATCACTACGGACGAGCAGTATGGAGATATTTTGTGGTTTCAATTCTGTGTTTTTGGAC
>NC_065518.1:2656515-2660067 GCF_006386435.1 Epinephelus moara | reverse complement strand
TTTTTTGGGGAGTTTTTCCTTATCCGCTGCGAGGGTCCTAAGGACAGAGGGATGTCTTATGCTGTAAAGCCCTGTGAGGCAAATTGTGATTTGTGATATTGGGCTTTATAAATAAAATTGATTGATTGATTGATTGATTGAAAGCAGTGCAGACTGCCTGAGCGTCTCACTGCATTGTATTATATTAAAATTCTGGTGGCAGGTGACAGATCAAAATAAAAATATGTTTTATGTTCAACCATAAATCGACACAGACAAATTAACTTGATACGTGTCCCTCACAATGTTTTAACAAAATGTTGCCCTTGTCTGCATCACTGTATGGGTATTAAAATAAATGCGTACGTAAGCAAAATGGGTAACTGTGTATAACTTTATTTTAAAATTAATTAATAATTATGAGAGAACTTTGATTTTGTAATTTTTGCCCAAAAGAAATAAAAACACAAAGTTTTTCCTTTGCTTTTTTCCAAGTGTGGACATGTTAGAGGTTGTTACAGGTTAAAGATATCTGAGCCCTTTCTGTCCCTGCCCGGACACCGTCCTTCCTGTTGTGGGTGTGGACACCAGTAATGGAGGAGCAGCGTCAGTAAATCGGCTTCTTCTAAGTTAGTAAAGCAGTTTAAAGTGTGCTGAGCGGTGTCGCCGTGTAGCTGGGATGCTGTGTCAGGATGGGAAACCTGTTTGGAAAAAAGAAACAGAGCCGAGTGACGGAACAAGACAAAGCTATTCTGGTGAGAGTCACCGCGAGCTAACGTTAGCTGCTAATGTTAGCCTCCACACTCAACGGCAACAACAGCGAGTCACGCCAAACCGCTGTGTAAAACTGGGGTTATTAAGCAACATGGCGTCTCAGTTATCATACAGACACGGTTTATAAAACACGCCTTCGTTATTTTGACACCCTGTAAGTTACTCTTTAATTCGGCGTCAGTATAACTGGATGTGTAGTTTAACTTGATCCCACCTGTGGTTCTGTCTTCATGTTAGCCGGCGAGGAGCCGAAACAAACACTGTCATTCACTGTTAAAAAGTTGACATGTTAACCACTTTATCCAAAGTGATGCTCATCTGCGTGAGTGCCGATTTTATCTGAGGAGCCTGACGCCGGTCTGGTCCCGTTATCTTAGTGAAATATGTTACAGCTGGTGCTTTACAGGGTGGAAATGTTTAACTGCAGATAATCAGACTGGAGCTTCTGTTGGGTCTGACAGAGCAGCAGGTGGGCTCCTCAGCCTGCACACTGACTGCTACACACACACACACACACACACACACACACACACACAACACACACACACACACACACACACACACACACACACAGAGGAAATACTAATACCTCTGTAAAAACACTCTGAATGCAGTAAAAGTCCTGCATTGAAAATCTTGCAGTCAGTTAAATTATGAAATCAGGAAAAAAAAAGATTTTAAAAGTATTAAAAGCACAAAAAAATGTACCTGTGACCGCTATACACTAAAAATAATAATAATAAAAAGCTTTATTTTACACAGCACCTTCCATACGATAGATGCAGCGGAAAGTGTTTTACAGTAGCAGGAATTATAAGGTAATTCAGTATAAAAGAAGATTGAAATACATTTTCAAAATCAAAAATAAGTAGAGTGACAGTAGAGTACACAGAAGGCATCATAGCTCATTATCAACAAAACCATAAATCACTAAACATTAAATCATAAGTAAAATAATTTAACCGTGTTTACCGTTCAGATGTGTGCATTCATACATTTTTATTTTCATACGGGAAAATTTGACTTTTTAGATTTTTATATTTTAAATTTTTGTATGCTTTGTACTTTTTATTTAGCTTTTGTGCTTTGTTTGTTTGTTTGTTTAACTGTCTCCTGTTTGTGTTTGATTGTGAATGAAGCTGCCGTATAAATTCATTTCCTGTAAGGATCAATAAAGTATAAATCTAAATCTATCTAAATATCTCTGTTAATCTAAATCATTAAATCATAAAATCATAAGTAAAATTGTAAAGAAAAAATTGTAAGTAACATCTTTCAAGCACAAAATTGTAAAATCTAACCCATGAAATCATTAATATATAAAACTGTAGGTAAAACAATAAATCATAAAATCATAAGTAAAATCATTAAATCTAAATATTGTGGGTAAAATCATTCAATCATAAAATTGTAAACTCATATCTAAAACAGTAGCATCATTATTTTATAATTTTTTAGGTAAGACAGTAAGTCATAAAATCATTAAAGCATAAAATTGTTAGTAAAATCATTCAGTCATAAAATTGTACAATCGTATGTGAAACTGAAATTAGAAGTAAAATTGCTAAATCAAAAAATTGTAAGTAAAACCATGAAATCATTAAATAATAAAGTCATAAGAAAATTATTAAATCGTCAAATCATATGTGAAATCATGAAAGTATAATTAAAAATTTTACATAAAAAAAAATTGTAAGTAAAATCATTAATTAATGAAATTGTAGGTAAAACAATAAATCATAAAAAAAGTAAAATGGTAAGTAAAATCATTAATCATAAAATCAGGTAAGATCTAACACTTAAACAGAGGTGCAGCAGTGTGAAGTGTAGAAACTGTGTCAGGTCTGTTTCAGTGAAGTCTCAGTGAATTAAAGTTCAGACTGAACAGATGTGATTTTAGTTTTCTGTTTTTAAATATACAGTGAGCTGATTTCTGTGATGTGTTTCAGAGCTTTGAGGCGTCCTTAACAAACGTTACATCCCTGATTCTTAAAGAAAGTACCTCACATCTACCGGAGAATAGTACCTGAGTAAATGTGTTTCCACCAGTGATGATGTGTGTGTGTGTGTGTGTGTGTGTGTGTTAATGACAGCTTAACGTGTCTCTGTGTTCTGGCCGCAGCAACTGAAGCAGCAGAGAGATAAACTGCGGCAGTATCAGAAGAGGATCAACCTGCAGCTGGAGAAGGAGAGACTTTTGGCCAAACAGCTGCTGAAAAATGGCAAAAAAGAGTGAGTACACGGAACGATGATGACGTCACAGTGACGAGAGAACACAGAGGTCACTGATGAAGAAGGACGTTAAAGCTGATACATGACTTCATCCGACCAGCCACATTCATCTTCATCATTCATATTAAAATGTTTTATAGATATTCACGGGCAAAGATCACACACAGAAACAACCTGTTCGTATCTTCACTTTATTTAAAATGACATCAGCAGGAAAATAATTCTGTAAAATCAAAAAGCTGAACAAGTTATTTGAAAATATTTAGTTCAGTTTATTGTCACAAAACCAAGTGGAGCTTTATTATTTGGTTTTTGAGGAATTATAACCTTCTTTCCACAGTTCAGTTCAGTTCAGTTCAATGTTTCCATTTCCTCAGTGAAAGTTGTGGATGGAGTTCAGTTCAGTTCAATGTTTCCATTTCCTCAGTGAAAGTTGTGGATGGTACCAACAGAAGCGTTTCTTAGCGTCCCCATGTTTGGTCCCCCCTCTGTTGGGGTACCTAGCACACAGATCTGGTACTAAAAGGTGGAGCTAGAAACCCTGCAGTCTGATTGGTCAGTAGAGGA
>NC_065518.1:2613648-2656386 GCF_006386435.1 Epinephelus moara | reverse complement strand
GACGGAGCAGTGAGTGACAACAACCCCGCCCACATTTAAGAGGACTGTCTGAACAGACCGAGGGTCTAGGTACCATGTCTGAAGGGTTACTGCTGGTTCCAAAGGTGCTGGACTGAAAGGGTTTGGTGGAGACGGGGCTAATGTTTTTGGCTTGTACGTCTACATCTTAAGAACGCCCTGAGGAATTTTGAATTGATTAAAATTTTGTGGTCAAAGGTCACTGTGACCTCACAAAACATGTTTCGGGCTATAACTCAATAATTTTATTCACTAATTATGACAAAACTTCACACAAATGTGTAACAGGATCAAATAATGAAGAGATGACATCTTATATCCAAAAGGTCAAAGGTCAGCTTGACTGTGACATCATCATGTTTTAACGTCATATCTCAGGAACAGAAGGGGAGACATTTGGTCAGATACTGAATTGGAGACTCTAATCTTGAAACTGCTGATTGTATAGATCTTCTGTGTGTGAATCCATGTTTTAGAATTTGTAGCGTCCATATTTGACCCCTTATCAACTGTCATGGCTCCATATGAGTCTGGACAAACATGTATGTAAACTGTAACGGAGACACACAACCCAGTATTTTAGTTCAAGGGAATGTTCTTCAGAAAATAACCAAACCTTTTTTGTATTTTCTGTCTTAAAGCCTTTGCACACTGAGTCCGTTTTTTCATCCAAAAATGTAGCACACAGAGGCAGAGAGAGAAGACAGCTCCGCCCCTTCATGTAGCTGCGGTGCCAAATGAAAGACAGTTAGGGAGTGGTGACAGCCAGATAGATAACTCCAGAGGCAAAGGAGGAAGTGTGACTTTTCATTTTGTCACATTTCACATTAAGAAAACATGTCCGACTAAAATGGACTCAGTGTGCGAAGGTTTTTAGTCCAGGATTTATTTGTTCCTTTACTCAGAGTGACACTGGTTTAATATCTCCTGCGTCCAAACAGGAAAGCGCTCCTCCTGCTGAAAAAGAAACGCTACCAGGATCAACTTCTGGACAAGACGGAGAACCAGATCGGTAACCTGGAGCGGATGGTGAGTGGTGGGGGGGATCGGAGCGACACACTGCGTGAAGCAGCAGTAATGAAGAGAAACTAACAGCTCCTCTGGTCTCTGCTGGTTTCAGGTTCAGGACCTGGAGTTTGCCCAGATTGAGGCAAAGGTCATTCAAGGGTTGAAAGTTGGAAATGAGTGTCTGAAAAAAATGCACGAGGTAGGTGATGGCAAGGATAAAAACTCTGATGTCTGATCACCACACCTCCACCTGTATCCCTGCTTATTGATGATTGGCTGCTTCTCCCACATCAGGTGATGTCTATTGAAGAAGTAGAACGGATTATGGATGAAACTCAAGACGCCATCGAGTACCAGAGGGTGAGTCCCCCACTGATGTCAGAAACACACTTTAATCTTTGATTTACTGAAGACGAGTCCTGCTGACGTTTCTAAACTTTGATGCTACGATACGAAGCTGTTTGTTCACTGAGCGCTCGTTGTCTCCCCGCAGCAAATAGACGAGATGCTGGCGGGCTCTTTATCACAGGAAGATGAAGACGCTGTCCTGGCTGAGCTGGAGGCCATAACTCAGGTCGGTCTCATCAGCGTTTACACTCAGATTTCTGACTCTGTATTTGAAATTAAAATGACGTGAGAGGCTCCACCCTTCCATGTTTTCCATCGTGTGTTGTCTCCGTGTCCACTCTCAGGGAGACGTCGAGCTTCCTGACGTTCCTGCAGACGAGCTTCCAGAAGTCCCAGAGGCCACAGAGAAGAAAGCAGGTTTGTTCTCTCTCGAATTGTCTTTGTCTTAAATTCCTCTCTGACCTCAACGTCCTTTTTGTGTTGACCTTATCATGTTGCAGCTGTATGGGGGGCAGAGAGACCAGGAGAGAGAGTTGTTGACTAGAGATGATGCGCCGTCTCATGGTGGTCACTTCCTGTCGACGTTACAGATCAGAAGCACAGAGAGTTGTTGACTAGAGATGATACACCGTCTCATGGTGGTCACTTCCTGTCAGCGTTACAGATCAGAAGAATTTACTAGAAAGTTTGTATGTTTTTTTGGGGGTGACGGGAGGAGACATGGCACAGTTAGTCTCTCAAGAAAACTGAGGGTGCGTTCTGAATCACATTCTTTTTACGTTCAGCACATACTGCAGCTGTCCTTAAAAAATATCTACTGTTGCCTGCAGTGTGAACACCGTCAGGACAGAATACTTCCTCATTACGTTACGCCCTGAACTTTGACCCTCTTACTCAAATATCTGTTACCGTGCAGATAAAACATTACAACACTCTAATCTTGAAACTGTGCTGATTGTATAGATCAGTGTGTGAAGCATCCATGTTTTCACAGACATGGATGGAAACTGTCAGAGACACTGGACTGGTGGGCGGAGTCACACAGCAGTGAGGTGGTGATTCTGGTTTAGTTCAGGCCTCTCCCCTCAGTTTGGTATCTGAAGAGAAACAGTCCGAACGCTGATTTTCGGTTGTGTTGATGTTGGAGCCGTCTGTGGATCCTCCTCCCTGCTGTAAATCTGTCAATCTGTTCTCGTCACAGAGAGGGATCGTCCCAGGAAGAAGCCGGAGCGGGAGATGCTCGCTGCATAGGAACAAGACTGACCTCCATCAGCTGACCTGCTGGAACTTCTCCACCACACTCCAGTCCAACATTAACCTGCAACCACACAAACATCTGCTGGAGGACTCTCTCTCCTGCAGATGCCTGCGGTGAAGTGACCGCAGCCTCCGTCAGATCCTCCACGCTGTCCGGCCACCGTCTGTCCCTGAAGGCAGTAGTGGCTGGGACTGGTTCAGTGGAGGGACGCTGATGGGAACCATGAAAACCTGTGAGATCAGATAACTGTGCCTAACCCACCACCAAATCATTTTACTCACACTGACTTCACTTTAATGCATGTATGTGTTACTCACTGATCATCTGTCAGAGTCCATCCTGCTGCCGATGGACGTGTCATTTAAAGTCTGTAAAGGGTCGATTCACCCAAATATTAATCCTCTCGCGTTGATTTTATCTGGTCATGTTTTGGTTTTATTTGTCCAGGTTTTTTTCCTCCTGAGGTGAGTGGAACTATATTTGTGACGCTCGAGGAATTAAAACATTTTAAAGAAAACTCTGCAGCGACATCTCTGTCCAGAAAACAAATGACACAGTTTCTCCGCAGACCGAGCTGTCAGCAGATTTTATTGGTCGGTCCCTCCAGGATTTCACAACAAATTCAGCCAATCCCTGTGAACTCTGTGACATCACTTTTTTTTTTATTGCAACTTTAGTGCAAATTTGACTTTTTAAAACAGATCAAGCACAGTCTGGCACCACAGAGCCGCTACGAAGTCCATTCTTTACACTGTGTTTACATATTTACACAGAACCAAAGGACGTCAGCATCATGTCGCTGCAGTGTGTGATTACAGACAGCATGATGACATCACAGAATCAGAAGAGACGTGACACGTAACAGCGTCGTCCTCTAGTGTGACATATAACATTTGTGTCAGCGGCTCTTTATAAACAATAACAATGACATCACATGTAAATAACAAACATTTAGCATCTCTGTTAAATGGCGGCTGATCTCGGAGGGTGAGGAGCTCCTGGACCTCACTGTTTTCACTGTTTGTGGACATTTTCTGTTCTTCTTCTTTGAGTTAGCTGCTAACTGCTTTAAATCTCCCACGGTGGGTTTGCACACGTAACATGTTGTCAGACGTCACACCTGTCCTGCCCATGATCCCGTCCTGCTAGCTTCGGTGCTGTTAGTACCTCTGCTCCCGGCAGAGACAACTCTGTCCCCTCATTCAGTGATCGTACCTTTTATACAGAACGTTGAGGCTGAATAATGATGCGATTTTCCCATCTTGAACAGGCAGTGTAATAGGGTCTAATGACAGGGCTAACTGTTAGCATCACACAGCTAACATAACCCAGCGGTTAAAAAGAGATTTAATGACAGATTCGAGACAATTCGGTGTCGGTGAGATTAACAGCAACAATCCAAAAACTTCCACAGAATCCTGGAGGGACTGTGACGGCCCCGAGATGTCCTCTGAGCCGGGTAACTACAGGACAGATCGGGGCCGCTGTCTACCAAAGAAATAATCAGAGAAAAACATCTGGAACTAAACTGTTTGTCTCCTGCTTCATTCATATCTGCTCTGTAAATCACACGCTGAGAAAAAATCCAAATAGAGAGAAATTTCTATTTCATATTTTTTGGCCTAGTGGTGGCGCCCCCTGTCTTTACACTCATTCATCACAGTACTGTCAGTTATCAGTGTGTGTAGACAGAGGTCTGTACTCAGATTACTTTATTTCTTGCTTTTAATAAAAACAAAACCTGACATTATTTTTTACTGCAACAAGAACTGACTGAATAAGATTCCACAGGGCAGGGCAGGATATGAATATTATATGGATAATATGGTGAGTGTTTCTGGTTTTAAAGGCTGCTTTGCAGTAAAGTGTTTTCTGTTGTAGCTGTTCTATGATTTTTCTTTATCCACTGAGTCATTATATCCATGATGATGATCAGAAATCTCTGTGTAAGTATTTTGTCACAGCACCAGCTGTCGTAACAGTGTTGATATCGAGGTGTTTGGTCAGACTGTTTGATTTCCTTCAGATCCCTCAGCCTTAACTTTTCAGTCGGACTTTAAAATCTGGGCAAAGACAAAAAAAATATCTATCATCATCAGCAGCAGCAGGACAGAGTGATGAATACATGACCATGTGTCAGTCATTATTCAGTCCCTGCAGGTTTCACAGGCTCTTTTTGAGATTGTTACCGTCTCATTTCACTGCAGCTTTTCTAAAAATCTGTGATTCATGTTTCCATGTTTTAAGGTTTTTATTGTAATTAGGGTCACAACAGTGTGAGATTTTCACGGCACAATAACCGAGTCAGAAAATATCACCGTATCACAGAATTGATCTTATCATCAGTCAGAATGAGCCTTAAAGGAACGAAAACAGACGGTTATTGTAGGTTGAACAAATGTTTTATTACTAGAACTGAAACAGTTTGTTTGAAAAGTCTCCCCTTAGAAAATTACTAAAATAAATAACTCAAATAAAGGGGAGATACTCTTGTCCTGTTGCTTTTTTTTTTGTTTGTTTAACAGTATACACAATATATACACCTATCAGCCAAAACTTGTCTAATGCTTGTTACAGTGTAATGTTCTGTTGGTAAACCTTGAGCTCTTACATTCATGTGGATGCCACCTGACACGCTCCATCCACCCATACAGTTCAGTTCAGTTCTTTATTGTCCCTCAAGGGGAAATTTAGTTTGCAGTGCAATTCAACATACAAGGGACAATCAAGACAATGTCAACAACAATCACAACCACAACAACCATGAATAAAATAGATCAGATCAAGCTGTCCATAGAAAAAATAAATCTATAAGGGAATAAGACCATATGGAGTGCTTATAGACAGTGCAGGCAAATTGAGTCCATCAAGACTCAGTGCACCAGTGCAGAACAGGTACCCCCCCCCCCCCAATGGCAACAGTACTCTTCAGTAGCTGCGGCCCCCCAGCAGGACAATGCGCCATGCCATATCACAAAAACTGCTCAGGGCTCAAGGCGTCAACCTGGCCTCCAAATTCCCCAAATCCCTGTCTGATCAAACGTCCATGGGACATGCTGGTACCCCACCTCACAACCCACAGGACTCAAAAGATCTGAAGCTAATGCCCTGGTGCCAGACACCACAGGACAACCCTTAGAGGTCCCGTGTCTATGTCTTGACAGGTCAGATCCAAGGAGGACCCACCATGGATTGGGGGTACCACTGGGGTACTAGAAGGTCCCTCAAATCCTTGATCAGATTGGGATCTGGGGTATTTGGAGGCCAGGTTGACGCCTTGAACCCTGAGCAATTTTTGTGATGTGGCATGGTGCAGTATCCTGTGGGGGGGCGCCATTGCCATCGACAAGTGTTGTTGCCATGAGGGGGTTTACTTGGCCTGCAACGGTGTTCGGGTGGGCGGAGCATGTCAGTGTTAATCGCTGCAACCCTAGTGTTTGCATTTGTATAGTATAAGGGTGCTTACACACCTGCCCTGTTTGGATCGGTTCAGTTGAACTCCGTCGCACCAACACTGCAGTAAAAACACCAGCTGAGATGCATATTCTGACTGTGCTGTATAGATGTCGAGAAAAAGCTCCTATAAGATGAATAATATTGACATATTCCACGTCTGAATTCAGGAAAAGGTCTTATTTGGAATATGTAAACATAAAGTGCTGTTTCCATATCAAAGTCAGAATATTGTGTTCGGAATAATCTTGGAATATTAGTGTGCACGTAAAGGTGTCCTATGATTGGTCAGATTTGCAGATATCTGTACATGTATGCAGAATCTTTGGTTTCTGTTTGTGGTCTGAGTAATATGAACCAATCACAGGTGAACAGTCAGTGTGGTGAGGTGGAACACATCGGCTGAAGCAGTCTCAGAACCCACTGACTATTGTCTGATGGCAAGTTAGCTTTATAGAAATGTATCTGCATTCATAAACGGATATCCGTTTATAGAGATTATAGAGTTTATAGAGAGGAAGTCTCGTCTCGGGTGTCTGCTGGCTGCACCAGATGAGCCAGAAATGTTGGCCCTAACCTCCAGAGGTTCCAAAAATGAGTTCCAAAATTGAATTTGCAGAAAAGTTGCAGTGATCAGACTAAACTGAGAGGTGGTGCAGAATTTCCATGAACTGTTCTGATCACGACGTCCTGGGGGGTCTGAACGTTCTCACAGCACAGGCCTCGTCTCGACCCACCTGGAACTTTCTCTGAAGTACCGAAACATTTGCATGTGTTTGTCAGAATATTCCCTCAGTCTGACCCCCTTTTTCAAGCAGCTTAACGAATCTAATTCTTCGCTCCCCTTGTGGCTTAGTTCAGTGTCATTGGAGAAAGGGCTAATCATATCGTCTGTGGGCTTACCGACGAAGCCCAGACAACAGCTGGTAATCTCTTCAGAGGAATAACCTGACACAACGTGGATCTTTACCTGCTGAGTATTATCCTGCAGGGGCCTGTAATTATTTCACTGTGCGCATCACGCCCACGTTCACTCGCGCAGATGTGTGTAAAAGTGCAGCAGGAGAGATGGCCTACATCGGTGAGGCTTAAGCTGGCGTATCTGTGAAGATCCATCCAGCTAATCTGTGAATCAGTTAATCTCACAGTGACTCATCAGTGCACCATCAAACTGCCCGTCTTCAGACTGAACCTCCCTCCCTCTGTCTGCTCCTTCTTTTTACAGTTAAAATGTTTTTTATCATCACTGGTGCAGCTCACAGTTTCACAGCTGAACACAAGGTGGCGCCAGATGCGTGCTGAAGTGAAGGTGACTGAGTTGTTTCAGGAGCTGGAGGCTGTGGACGAAGATGTCGTGCTGCTAATTTAATCAACAGTGTGTGTCCAGCTCCGTGTCAACAGTTCCTTTGTGTCTCTGACCTCAGCCCCCTCCGCCACTGCCCCCGAGCGAGCCAGACCTGCTCGCCATCCTCAGCATGTTGTTGTGTCTCTGCAGCAGGTTTGACATGTGGAGGACACTCTGAGCAGCACTGAGCCAAGGCTGGTACAGCAGGGGAAAAAATCATGTGGGTGTGATGAGCGGGAAAGTTTTTAGCATAAAGTTTCTGCCATTGTGTAAAATACATTCATAAAAATCCTAAAACATGTCTGACGTTAACATGGAACACGTTTCCTTTGTTAGTAGCGGGAACATGCAAAGTCCCTTTTTAACCCTCGTTGTTTGCATTATTCTGTTTTAATACATCTGAAACAAAAAATGGTGAAAACATTAATTCTTTTTGCAGCAGAAACCGAAGGCTTCCATGTCATTATGTCAGTACCTTACCTTACCTTACCTTACCTTACCTTACCTTTCGTGCCGTGCTAACGTGCAGCATTTTTCCCATGATGACCACAGGAGATCATGGTTTGCATAATCCTGTATATATATCGATCTAAAATAAAAACCATAACAGACAGAACACTCATCCTCGTTGCAGCAGAAAAGGAAGGCTTCTGTCTTCCTCGTCATCCTGTCATCACCTGTCCTTACATTACTCTACTTCATGCGCAGTGCAAATGTGGTATTTTGATGTAATTACGCTGACATTTCTCCGTAATGGCTGCCGGAGATCCATAATAGAACTTTTGTTCCTTTGGCAGCAGAAAGCCGAGGCTTCTGTCCTCTGTGTCCTCATGTCATGACCTTACATTACCTCACCTTACATGCGTTGCAGATGTAGTATTTCGCTGTAATTACACCAGAATTTTCCCCATTTCCCCAAAATGGCTGCAGGAGATCTCTTTTCCATAAACCTGTTTATATATCGATCTAAAATAAAAAGCTTAACAGCTAGAACATTCTTTCTTTCTGCAGCAGAGAGCTCAGGCTTCTGTCTTCCCTGTCGTCATGTTGCACGCTCGTTATGACATCACTGCAGGATGTCAGAGGAACGAATTTTTCACTCAGCTCATAAAAACGATCATATCTCAAAAACTAAATAATGTACGTACTATAAATAAGTTTTGGATTATTAAGAAATATTTTCTTTATGTTTCTACACTTAAAAATCTTTGGATCAAAATGTTTTGTCCTGTAACCTTTTCGCTCAGATTTTAGGGATATGAAGCGTTTAAAGATACTCCAGGAAATGAAAAACACCAGAGTGGGCGCTGGTGGACTGTTGCTACTGCAGAGTTCAAAGGGTTAATAATGTATTTAACGACAGATGTAACAACGTCTCATGAGAGAGGGAGACTGGAGCCACGATGGACGGAGACTTGGTGCCAAAACTTTTGATGTTTTGGCGCAGAGCAGAATAGTGAGTTAACAAAGTGAGCACCTGGAACTGCGCCCTGCTGTTGTCAGAGAGATGTCCCAGCACGCTGTTTTAACCTAAGTAAAGTGGTGGAAATGGGGTAAAACATTGGAGAAAATTCACCTGTGAAAATGTGTGGGCACCCTGGGTGAGTGTCCACATACTTTTGGCCACCTGTAAAAGCTTTTATTTCCAAAAGCTGATATCAGAAAGTTGGATTCAGACATTAAAAGCTTCTGATTTCTTTTTGGTTTCAGGTGAAGGACACACTGAATTAAAGCGTATCCATCTGTTTCTACAGAACAAAAGCGTCAGTCAGATCTTTTCAAAATAAAAGGGAGCTGTTAACTGTTCCTCTCTGTAGCCTTGAACTATTTTTACCACACGGCGCCTGTGTGTTGGTTGTTGAGGCCTTTAACGAGCCTGAATCTGTGTCAGCTCCGCTTTGCTCTGACGCTCTGAATGAAGTGGCTCCATCCTGCCGCTGACGGAGCACCACCAGCCCATCGCTGCTGCTGCTGCTGCCGCTGCGTGGGAGTGGGCGACGCACACAGACTGGAGCCTGAATGTCAGAGCGCCACGCTGATGAATCACGCACGTGGATCTGAAGTGTAGATCAATAGACTGAGAGGACGATGGTGAGTAGGATGGTCATGAAGGGGAGATCAAATGCTGCTGAATGGACGTGTGTGTGCTGCCCACTCAGACACTTGCCTACCTGCCTACACCTCCGCTGTGCGCTGAATATACTCACTCAGTCCAGGTCCAGCTCTGCTCTCACATCATCATCACCACCACAAGGCTCAAATATAACAGGCCTCAGGTCCTGAAGGACTTAGACAGTCTTTCAGGTCTACAGGTTCTGAGGATTCACTCGATACTGGGGTTTGTTCAGAGTCACCCTGCTGGTCGAGGCGCTTTAACCATGGCGTCCCCTGTAAAGCGCCAGTGTGTCAGAGTTAAAGTGAATATAATCTAATCAGTGTTTTTCCTTCAGTGTATAATCAGCTGACAGTAAGAATGGTTGTGTTCTCATTACCTTAGAATGACATGTTTATATCCACAGAGATCGCCATGTTGCACTGCCATGTTTCTACAGAAGCCCATAACGGACAAACCAAACACTGACTATAGGAAGGGTCATTCATGTTCTCCTTCACACTTCAGTTCTGCAACCTCACCACTGGACAGGAGTGGGTAGTAACCAGACCCTCAGAGAGTGGCCACGCTTTGAAGTCAATCTTCGTTGTGGCCAAACAGTGATACTGCAATTTCCAGGGTCCATTACGTGACGCCATGGGGCCCAAAAAGACTTTTTACCGTAGAGTGGGTCTGCTCCGTTTCAGTGGGCCGGTTCACGCTAAACATGTAATGACGAGGGCTTGAAAACTGCTTATATGGAGTGTACAGGCCCTGACACACCAAGCCGACGGTCGGCCGTCGACCAAAGTCGGGCTTTCGCTCTCTCTCACTCCACTCTCTCTCACGCAGGCGCAGAACGTACGTGCTACTTGGCCGTTGGATGTAGTCCGTGTAGTGTGTTCAAATGCAACTGACACAGGGCGACGTGAGGCGACGTGAGGCGACGTAGACGACGCAACAGTTGGCTTTTGTCACCGCTAGTTCTTTGATGTCAGTTTGGTGTGGCCAACCACGTAACTGTCAGCTGACAAACAACGCTGTCGGCTGACAGAGTAAAAGCCACAGTAGCTTTCCAAGTGGACAAATGATTGCCTGAATGACATCATCAGTCCTCTGTCTAATCAGTCTCCCTTCGCTTGTTTGTGTTTGTATGAACCATGTGGACATGGTGATGTAAACGCCGCTCTCGCCGCTGAAATTTAGCAGCAGATCTGCTGTATTTACCGGCTCTGAGAACTGTCAAATTGTGTGTAGACTCCGTCCACTCTGCGCACCACAGGCGAACACAAGCGTACTAATAATGCAGACCTGCTTACATTGGGAAAGACACGACTACAAAGTGAACGCCGGCCTTAACTTTTGTTGTTGTCCTGCTGCATTTCGCCGACACTGCTGGGCGCTGTTAAACAGAAATAGCGACTGGCTGTGTATCATGCCGACATTTAAGGATGGCTTTTTTTGTCAATGCCCAAACACCGGATTTCGACGACTTCAGAGTGAGACCAGGTTGTTTTACGGGGAGCTGAATTATTCGCAGAGGTCTCTTCCTCTCCGACACAAAAAGACCGACCAGGAGAAAAACTCTGAATGAAGACGTTTCAGGTTAAAACTAGAACCACAGCCCTGTGGTTGTGTGACTCCGCCCACCAGTCCAGTGTCTCTGACAGTCTCCATCCATGTCAGTGAAAACATGGATGCTTCACACACAGAAGATCTATACAATCAGCACAGTTTCAAGATTAGAGTCACCAATTCAGTATCTGACCAAATGTCTCCCCTTCTGTTCCTGAGATATGACGTTAAAACATGATGATGTCACAGTCAAGCTGACCTTTGACCTTTTGACCTTCATTATTTTATCCTGTTAGACATTTTGTCATAATTAGTGAATGAATTCTTAAGTTATGGCCAAAAATATTTAAGTTTTTTGGCACCAAATAAAAAGAATTGTCCTCCGAGCCCACTGGATGTGACCTCAGTCAGTTTTCCCTGCATAAACAATGCTTTCACAATGATGATATTTCGTGAGGTCACCCTGATCTTGACCTTTGACCTTCGACCACAAAATTCTAATCAGTTTACTCGTCGGTCCAGGTGAACGTTTGGGTCAAATTTAAAGACATTCCAGACGTCGACCCTCTGGGCTTGAGGACTGAGCCCTCGCAGACTTCAGTCGTGCGTACTGTGACGAGTTCACCATCATCACGTAAAGTCTGCGAGGGCAGAGGCCGCGAGCCGCTGAGACTGCTTTTACACGTTGCCATGGAAACATTCGAGCAACCATTACAGTCACTGTAACAGCTGTCATACTGTGTCTGCTCATCTGTCCCTGCAGATGACAACATTCAGACACAGACAGACATGTTTGTGAATCAGGAGCTGTGACCAAATCAGTCAGGTCGGCCTGTTGGTGACATCACGAGATCTTCTTTAGTTGTTTTTCCAGCCACGTTTCTAGCCTTTATATTTGACGCTACACAGCGCCACCTACAGGGTAGGCTGCAATGATACACTGCACTTTGATTTCCCTCTACAGCCTGTATTTCTACATATTTCTGTATCATGATGTTGAATATTATTTCTGACCGACACGATTCAAGTGTTGTTTTAATGTTCTGCAGTAACTGTTCTACATAAAGATAAGTTTTGATGTTTTAGTCGGCTATTGGAAAAAACAACAACAACTACATGTCACCTCCGCAGTCAAAGCGGACTCTCCGGAACTCTGGATGAATTGTGGATTTGGAGCCCTCTGTATTCCCAGACTTCCTGGGAACACGCCAGCAAAGTCTGCCAGTCTGCGAGCGCGGTAAGTCTGGACATTTGGATTCAGCCTTAAAATGTTCTTGAGATTCCCACAAAAATAAGATGGATGCAAGGTCACAGTGACCTTGACCTTTGACCACCAAAATCTAATCAGTTCCTTGTTGAGTCCAAGTCGACCCTTGTGCCAAATTTGATGAAACTCGTTTGAGGAGTCTCGAGAGATATTTTGTTCACAAGGATGGGGCGGACAGACGTCTGTGCAGACAGACGACCCGAGAACATAACGCCTCTGGGCATAAAACTCAGTTTTTCTTCGATGCTGCTGACCACGGCGGCGAGATGAAAATATGAATGTCTCTATCTAGAGTCAGTGTTTGGTTTGTCTGTTCTGGGCTGCTGTAGAAACATGGCGGTGCAACATGGCGATCTCCATAGATGAGGACCTGCTCCCTGTGTAGATATCAGTGTCTCATCCTGAGGTAACGAGAACACAAGGATTCTGATTGTCAGCTGATTATACAGACAGATTATATTCCATATAAATCCTCCTCAGTGGAGCTGTGACGCTCAGATCTGCAGCTCTGTGTCATTAATTAAGAATCATTATGGTTAATTCTGATTGGCAGTCGGCAGACACGATGAAACCTGTGGTCAGCTCTGGAGACTAATTTGGGGGGCTGAATGAATCGATGTCCTCGCTGACAGTGTGAACGCTGCTGTTTGCTCTGCTGAGGATCAAACATGGCCGACTGTCATCAGCTGTGACAACCAAAACAAAACTGAGCTCCACTTCCTCCTCCAGCAGCTTTCCTAAAATATCTCTGAGCTGCTGAGCAGAGAGGCGTGACCGTCCCTTCACACTGTTGTCTTCTTCTTCTTCTTCTCTGGTCGACAGGCCTTCAGATCGTGACATGCCGAGATGTGTGGGATTCCCCGGCCCACTGTGCGGAGCTCCATCGTCCCACTCACAGCAGCCGGGGCCCACGCAGCCAACAGGAGCAGCTGGGTAAACAAACACCTGAGCACAGGTTTGTCACGTGGTGTCAGCTCCTACAGACAGGTGCTCTCAGGGTCTGTGCAGCCTGTAGGAGCGTCATGATGACGTCACAGAGCTGATGTTTGGGGAGATAGGCTACATGTGAATAAATGAGATTATCATTATCAGCCTGTGAATAACTGGCTGGATGCTGAGGTGTCTCTGTGGAGATGCTCCGTCAGGTCTTCTGAATGGTTGTAGCAGGGGCGGCGCGTGGGCAGCGCGTGACACAGCAGAGGGGGCGTGGCTTTATTTAAAATGCTATGCTGCATTCAGGGACTCTCTGTAAAGTCCCACTTTGTTTTGGTCAGAGTTAGTTAGGGGTTAACTGCAGTGGTGGAATGTAACTGAGTATATTTACTCGAGTACTTAAGTACTTTGTTGAGGTACTTTGACTTAACTTGAGTATTTCTATACTTCTACTCCTCTACATCTGAGAGGGGAATATTGCACTTGTTACTGCGCTACAGAGGAGCAGATTCCTAAAACTGGAGCATGAAAAATTCATCATCAAAAATGCTCCAGCTTTAGTTACTTTTTACTGATCCAAACATGTGACATGTTTACTGAGTAAGATCTACCTGAGGCCTGCACTCTGAAGCCCACTCAACTTACCCAGGACAGCTTTTGGTAATCTGGAGTCTCATTTATAAAACAGTGCGTAGGGTCCAAACTAAAAATGTACGTTTGGCGAGTGCCCAAAAAATATTTGACGGTTTCTACAATCGGGCTTCCACCTCATCATCTGCGTCGCTAATTTCCTGTCTCCAAATGTTCGTAAGCTTGGGTCAAGGTTTCTCCCATCAAGTCTGTTTTCATACATCACAGCTATTGCGCGGGTCTTATTTTGTGGGTACGCAGTGTTTATAAATGAGACCCCAGGCCTGACTAACTTGTCACATCGGCCGTCTGATAATCGGTACTACAGAGCTAGTTATCGATCAGTTCAGTCAACTCTGGGTTTTCCTATCCAGCCACGAGTGCGTTCATGTGAAGGCGGGGTGTTAATTACACGCAACGTCATCAGAACCATGAATGAAATACTTCATATCATGTCAGATGAAACAGAAAGCGTCTGTGAGACAGAAAAATGTCAGCGGCGTGGGATATAAATGATACTCTGTAATATCATCATGAGGGATGCACGATAAAATAGCGGCACGTCATCTGTATCGGCCGATATTGGCTTTAAATGAAATATCAGAATCATATATTTTTTAGAAACAGAGAGAGATGACTGGGTTACTCTGTATAATCAAATGTAGATCAGAACATTGTGTCAGTTGCTGATGGAGAGCACACTGCAGGTCTTCATCAGGGCTTTAAAAACAAGTTTTTACATCTGTTTTATAAATTCATTAAAGCACCACAGAGTAAAAACCCTGAGAAAACAGAAGGCTGTGAGTTATCATTGTCCTCTGGGCTTTTCAAATCTCAAAGGAAACGTTCTTTATAAATCAGACAATGACAGAACAACACAAATACATGGCCTTAAACCAGGGTGTTACATGAGTCGGCCCACATAAATGCATATACACATAAAAGATAAAGATAAACCAGGTACAAGCACACAGATACAGAGGTTTTTTCAGTCAGAGGATTCAGGGAAGAAAGTTGCATCATTTTCCATAATATATGGATATATCGGTATCTGTTATCGACCAAATGAGTTCTTATATATCAGCGGATATCAGCAAAAAATCCAATATGATGCAGCCCTATCCACTGATAATATGTTTAACGTAACAATTCATAATTCATCTGAAAAAGATAAAATAAAAAAGGTTTTAGGATAAACAAGGTGCCAGAGTGCGTAACAAAACATCAAGCTCATTCATCAAATAAATAAATAAATGAATACATGAATGAATAAATAAATAAAATAAAATAAAAACAATAAACTAAAATAATATAAAATAAATGCATAAATAAATGAATAAATAGATAAATAAATGAATACATAAATAAATGGATAAATAAATAAATAAAATAAAATAAACCAATAAACTAAACTAAACTAAACTAAAATAAATGCATAAATAAATAAAATAAAAGCATAAAGAAATGAATAAATAAATAAAAATAAAATAGAATAAAACAATGAACTAAACTAAAATAAAACAAAAAATAAATGCATAAATAAATAAATAGATAAATAAATAAATAAAATTAACCAATAAACTAAACTAAACTAAAATAAAATAAATGCATAAAGAAATAAAATAAAAGCATAAAGAAATGAATAAATAAATAAATATAAAATAGAATAAAACAATGAACTAAACTAAAATAAAACAAAAAATAAATGCATAAATAAATAAATAGATAAATAAATAAATAAAATTAACCAATAAACTAAACTAAACTAAAATAAAATAAATGCATAAAGAAATAAAATAAAAGCATAAAGAAATGAATAAATAAATAAATAAATAAATAAATAGATAAAATTAACCAATAAACTAAACTAATATAAAATAAAATAAATGCATAAAGAAATGAATAATAAAAAAATAAATAAAAAATTAACCAATAAACTTAACTAAAATAAATACATAGATAAATAAATAAATCCCCACAGACCCCCCGGAGGTCCAGCCCCCGGTGTCTTTAAATCCTAGAAACGCCCCTGGCTCTGGTGAAGAAACATTAAACTACTTATTACTATCATATCAACCTGTAGATGAGACAGATTCAGATTATCTGCTGGACAATCTGCCGTTTATCCAAATATTTAGTCGATAACCTACAAAAAGAAGAAACCTCTCACATGTCTCACGGACTCTGTCCTCTCCTTTAACCAGACGCAGTTGAGCCGTGCTCTGTATTTCCCACCGCCCCTGAACGCAGCACCGCCCCTCTCGCGGTGAGTCCGCCTCTGCGCTCCAACCGGGAGCCGCCGACTTACTGACGGGCTGCGTGGGGAGCCGGTGTGGGCGCAGCGGAGGACTTTCCTATAAAAGCCGGGATCCCACGGCTGGACGAGCTTGTCTCAGTGTCCCCGGCAGACAGACACGTCCTCCCGCCGCTGCTCGGATCCATCGTCTCCGCCTCAACCGGAGGAAATCTTAGTCTATGGTTGTGACTGACGCTCCAACAAGGATGTCCCGGACCGACGAGGTGCACCGTATAACGGAGAATGTCTACAAGGTAAGACGGGCTGAGTGAGTGGTGTGTTACCGGAGGGACACCTGCTGCACCGGGGACACCGACAGCGGATAACTTTGACTCGGGTCTCCGGTGTCTCCGGTCTGTTGTCGGAGCTGCTGTGATTTAATGAGACAGAAACGACCAACGGGAGGAACCGGGGACGCTTTGACTCCCGTTATTCTCCGGTAAGATGCTGGAGCACTGGATCGGACCGAGTCTGCTCGGTTCGGGAGCTCGGAGACAGACTCGGTCCTCAGTGACAGACCCGGTCCTCAGTGACAGACTCGGTCCTCAGTGACAGATTCGGTCCACACAGACAGACCCGGTCCTCAGTGACAGACTCGGTCCTCAGTGACAGATTCGGTCCACACAGACAGACTCGGTCCTCAGTGACAGACTCGGTCCTCAGTGACAGATTCGGTCCACACAGACAGACCCGGTCCTCAGTGACAGACTCGGTCCTCAGTGACAGATTCGGTCCACACAGACAGACTCGGTCCTCAGTGACAGACTCGGTCCTCAGTGACAGATTCGGTCCACACAGACAGACCCGGTCCTCAGTGACAGACTCGGTCCTCAGTGACAGATTCGGTCCACACAGACAGACTCGGTCCACAGTAACAGACTCGGTCCACACAGACAGACTCGGTCCACAGTGACAGACTCGGTCCACACAGACAGACTCGGTCCACAGTGACAGACTCAGTCCACAGTGACAGACTCTGTCCACACAGACAGACTCGGTCCACACAGACAGACTCGGTCCACAGTGACAGACTCAGTCCACAGTGACAGACTCTGTCCACACAGACAGACTCGGTCCACACAGACAGACTCGGTCCACAGTGACAGACTCAGTCCACAGTGACAGACTCTGTCCACACAGACAGACTCGGTCCACACAGACAGACTCGGTCCACAGTGACAGACTCAGTCCACAGTGACAGACTCTGTCCACACAGACAGACTCTGTCCACACAGACAGACTCGGTCCACAGAGACAGACCCAGTCCTCAGTGACAGACCCGGTCCACACAGACAGACCCGGTCCACAGTGACAGACTCGGTCCACACAGTCAGACTCGGTCCACACAGTCAGACTCGGTCCACACAGTCAGACCCGGTCCACACAGTCAGACCCGGTCCACACAGTCAGCTGATGGACTTTTAATTTGAATGAATGTCTGAATGAGTCTCTGAAGAGTCTGACAGGTCAACAGACACAAGTTATTACAGACTAGAGTCTCGCTGTCAGGTCAGATAATAACGGACAGGTCGCATTTATTGATTGATTGACTGATTAACTGGACTGTAATCAATTAATTGGCAGTGTGATTGACGGTGCTCTGAGAGTTCAGGTGAAGCAGCTGAGCTCCACCTGTGAGACAGAGAGCAGGGTCAGGTACAGAGTCTGTGTTACAGGTCAGGAGCTGCTGTGTGCTGATGTAGGAGCCTCCTGTCTGTAGGGGCCTCCTGTAGGAGCCTCCTGCCTGTAGGGGCCTCCTGTAGGAGCCTCCTGCCTGTAGGGGCCTCCTGTAGGAGCCTCCTGCCTGTAGGAGCCTCCTGCCTGTAGGAGCCTCCTGTAGGAGCCTCCTGTAGGAGCCTCCTGTAGGAGCCTCCTGTAGGAGTCTTAGTATTTGTCAGACCTTTGAAAGACTGATCTAAAATAAG
This sequence comes from Epinephelus moara, assembly GCF_006386435.1. Classification (NCBI taxonomy): domain Eukaryota; kingdom Metazoa; phylum Chordata; class Actinopteri; order Perciformes; family Serranidae; genus Epinephelus; species Epinephelus moara. The sequence goes on along the minus strand of NC_065518.1, from coordinate 2,638,238 downwards.
GGATTTTAAGGCCTCAGTGTTTTTTTGTTCATGAGTTTAATGATTTTTAGGCTTTTTAAGGATCCACAGGTTTAAGATTCTTGATCCTTTGAACCCGCCTGTGTTTCCACCAGAACCTTTATGATGGAGGATTTGTCATTGATGGACGGCGTCCTAGCAAAGTTGCGTTTTTTTGTGATTACCGGCGAGCTCCAAGGTAAACTGTGATCTGTTATCTACGATATGGAAAAATCTCTCCGTTATTTGAGTTATTTTCTAAGACTTTTGACACAAACTTCCATTTACAAAATGTTTCAGGTTTCAGTTTTAGTAATGAAATATTTGTTCGACCAGTAATACGTTTCTTCTGTTTACTGACTGATAATAATATAAATACTGATATTTTCTCAGACAGTTAAAGCACTGTGAAAATCTCGTAGCGTTGCAGCTCTGCTTCTGTTCCTTCAGATTTTTGTTTTTATCCTAAAACAAGCCTGAACCATCTGTTAATCAGTCGTTCGTCGACGCAGCCAAAAGGCCTGATACTGGTGGTCTCCACTAGGCTCAGACCACAGCACTCACACACAGAGGTCGCGAAAAGTGTGGAAGGCGGTGACACTGTATTTCCGGATGCTAACACAAACATGGACACTCTGGATGAAGAGGAGATTATAATTTTATGTCTCTTAAGATCTCAGCAGAGGAAAAGGCGTCGTCTCTGCCGCCAGCGGAGATGGTATGTGCGGCCCGACCTCACATTCACGGTCTCTAGAGGGTCTACTTCGCACGAGCGCCTCTAGTGTTCATGTCAATATTGCATCTCGCGCAAGCATCACGTTACCTCACGTCAAAGTGAGCGGCCTACGCGCCAAACGACTGCAAAATACGCATGGCAGCCATGATGCGCACGCGTTGTCTGCAGCAAGTATACTTCTCAGAATTAGAATCAGAAATACTTTATTGATCCCCGAGGGGAAATTATTTATGTTACAGGTGCTCCTTGCAAGAGAGGAAAGATAGGTGAAAATATAAGAAATTTAAACAATAGTATTAACAAATATATAGTTAAATAAACAGGAATTATTAACAAACATAAACGTAAATAAATATATATATATATATACATACATATATATATATTCTCGTATAAGTCTCTGTTTTTGTCTTTTTCGTCACCTTTTTCTGAACTGTAGAATAAGACACGCCCACTGAGGTTAATAAAAACCTGCTGTTTTTGGAACCAGTTTATTTTTGGTGGAACAATGCGTCTGTTTTTACTCGCAGGTCATCAAATACAGTCGCTTTGTCAGTGATATCGTTGGGGAAAGAAAATCGATATTTTGTGTGGCAATATTTATTGATAAACAGACGCCAAGTATCATTAGTATCATATCACATGTTCTCCCTGTGTCAGCGTGGGTTTCCTCCAGGTGCTCCAGCTTCCTCCCACAGTCCAAAGACATGCAGGTTAATTGGTGACTCTAAATTGTCCGTAGGTGTGAATGTGAGTGTGAATGATTGTCTGTCTCTATGTGTCAGGGCAACAACTGAACTTGTAAAATACCGCAGCTTTGATATCAGTGCACAGAGGTACCTTTCAACGCACGTTTGTGACGCCGCCGACAGTTATTGTAATATAAAGTCCGCACGGGGCCGACCAGAGGGACGGCGGGGAGGTGGTCTGGTCAAACAAACTCTGGACTTTCAACCGGGGAGCTTGCTGCTTCTTCCTATGTGAAACCAAAAGTCAACGAAGCAGAGTGCTAACATGTGTAGCATGCTACGCTAGTGATGTACGTCACATGATGTCGGTAACAAGCGTATTTATTTTAAGCCAAAGCAGGATGTTTTTATCTAAACCTGACTTCGTGCTTTTGTTGCCTGAACTTCAGGAAATCAACCTCAAAACTGTGCAAACACTGAGTTTACCCAGCGGGTCGTATTTTGAGGTTTAGGTCCGCTGACAGAGCAGCGGTGTTTGATGAGTTGGGATGAGAACGTGTTTGAACAGTAGTGGAACAGAACCGCTGCATGTTGGTGTCAGACGGTCGATGACCTCTGAGGTAGTTTAGGGAAATCTGGACGTCAGCTGATCGGACCACCGTGCGCTTGCTGAAACTTGAGAGTCAAAAGGTGACAAACGCTCAGGGCCTCTGTTCAGATTCCTACAACAAAGCTCCTCTTCAGCAGAGGCAGGCGGGGGAGGAGGAGGAGGAGGTGGTGGAGGAGGTGTTGCATTCAGGGCTTCGCTCCAGGTTAGCTATGTTTCAGCAGTGGAAGCACGACAAGGGTTTTCCTTTATGTGAGTTCCACCCGCCTCCACGAGAGCGCTCGCAGAGAGACTGAAAGCGTCTTGGTACAGGGGAGGAGCTGGTGGGTGCAGGAGGAGGAGGAGGAGGAGGAGGAGGAGGAGGAGGGTGCTTTCTGAGCCAAAGGTGCATTTGAGGAGGTCGGGTCAGCAGGAGTTCACGGCTGCAGGATGGTGAAACTTGACATGAGACTTTAGGCGACTGAGGAGTCGATTGAGACTGTGGGCAACTTTGAGCTGCATGAACATAGACAATACACACACACACACACACACACATACACACACTCAGTGTTTCTGTGAGGCTCTAATGAGAGATCGATGGAGCACGAGGAGGAGGAAGAGGAGGAGGTGCCTGATGTTGTGACCTGTGTGAGGTTTCTGTGGATCATTAGTAGATGGAGCTGCAGAAAAGAGGAGTAGGAGGAAGATGAAGAGCATTAATGTGAATGTGTGCTGCTGTGTGTAAGGAGGAGGCTTTACTGATCAGCTGATTGGCTGAAGGTGAAGATAATTTAATTATTGATGAAGTCATTTATCAAGAAACAAAAGCACATCCAGGTTCTGCTCTCCTCTGGTGTGTATCATCACAGACGGAGGTGGAGATGTGACCTCTGACCTCTGACCTCATTTTATAGAAGAAACAATTAGCTGGAAAAATAAAGGACTGATTAACGAATAAAAACCAGGAGCAGCAGTTGTATGTGAGCGGGGTCGAGGATGAAAACGCCATCCTGCAGAAATGCAGCAGTGGGTTTCTTCCTGTCATCAGCAGGCTGCATCATTACAGAGTCAGCAGGAGTGAGGAGCAGCAGAGAGCCGCTGCTGGGGGCTGATTGGAGGAGACCGAAGCTGGCTGGTGAGCCGGTGGGTCGCTGCTGCAGTGGTGGGGGCCCCCGGGGCGTTTCTGAGCGTCGTGTGCGGCCATGTTTAGAGAAACTAACAGGTCTTTATTAATTCATTAAAGGCGTGGAAGATGAAGAGGCCCAGAGGTGCCAGCTCCCATTAGATAACGCTCAGGTCTGTTCCTCGGCGGAGGAGAGAAGGTAGAGACGGCAAATGTCAGCGATTAAATCCTGCAGCATTCAGACGGGGATCAGATCAGGAACATCAATTACAGACCATAATATCACAATCAAGTGTTGGGCTGAACGTTCTCTGAGCGCCAACACCGCTCTGAGTGCACATCTGACTAATCAGCATTAACTGTTGATCAAACACACACAGAGATGGACAGACTGATACTGGACACACACACACACACACACACACACACACACACACACACACACACACTGAGACCTAAATCCTGTCGGGAAATATCAGGGTCTTTATTTCTAACAAGGATGAGTGGTGCTAAAGTGCATGTGAGTCAGCGTCATCTGTGCTACGATTGGACCCAGTGTGTGTGTGGAGCTCTGCAGACTGTCACTGGAAGTGGGAGCCAAAACGCAGTCGCCAGAATAAATGTTGGCGTTACATGTTTCTGAGAAACATCAGATATGTTTGTAGGTTTTTATGAGTCAGAGGAGTTTTAACTTTATGTCACATATCTCCTACATCCGAGAAGACACACAGACACAGTGTTGATCTGTGTCTCCTCGAGGCAGATTTGTGTCTTTGCGTCTCTGTAGTCGATTTGTGTCTCCTTGTGGTTGTTTTGTGTTTCTTTGTAGCTATTGTGTGACTCCTTGAAGTTGATTTGTGTCTCCTTGTGGTTGTTTTCGGTCTCTTTGAAGTTGTTTTGTGTCTCCTTGTAGTCATGTTGTGTCTTTGTGTCTCCTTGTAGTTGATCTGTGTCTCCTTGTGGTTGTTTTGTGTCTCCTTGTAGTTGATTTGTGTTTCCTTGTAGCTGATTTGTGTCTCCTTGTGGTTGTTTTGTGTTTCTTTGTAGCTATTGTGTGACTCCTTGAAGTTGATTTGTGTCTCCTTGTGGTTGTTTTGTGTCTCTTTGAAGTTGTTTTGTGTCTCCTTGTAGTCATGTTGTGTCTTTGTGTCTCCTTGTAGTTGATTTGTGTCTCCTTGTGGTTGTTTTGTGTTTCTTTGTAGCTATTGTGTGACTCCTTGAAGTTGATTTGTGTCTCCTTGTGGTTGTTTTCGGTCTCTTTGAAGTTGTTTTGTGTCTCCTTGTATCCTTGTAGTTTCTTTGTGTCTCCTTGTAGTTGATTTGTGTCTCCTTGTGGTTGTTTTGTGTTTCTTTGTAGCTATTGTGTGACTCCTTGAAGTTGATTTGTGTCTCCTTGAAGTTGATTTGTCTCTCCTTGTGGTTGTTTTTGGTCTCTTTGAAGTTGTTTTGTATCTCCTTGTAGTCATGTTGTGTCTTTTTGTCTCCTTGTAGTTGATCTGTGTCTCCTTGTGGTTATTTTGTGTCTCCTTGTAGCTGATTTGTGTCTCCTTGTGGTTGTTTTGTGTTTCTTTGTAGCTATTGTGTGACTCCTTGAAGTTGATTTGTGTCTCCTTGTGGTTGTTTTGTGTCTCTTTGTTGTCATTTTGTGTCTCCTTGTAGTTGATTTGTGTCTCCTTGTGGTTGTTTTGTGTCTCCTTGTAGTTGATATGTGTCTCCTTGTGGTTGTTTTGTGTCTCCTTGTAGTTGATTTGTGTGTCCTTGTAGTTGATTTGTGTCTCCTTGAAGTTGTTTGTGTCTCCTTGAAGTTAATGTGTGTCTCTTTGTGGTTGATCTGTGTCTCCTTGTAGTTGATTTGTGTCTCCTTGTGGTTGTTTTGTGTCTCTTTGTGGTTGTTTTGTGTCTCTTTTGTGGTCATTTCACATGTGCTTGTACTTACTTTGTGTGTCTTTGCAGTTCCTTGCCATCTCTTTCTGGTCTGCATGTGTAAATGTAAGCCCAGGGGGCACAGCCCTGGGTCTGTGCCCAGTAGGCCTGTTCAGTAATCCATCCATGGGTCAGCGTGTGGTTAGGTTCAGGCACAAAGACTGTTTGGTTATGGTGAGGAAAAGATCATGTTTTGGGTTCAGGGCAGAGTCCCCACAGGAAGCAGCCTGTATACTGGGCTGAACAGTAGTGAGGGATTAAACCACTGCCAGGTGGATCGGTCTGTACGAACTGAGCGTGATGACTCTTCCCTGGATCACGGTGATGTTATTTCCCAGCAGCTCTGCGTGCTGTTGGTTCTTTGTGTTTCTATGATCATTATTGGAGGCAGAATAATAACTGAGAATCAACAGTGAGGACCGAAGCCTTAACCCCGCCGCTCTGCTGCTGAATGTAATGTTTGGATGACTCACACTGGCCGATGCATGTGTGTGTGTGTGGGCAGTGTCTCACGACTGTGTGTGTTGGGCCTGTTTGTCAGCTCCATACTGTGCTGATGAGTGGCTGCCGCTGCATCTGGCTCGCTAACGAAATGCCCCTTCAGAAAATGCAAATACAGAGCGAGTCACCGTCAGTGGTGGGATTGAAGTGTGAAGAAAACGTCCCTCTGGATCTGGGTGGTTGAAGTTTCAGTCAGTGTGGGTAAACTGTGTGTCCTCAGGTTGTTGTGGTTGCTGAACAAGCACCATCTGTGTGTTTGTTCAGGAGTGTATTCAGCCGAGTGATGTAATCCCAACAGTGCTGCAGGCGCCGTTTGTTGAATGAAGCTCGAGTGTCAGGGCGGGGCCGCCTTCTCACGGTGTTTGATGGTAGGAGTGGATTATTGGAGACAGATCAGCTGCTCCACTGATTGATTTGCCTGCTGTCTTCGTAGTGTGTGTGTGTGTGTGTTTGTCCGTCCACTTGTCATGTCCTTCAGCGCCTCACGGACGATCTCGAGCGTTTCAAGGCCTGATGGTGACAGGTGTCATTGAGTCTGATGCCAAACTGTCTGTTTTGGTGAAAATGTATGCTGTGTGTGTGTGTGTGTGTGTGTGTGTGTGTGTGTGTGTGTGTGAGAGAACCAGTCTGAGCTTTAGACCTTAGCCCCTTATCCACCAACATTTCCAGGAACTTTTATCGAAAGAATTAAAATAATTCCTGGTAATCTGTGTGGTTTGTGTTTCCACCGCACCTCAACGTTCCGGAAACTTTATTCAAATCAGGCTGATGACGTAGATGATTCGGCGTGTGTCCTGTATTTGGCTCCGCCAGCTTATTGGCTGGTCACATGCTGGTGTAGAGAGTCGGGGCTGTTTGTCTCAGCCAGCAGCTCAGTTTAAAAGTATTTTAAGATAAGTGTCAAACTAAGTTAGTCTCCATACAGACAGCTGTCATTTGAGCTTATTAGGAACAATTCGCTATCAGCTGAACTAGCGTGCTGTCCTTGTGTCAGACATAACGTTGGTGTCGGTGGTGTTTACATGTTCATGCTTACTGAACACATGTATTGATGAAGTATTGGCTTCTTACTCGCTAAGGTTTAATGTCACTCACAGTAACCAGTGTAGCTGCCGTCACCTCGAGTCATTTTCGAGTTATCTTCACTTTGTTTCCACTGCGGCTGCTCGGCTGTTTACTGGTTACGGTGTCGTGTAAGCGTGTGTGTTCAGCCCCGGCACAAAAGAACTGATACCGTTAGCGCTTATCAATAATACAGCCTTTGATAATTTAGCCCCGGGGCTAATTTAGTACTGAGTGTTGGTACCCATCCTAAATCAAAACACAAGCAAAGTGAAGTTTGTAGAAATGAAATAAAGTTTACAGACACGCTGGCATGGAAGTGCGGAACACTGCTAGTGTGTGTTCCACCAATCAGCGTTCTTCAGCACACAGCCCCGCCCCTCAAGAATTCTGGGTAATCTGAAAAGTAATACCCATCTACTAAGTACTTTTTTTCAGGGAAAGTTTAGGGTCGAGGGAAAGTTTTTTACCTGAGTAATTTCGGTGGAAACGCACTGAGGCTTTTCAAACTCCCGGGTAAATGAGAAAAGTTCTCGCAGTGGAAAAGCGGCTCCTGACATTGTTTTTGAAGGTATTTTTCCTGATCAGCTGTGAGGGTCCAGGGACAGAGGGTGTGAGGACAGAGGGTGTGAGGACAGAGGGATGTCGCTGTAAAGCCCTCTATGGCAAACTGTGATTTGTGATATTGGACTTTATAGATAAATTGAATTGAATGAGAACATTTTAGGACAGTGAGGACATCTTGTCCAGTCCTAACCTTTGGACAGTCCTTCACAGATCTGTTGAGGGTTCAGACTTGGTTGTAAGGTTCAGGTAATGATCAGGTGTAGGCGAGGGTTGGGAGCTCGGGAACGCTTCATGTCAATGATACCTCTTTTACACCGACATGGATCCGGTTCTGTTCAGGTTCCTGCACGTCATTTTGAACCCTTCAGAGCGTTTTGACTGAAAATAGATCAGTTCAGAGCCCAAAGAGTTGGTTCTTAGCTGGAACCAAAAAATATCAGGTTGTCCTCGACCTGAAGTTCGAACCGTGATGACTTCAGTGGGTGTGTCTTATTCTCCAGGTTGGAAAGAGAGGATGGAGTAGACAAGTGAGAAATGGTTAAAGCATGTGTAGCGGTGGGGCGTCCAGTAGCTTGGTGCAGGTGCAACCCGTCCCATGTACCTCACACAGTTGTTAATACTATTACCAAAAGCCGGTGTGTGTGTGGTACTGGGTGGTATTGATTCTGTGTTGTGATTGGACGTTGATTTAATGAGAAACGATCTTACTCACTTTCCCTTATTGTTGTAAAACAGAAGCTGTTGATTATAAAAGACAGACGACATCCCGCTCGTCCTGAGACGACAGGAACGCTGTGTTAGCATCAGTGCAGCTAACTGTCACCGGGGAGCGTCCTCATGTGACCTGAGACACGTCTGGTCCCTCCATAAATATTGTCATATTTTCAAATGCAACCTCCACAAGACACAGAGCTGTGGCTGCGCTCGAGTGAAGCCAAAACTATTTGTTCTCCGGGGAGGGATTTGAGTCCAATGTGTGGAGGCTGTGAGTAATGCTGCCGAACACTTTATCCCCACACTCACACTCACACTCGTACAATCTGCTCAGGTTTCTCCCCTCTGGAGTCATTTCAGTTTGAAGCATGTGGACAGAAACAGAGTTACAGTCTCACAGCTGATTTATATTATACTCTGTTGGTGCCATGACCACAGTGTTCTGCCAGTGTGTGACTGGACTGTGAGGTTGTGTTGGTTGTGTGTGCAGACGGATGTGGTTACAGGCGGAGCGCTGCAGGTGAGAGGCAGGCGTCTGTTGGGGGGCAGATACAGTGCAGCAGTGGAGGGTCTGAGGAGGGAGGAGGTTTTTTGGCACAACGCTGCATCAGTGTATTTTCTTGTTTCACACGATGAAAAGACGCCTCGATGTCGTGCACACAGATCGAGCTGCTCTGCTGCGTTTTCCTTTTGTTCATGTTTGAGGTCATCTGAGGTGAATCCAGCCTCTCGTCTCTCTGCGCGTGAGGCAGGAGACATGTTGAATCCAGAGCTCGGCTCAGGCAGGATTTCTGCAGTGTGATTTTTCCTCTCTGATTAGTCACCTCTATTGTCTCTGCTCGGCGCTCCATCACTTTCTTTGTGTCCCTGCAGAATATTCTGCCTCCTCGGGCTCCAGGCGTCGTTAGCTCTGTGCCGTGTTTCAGATCTTTGGGCAGCATCAGTGTTGGCGAGCGTCACGGTGACGCCGTCTGACAGGGTCGTGGGGTGTATGGTTGAGTTACGTAAGAGGGGAACAGTGCAGACAGGTCGAATGATTTGCAGCGTTCGAGGCGTGTACTTTAACCTGCATGAAGTGTTTTTGGTCTTATTGAGAATCCATATATGTGTTTATATATGTAGATGCTGTGTTGACTGCATCAACCCGCTGTGATGCATCAACGATGCCGCCATTTTGGAGAGGGCAGGGTGTGACTGTCAACAAGTGCAAAGTTTTTCTGGATAAAACACAGCATGTATTTCTCAATGGATTTCATTGGATTGTTTTTGTATTCATATCTCTCTAATATTTTGTAATGGAAGTTTTTGCAGAAAGTTTCCTCTAATAACCCAAATAAAGGAGAGATTCAACATCCAGTTTTTTTTATTTCAATATCGTAGCTAAGCAAATATATACGGTATGATAACTGTCAGCGTTTATATCACGGTACTACCTTAAAATCGGTATATTGCTGCAACCCTAGTTTCAACAGCGCTGTGGTTAAAATGTCGTTGGGTTTAGACATAAAAAAATACTTGGTTATTGTGAGGAAGACATCGTGATTCGGATTAAAATACCAGTTTACCTTTATTAGGTCAGTCTCAGTGTGAAGGGGTATAGAGAGGGGGACAAATGTAACATGCACTTGAGCTGAAACGTATGATACCAGCGTATGAATGTGAAATGAATATTTGTCCCAGAATCAGCGTCCAGGAGACGTCAGCTCAGTGTACGATTCCACCACCTGCTCCGTTACACGCAGCTCTCTGAGCTGTCACACAACATAACTGTTGGCATCTGCTGCGAGCGTGTGCAGGGCGTCAGCGGCCTTTAGCACATCTGTAAGTTATCTAACTGGAGCTGCAGGGAGAGCGGGGGGGAGAGGTGGAGGCTGTCAGGGCGCAGGAGGTTGGAAGAGGATGAAAGGAAACTTACTGGGACGGATCTCCGAAGAGAGACAGAGGACGGAACAGAATAAATGGAAGAGGAGACGAGAGTGTGGCTCCGCTGCTCTTCTCCGACTAATTAGACTGAAATTAAGGGGAAAAGGCGAAACTGAGAGAACGCTGGAGTTTCCTGCTGCAGTGTGTTTGTGTTTGTGTGTGTGTGTGTGTGTGTGTGTGTGTGTGTGTGTGAAGATGTAGCTCCGTTTAATCTGTAATCTGAGGTTTGAAGAGGAGGAGGAGGGGTGACGAGGTGTGCTCAGGGGATTTAAAGATGAAATGCTCCTTTATCTCACTGCTACACTGGGATGCATCCTTTCTAATCTCACAGTGGACACACACACACACACACACTCCTGCACGCTCTGCAGCATCTCCTGCACCACACATGCAGACACACCTTCGAACACTGTGTTCTCACGTCCTGACCTGGCCGCTGATATTTGTGAATGAACACTTGCTGCTTCACGTGCGCAGATGAAAAACGTAGATCCAATCAGGTGCGTCACTCTGAGGCGTCCCTCCCTCCCTCCCTCCCTCCCCATCACCTCCTCGCTCTCGCCTCACCCACCACCCCATCAGCTTTCCTGTGGTACGAGCCGGACGTGCGCTGAATAAAGATGGGTTGCCCTGTCACGGGGGGGAATTCCAGCACGTCCATATATGGTGGCGGAAGTGCCCCCTCCCTCCCGTCTCCTTGTGAAGCTGTGGAACAGGGGGCGCTGACTCTGCCTCTGCTCGCCTGCGTGCAGATAAGAGCTCATCTGAAAGGGAAATTGGCTGAGTTCACTCTCACACACACAGATAGGCGGTGAATTTTCATCTCCTGCGGGCGCTGAAGCAGTGCGGCTTTAGCGTGCTGATTGTCACACTGACTGAGCGGAGGCAAATAATGTCCATTTCCTGGGACACAGAATAATGAGGGACAGCAGCAGAACACTAATGGACATAATGTCTCTACATCAGCTTATCAGCTGCACATACAGCACGCCACGCAGTCGGGTCTCTGATGGCCTCTTTCACATCAGCAGGAACATTCTCCATGTTCTGATGTTAATGCACAACGCAGCTACGCATGGACGTGTTACCTTACATCAGACTGTACAGGTGTCGTCAGGAGAATGTCCCACCAGGGTCGACCTTTAACCTTCTGAAAACAGTCCGCCTGCAGGAGGTCGTCGTTTACATGATCCTGATTCAAATCAATCTAAAATAAAAACTATAATAGTTCTAGTTTTTTGCAGCAGGAAGCTATGACTTCTGTCTTTTCCACCATTGTGTTGTCCGCGTGCAATGATGTCATGAAATGATGTCACAAACAGTCCAAAGAACGGTGAAAACGTGCGTTGGCGCCCTATATTCTCCCGTCATGGCCGCAGGAGGTCGTTGTTTACACAATCCTGATTCAAATCAATCTAAAATAAAAGCTATAATAGTTAGAGCGTTCATTCTTTTGCAGCAGGAAGGTAAGACTTCAGTCTTTTGCGCCATTGTGTTGTCCGCGTGCGATGATGTCATTGCCTTATGTTACAAGCGGCCCAAAGGACGGTGAAAATACAAGGTGACACCACAGTATTGTCCCATCATGGCTGCAGAAGGTCGCTGTTTTCATGACCCTGATTCAAATCAATCTAAAATGAAAACTATAATAGTTAGAGCGTTCAGTTTTGGCAGCAGGAAGCTGAGACATCATTATATTATGTTCATAGGACGGTGAAAACGTGCGGTGGCGCCAGAGGAGCAGAGGAGCAGGTCGATTAATGTCTGTTGTATTTTTTAAATTAATGTCACAATTTCAATATTCTAATTGATTACTATGGTTTATGACTTACATAACCTTTAAGCTCAGGCTGTACAGACTGTAGGGATATGACGCGTTTGAAGATACTCCAGGAAATGACATCAGAATAAGCAAACATATGCACGTTTCCATGGCAGAGCTCAAAGGGTTAATAATTTCCAACCATAACTAAGTGTTTTTTTTTTTGTGCCTAAACTGAACCACACGTTTACCACAGTGGTGTTTAAACATAAAGTTTCAACATGTCTGTTGCATGACATACAAATGTAGCGATTTGTGAAGTGCAGATTTATACGGTGCCAACATTTGTCCCAGCGGCTGGGTCGGAGGCCCGGCGGGCAGTCCGACATCAGAATCTGAATGAGATTTATGACCGAGCAGCTTTAAGGAAAGAGGAAATAAAAAAATGAATGCGGAACAGTGAAGAACATAAAGATGGAACAGAAACATTACAGTGAAAATATGAGACTTTAAAAGACACGTGGGGAGGGATCCTTCTTGTCACATGTCATATTACACATTCATGAAGGAGAGGCTGTAACGCACTGGAGGTGACGCCGTCGGCAACATCCAGTCTGATCCGTGTGGAAAGTTCCCGTCAGGGTTCGTGGGAATGAAAACACCTCTGTGTTTATCAGGAGGAGGTCCTGATAAAGAGACGGCAGGAATGTGGCTTTAACTAAAATGAACTACTGTAGAGGACGATAACAGAACACACACACACACACACACACACACACACACACACACACACACACAGACTGGAGGAAGTGATGCGTCCAATCATAATACTGAATGATGTAGGGCCGCACCAAACGCCATGGTTTAACATTCAAAGTTTCTCCTGAGTTTTTCCACTTCAGCATTGTTGGTCTGTCGCCAGATTCTATGCTGCTGTTCTCATAAACTGTTCGTTTGGATAACTACGAAAAGTGTACGCTGGAGTTTGTGTATAAGCCACGCTAATCATGAGCCTGTAATCTGTATATAACCGCTGTAATCATGGAGGCTGTGATCATGTGACCGACACGCTGACAGGAGTAAAGACGGAAGTAGTACAAAAAGGGAAACTCCGCCTACAGAGACAGTTTGGGGTGGCGTCGTTAGTATTCGTGTCCCATGTGACACCAGGTGAACTTTGACTTATTTTAACGTACTTCTTCACGTTACCTTAAGTACGTAACTTTAATTATGCATAATGAGGAATCCCAACCATATATTTTTTCCTACAACTAAACTTCCTAAACCTCAACTACGTAACTTTACGATAAGTACGTAATTTGACGTTAAGTAGATAGTGTGATAAAGCCCAGCCAAGATTTTTTTCCTAAACCTAATCCACCTAATTTTACGTTGAGTACGTTACTGGTTGTTTAGTATGTAATTAAATCATGGAGGCTGTGATCATGTGACCAACACACTGCCAGTAAAGACGGAAGTAGTACAAAAAGGGAAACTCCGCCTACAGAGACAGTTTGGGGTGGAGTCATCGGTGTTCGTGTCTCATGTGACACCAGGTGAACTTTGACTTGTTTTAAGGTACGTCTTCACGTTACGTTGAGTACGCAACTGGTTGTTTCGGATGTAACTTAACATTAAGTACACAGCGTGTCGAATTCCAACCACATATCTTTTCCTACAACTAAACCTCCACTACGTAACTTAAGTTTGAAGCCCAACCAGGATTTTTTTGCTTAACCTCAACTATATAACTTTACGTTAAGTTCGTAACTGGTCGTTTAGTGTGTAACTTGTACGCAACATGACCAATCCCAACTTTGTTTTTTTTCTTCTTCTAAACCTGTAACAGCGTTAAGTTGTTAAAGTGATGAACCTCACCTACATCACCTTACGTTAAGTACGTAACTTTAGGTTAGGTACCTAACGTGTTGAAGCTCAACTAGGATTTTTCTTCCTGAACCTAATCTGTAAGATACTGTGCGTCCTGTTGTGAGGACACGTTTTTAACACCCTAGAAAACAAAAAACCTCGAACAAAATCCTAAAATGATTCATCAGATTAAATCACTCTTTTTTTTATTAAATCCTCTTTAATGAATAAATTTACAGCGCTGTTAGACCGCTCCTCGACAGCTGCGTGCGTCTGTCTTTTTTTTATTTGAAAGGCTAAAAGCCAACAAATAATAACAGAATATTTCGTTGGATAAAAACATTTTGGAGATGACGACATCTATGTTTTTTAAATAAATGTGGACAGACCGTCTGTAGTTGGTGGGTATGTTTGAGTCAGAAACAATGCCTCTGGAATCTGATTCTACATATTCTAATACAATAATAAGAATATTAATGAAGTCTGATCTTTATCTGCGGCTGTGTCATAAACACAACACACAGACATGAAATTAAAAAAAACGCTGCGCACTATTTAAATGTCGGTTTAGAATTTGAATGTCAGCGTTCTGAATGAAGCGTCGGACTGTTGGGTTTATGTTTATGTGTCTTATGAAGACGATATTTGGACACAGACGAGCGTGTTCAGGTGTGAATGAAGTAAAATGTCTGAAACAAACGGACTGTGAGAAGAAACGTGTTTGTTTGTTCAGGACGTCGCAGTTTGATTGAAAACGTCATGCGGTGACGACACACTGCTTTTGTCGAGTGTGTGTGAGTGATGAGGGTTTGAACACCAGCTGACATGTCACACGGTGAGAGATGGGAGCGTGGCGACAGGTTATGGAGAGGTGTGTCACACACACACACAGAGAAACACACACACAGTAAAACTTGATGACAGCAGGTCACCTTGACGTGTGAGTGGTAGCCAAACACACCTCGGTGCAGCGCCAACCCTCGCTGTTTCCAGGGTGACCACCTGGAGGAATGACCTCTCCTCTGTGTGTGTGTGTGTGTGTGTGTGTGTGTGTGTGTGTGTGTGTGTGTGTGTGTGTGTAATCTGGTTAACCTTCATATCCCGACCCGTTCACACACATTTAAACGTCAGGGGGAACAAAGGGTGAACTTTACTTATCAGCATTCAAACTGTTGACTCTGAGATTACAGCGGCGTGTTTCAGGAGGGGGCGGGGCCACAGCCATCCTCTCTTTTACTTTTTTATCATGTCCTTTGTGAGATCCTTCAGAGACTGTTTATATGTGAGTGACTGAACTTCCCGTGATGTCACTTCCTGCAGCTCCAGCGTTGAGTTGTGTGACAGAGACGTGACAGCAGAGATGAAGAGCTGCGTTCGGTGTGGACGGCAGAGGAACATTCGTCAAGCCGCTGTCAGCGCTTTACCAAATATCTTGATATCGATGTTGCACAGTATTGTAAGCTGAAATATTTGGGCTTTTGGAAAATATTTACATCCTGAGATTTATTTATTTTTGATTTTTTTAAGATATTTTTTGGGGCTTTTTAGCCTTTAATGTATAGGACAGACAAGCGTGAAGGGGGAGAGAGAGAGGGAGTGACATGCAGCAAAGGGCCACAGGCTGGAGTCGAACCCGGGCCGCTGCAGCAACAGCCTTGTACATGGGGCGCCTGCTCTACCACTAAGCCACCAGCGCCCCGACATCCTGAGATTTATAATAAATAATCATCAGTAATGTGGATGTAATGACGGAGTGGGAGGAGGCAAATACATCGCTTTACTGTAGCGCAACATTTAACATTTGTGGGTGACGTATCTAAACAGGAAGTGGCTGCTTCCTGTTACAAGAACGCAGGTTCAGAAGGTTTCAGGTGTCAGAAGTCTCTCAGTGTCCGCTGTCATGATCCTGATCATAGAAACATGAAGCCACTCGCTTCCACTCAGCTATTTTTAATGTCTTTGTCTCCGTCTGTCTTCGTCCCCACCTGGTCCGTCCCCGTCCCTCCCTCCTTGCCAGGTCCCTCCTCGCTGGTTAATCTGTTTGGCAGCGAGCGGCGCAGCGGGCTCTAATGGTGCCACATGGCCTGCTCGGCTTTACAGTAATTTACGCCCCGACATGATACGAAGCTGCTGCTGTTTATGTAGGCCTTGACTCACCACACACACACACACACACACACACACACACACACACACACACAGCCAGGTCACAGTGTTCTTACTGCTGCTGGTTTTCTTACCTGTGTCAGGTGTTGAGCTGTGAGCGTGCTCACCCGTGTCGAAAGCATGGGCGGATCATGAGACAGGTGGCCCCTGGGCACAGACATGCAAAGGGCCCCACCACCTCTCCTACACAGGAGCAAGACACACACACTTTGTGGTGGTTTTGCGTGTCTTTGTTAGACAGATCGTTCTCATTCTGAAGTCACATGGTGCTGTTTGGCCACCTGTTGCAGCAGTATGATGCTCAGACAGGTGGCGTCAGTTCATAATGCGGCTGGACGGCACCGGTGGCAACTGTTTGATACGCTACTTGATGACATCAATTTGAAACGCTGACAGTGATGATGTATGTAAGGGGCTGGAAGTTTCTGGGTCCAACAAACCATGACGCTTTCACACGGGAGCTCGGTGTTTGCTTCCTGTGTGAATGTAGAGCCAAACCATGACGCTTTTGTTAACGTCCCGGCATTGGTTGCAGTGTCCCAGGATGTCAACAGCAGATGCAGGAGGATACGGAGCTTGTAATATGTTGACGTGAAAGTCAACTAAGAAAGCTGGGATGGGTGACGACTTGTTATGAGAACAAGTTGGAATAATTCTTCTCTGTCGGAGGCAACGGTTTGGAAAAGTCAGAATTTTGGTAGCTGATCGGTTGAACAAAGCACGTCTTCCTGACTGTTACAGAGTGGTAACCACAGCTCAGTCTGACCGACAGACGTCTCCTCCTCTCCTGCTGTCTCCCAACACTATTTTGCTAGAGCACCGTTGCTGCATCGTTGGCTCAGTGCCGCCAGGATGACTGTGATTGGTTCAAAGAAATACAAACAACCCAGTGTTTTCTCCCGTCAGTGTGGAGCTCTGATTGGGTCAGCAGACCTTTCTCCAGTGCTGACGCAGTGTTAAACACAGAGTGGTATAAGACGAACCAAAGCTCAACCATGAGGCCGACAGATCTGAAAATGCTCCAACATTTTTATAAAGCTCACATGTGTTTGTCAGAGTCAGATGATGGTGTGACAGACGGCGCTCTGTTGTTCCCGTATACAGGCCGGTCGGTGTGGCTTCCTGTCAGAACACATCAGATAAAATAGATGAAATACTGTTTCCCAAAGGAAAATTGTCAAGTGTTGTTCACAAGCTGCTTCCACCGACAGAGGAACACACCCACCCCCCTGAAAACAACAAAACAATAACAGGCCCACATCCTCGTCTCCTCCTGCACAAACTGATGCTACATGGCAGCCAGTCCTGCCTGCCAGCACGACTACACACACACACACACACACACACACACGCACATATTTAGTCACAGTCGGACGCTTCCAGGGTGAACATCTGCCTCACCGACCTGCACAAACATCTCTGGGTGAGGTGGAGGAGCTTGTTTTCTTTTCCTCGTCAGGATGAATATTTCAGATGGTGGCCAGAGAAACAGCATGGAAGTATGTGTGTGTGTGTGTGTGTGTGTGTGTGTGTGTGTGTGTGATGGCATGTGGACATTCACGTGCTTCCAGTCTTCCTCTTTACCTGCCGGGCTGCAGCAGGACGGAGCTCTTGTTTCCAGTTTTGATTTGAAGCTTGAAACTAAAGAATATTTTTATTATCGGCGACTGCTGAATATTTTTTAAATTAATAGTTTCAAGCTGAATTTCCACCAAACACTCTCAGTACAGTCCCCTAACAACATGTTCCTAACCGGACACGTCCCTGAACACTACGTCCTTTTAGCGTTTCCTCCACAGATGCAGACGGTACTCTTAAATGTAGGCGGGGTCGTTACTCAGATCTGTGCAGCTCTCGCTGTATTTGCAGAGGAACATCAGCACCTCGCTGCTCACCTGCAGAATGAGGTGGTGAACCAACATAGAGTTCCAGTCGGCCATCTAAAGGTCCTATGTGTCAGATTCAGTCAGGGCTGGAGTCAGAATCATGCCACTTGAATCAGATTCAGCCGTTTAATACGAATACTCGATGATTCGTTTTTTTTCCATGCAAAGTTTCAGTCTGACAGTGACACTTAGTTGATATAGTAAACAAGCTAATGGCGCTAACGACGAGTCGTAAATATGCAGCATTTTTTGCCGACACTAGATATGAAACTAAAAGCAGAGACTGTCTCATTGAGTATCTGTGAGCCCCTCAGCAGCAGACAGAAGGTCATGTTATCTCAGAGCCTGACGGTGGAGAGTTTCTCCTCCTCTGTGCCGCTGCATCACGTTCACAGCTTTCTGTACCAAAGAGTGATGTGAAAGTCAAGAGCGCTCACTCTGCAACCAAAACAGCCCCACAAGTTCACTGCACAGCACACTGACCAGCATGAAAGTCGACTGAGGGGTCTCCATCTGATGATCTGAATCTCCGATTTAGTGGCACTGCAGATTACAACCAGCTGAAACTTCTCCTGCTCAGAATTCCTTCGACGTTGATTGTACAGGAGCTGAATTATCCACAGAGGTCTCCTCCTCTCAGAAACAAACAGACCAGCTGATTTACACCAGGAAGAACTCTGAACATGAGCAGATTCATGGTACAAATCACTGTTTGTCTGTTGAGCTGAGCTGCTGATTATGAAAACATGAATGTCTCCATCTAGAGCCAGTGTTTGGTTTGTCCGTTCTGGGCTACCGTAGAAACATGGAGGTGCAACCTGGTGATCTCCATAGACGAGGACCTGCTCCCTGTAGGTAGATATAAACGTCTCATTCTGAGGTAATGAGAACGCAGCCCTATGAAATGGCGCCCCACATACGACGTTACATCCTAAAATCTAAAGTTATGTAATTAAAATCATGAAAGTTAGGGTTAGGAAAAGAAACATGGTGACGATGTACCCTAAAATGACTTAAAGTCCGGTTCCAAACACCGGTCTCCCAGGGTAAAGTCCTGTGTTTTGTGACCAACCTGCCTCCCAACGAGACAGCTTCCTGCTTCAGTCTTTACAGCCTCCAAATTACCTGAGTTACGCATGAATCACTGGCTCATGATTACGTGGTATGTGTCCGAATTTTGTGCATTACTTTTCATTGGAAAATGTTAATGAGAACAGCCTGATCTGAAACACCCATCACGACTGCAGATCTTTAAAAGTCTTGTTTTGTCCAACCAGCAGTAAAACTTCAGATCCTGACATTTCAGAATCTGATAACAGAATATTTTGCATCTTTTCCTGATAAATGACTTTTTTTTTTGTTGTAATAATTGAATCAAATCCATGAAGTGACTAATCACATCAGCACGGTTTGTTTGGTTACATAAAAATATGAGAGGTTTGTTTTCTCCTTCAAGAAGCCAAATGTGACTCATGTTGTCTGAAAGTAGTGTTCAGAACAAACACGGTATTTTTACGGAGATTTTACCGACCTGCAGTCACCAGCTGTCTGAGAGGTGAACTCCTCTCTGGTCCGGAGTCGGCTAATTATTTTGGTAATGTTTGGATCTTCTGTGGGATCAGTCAAACGCTTCATGGTGGATTTCAAAGTGTTCAGTGATTCGCTCCTCTGTGACATTTAGTCTGGGCGCCAGGACATTAAAAAACGCTGCCTCAGTGACACTGAAGCTGCATCATGGACTGATACAACTGTGCATCATCATCATCATCATCATCGTGATCAGACTGAGATCAATAAACAGACATCATGGCGTGTCTTTATCGCTCTTTGTATCCAGATGAGAGTTTGAACAGAAGATAAAGCGCCGTGTGTTCTTCTGCTGGCGTCCAGATAACATTCAGTGGTGTTGATCCGTCCATGAGAGCGTTTCCCCACCGCTGCAACGTGATAACAACACAATCCTTGTATTGTTATCAAGTTTTGGCGTGTAATTGGTGAGGTGATTAGTGAGTCAATTAAAACACATGACCGAGGCACACGGGCAGAGTGAGACAAAGCAGCGTTTGCTCCGTAATCCCTCTTATTTCCCGCGCACTCGGTCAAAAACGCTCTTTCATTGAATGGAATGTTAATCAGCCTCGGTCCCTGACGCTGAAGCAACCAGCTCAGCTGATTGAGAGTGGATTAAAACCAGGACCGGCCAACTTAATGATCCTATTAAATGATCCCTGGACCACAGCAGCACGTTGTGACGAGGGAAACTCATAAATTAGTTCACCATCATCTGCATGTGCAGTACCGCACATGTGCAGACTGTTTCAGTGCTGACATTATTCACAGCTCCAACGTTTGTGTGTGTGTGTGTGTGTGTGTGTGTGTGTGTGTGTGTGTGTGTGACGGACACACTGGGACGTTTCCAGAACCAAACTGGGACTCAGTGCAGTCAGCTGCTCTGTTCTGGATTTTGTTTTTCTGTCTGTGTTTTCTGATTTTGGTCTCTTTGGTTTTATTATTTCTTATGACATCATGTGAAATCGTAGTGTTTGCATGAGAGTGTGCACGAGAATACGGGAAAAATTCCATCCTCCATTGATTCAGACAGGGACGATGCATTTTATTTTTCAATACAGGTCGGGTGGCAACACGTTCCTCTCTGTGGGGAGGCGATGGAAACTATCGCTGATTACAGGAACCAGCCCGTTTCGATCTGGCTGCATGTTCAACACTGTTGTAGCAGTAACATATTTATCCCAGTCTGGTTGTTGTTACAGACGCAGACAGAACAACTGGTACCAGAGCTCCACAAAGACATTTTAGGAAATGCCAGTTTAATGTCACTAAAACATCTGTCAGACACAAAGCAGTATTTGCTGAATTAAAGGTAAATTACTTTTTAAAAAGAACCGTCGAGGGCTGTTAGCTACTACGATTAGCCGCTGGGACTGACTGTGACTAACTGTTTCACCCATAATGATTTAACAATGGAAAGACCGACATGCACAATCGGTCAAAAATATTCTCGGCAGTTATCTGTCGACGTCTCGCATTTTGTCTCATGTGCATTTTATAGGACATAAGATATGTTTCTGCTCTTTCCCAGTAATTTACAGGCCATGTTTTTAGTTCTGGACGGTCTGATGTTGGTGCTCAAACCATGAACACAAATTAAAAGTTAAAAACACTTCCAACAAGACTTCTGGAAATGGTCTCTGAAATTTTCTTGCCTGTATCGTCAAAATCCATCTTTCTGACCAATTACAGGCGCTGGGTTGCATTTTAAAAATGTTATGTAAAAAACTTACAGTGCCATCTAAAAAGTTCCTAAACATTGAAAAGGTTCTTGTCATGTTGCCTGCTTTTTCTGACATGTGTATCTGTGTGAGTCAGTGTGTGTTTGTTCACGTGTGGCAGTAACTACATCTGAAGGTATTTTAACAACCTCCATGCCAACTCAGCAGAAGAATGCGCCGCATGAGGCCGAACCTGTCCGACAGTGATTATATAACACGACTCATCACTCATGCACACACACACACACACACACACACACACACACACACACACACACACACACACACACACACACACACTCAGCTCTTGACGGAGATGTTCCTGGTCCTCTCTGTGTTGATTCAGACATGAGAAGCGGGCCTCTCTCTCCATCTCATATATTTATTCTTTTGTTGATGGTCCCTTTCTTCCTGCCAAGCGGCGGTGCAGCCGCGGCGCTGATTACCGCTGCTGGAGCTCTTCCACCAACTCAGTTTGTTCTTACATAACAGAAAATACACCCAGAGATGGGAGAGGGGGGCCGAGGGGGAGTTGGGGTATAAATAGGTTTGTTTGTCCCCAGAAATGCACAAAGAAACACAACCAGCCTCTTTTTTCCTGCGTGCTGTTTGTGTGTGGGATTACCACATCAGACGCTGCCGAGCAATGTTAGAAAAATCTTGTGCAAGCGCAGCGGGGAGCTTTTGATCAGAAGCAGTTTTCCATCCAGAAATCAGCCTCACATGTTTCAGAATCCTGTTCCACTTATTATGAGTCCAGCTCCCGTTCCTCCTCGCTTCCTACACCGAGCGTGATTTCAGCACCTTAAAGCTCTTCACTCTCTCCATTCACCAGGCAGGAGGCCTATTTTCCTGCACCCCTGTGTCGTCCTGCCCTACTTCCTGCTTCCCTTTTTGAAGTCATGGTGAAGTTTGTGTACCAAGGTGACTGTTGTGCGTCAGCCGGCGGGCATTAGCAAGCATCCCTCGTAGCGAGCAGCCACAAAAAGACGTTTCTGTCAACCTGAGGTGTCCCCTCCTCTCCCCCTGCCTTATGCTCAGTCTTCTGTTCTCTCTATCCCCCTTAGTCTTCCTTCCTCTCTGCTCCCGTGGTTTAAAATATCTCAGCTCAGGCCCCTTTCACACAGGCAGTCTGTTCCTGAAATGTTCAGGAGCATTTAGGAGCAGCCAACGATATTCAGGGAAATCTGTACCGCCAGTTTAAGACCTCGGAACATTTCAGAGAAGACGCTGCTACGGCCGTGTTGTGAAAGAAACCGTAACATTGGATCATCATTCGACAGCTTGTATGATCTCTAACCAATCAGGTTAACTGTAGGAAAAGAATCATGGTTGACCGATGTCACGTTACGTACTGAACGAAACGTGGCATAGGTTAGCTTTAGGAAAACAAACAGTTGGCTGCTGTCAGGTTATGTGCTGTAACGTAACGTAGTGTAGGTTAGGTTTAGGAAATGAGACAGGGTTGTGAGTTGTCACGTTACATACTTAACATAAAGTTACGTACTAGAGTTATGTACTCAACGTAACATTACATTACGTAGGATAGGTTTAGGAAAACAAACATGGTTGGCTGCAGTCATGTTACGTACTTATTGTAAAGTTACATACTGAATTTAACATTACGTAGGTTAGGTTTAGGAAATGAAACATGGTTAGGAGTCATCACGTTATGCTCCTAACATAAGGTTATGTACTTACGTTACGTTAGTTAGATAGGTTTAGGAAAACCATCATGGTAGGCTGTAGTCATGTTACGTACTTGCTGTGCAGTTACATACTGAATTTAACATCACGTAGGTTAGGTTTAGGAAAAGAAACGGGGTTGGGAAGTGTCACTTTACATAGTTATTGTAAAGTTCCGTTGGTAAGATTTGGGAAAGAAACATGATTGAGAGTCGTCATGTTACGTACGTGACATAAAGTTACATACTTAATATTAAGTTACGTTGGTTAGGTTTAGGAAAAGAAACACGCTAAGTAGCCATTTTGTTACATAATTGATGTAAAGTTATGTACTCAACGTAACGTTACGTTATGTAGGATAGGTTTAGGAAAAAACAAACATGGCTGGCTGCAATCGTGTGACGTACTTATTGTAAAGTTACGTACTGAATTTAATGTTACGTAGGTTTGGGTTAGGGAAAGAAACATTGTTGGGTGTCATCAGGTTACGTACTTAACGTGATGATGCTTTTTAAAATAACTCGAAGTTGACTATTACTACTTATTACATTTACTTCTTTACCTCTGTCAGCAGGTTGGTCACATGATCACGGCCTCCATGATAACATGCGTTTTATGCAAATCACTGGAACATTAACGTTACTTTTCATGGTTAAATGTACGAACAGACCACGAAAACAGCCTGAACACTGCTGGGACGAGCACAGAAAGGGTAACGTCTATCTGATGAAAGACGCTTTCACCTGGAGCGAGCGAACCAATCACAAGACGCCACTGATGACGTTTTTCATGACTTGTTTACGGTTTAGCTTTCACTCCGAGGCTTTCACGGGTGAATGAAAACATTACAAGACAAAACAGCTCGTCTCCCACCATCTTCCTGAAAATAACAAGCAACATCTTCCACTGCGTACATCCGGCCTCGCCCCATCTTCTTCTTCGTCTTCTGTTGAGTTTCGTGACGGTTAGCATCCATCATGTTTCAGTACCGCTGTCTGCTGGACCATCCCTGCACCATCTGTTCCAGCATTTCCATCGCATGTGTGAAAAGGCGTGAGACGGGAATGTAGAGCATGTGTGAGAAGTGAATCAGTAGTGGTGCCTGAAATGTTGTCCCAGTAATTTACTGGGACCTGTGCGTGAAAGAGGCTTCAGAAACACTTTGCTGCCTTTTAACTGAACGACTGAAACGACGGCCTGTTTCCACTGCTGCTTTTGAGGAGGTCTTCATTACTCAAAGGCTGCTTGTTAGTCGTTGCGGTGTTTCGAATTGTCATCCATCTCCCACTCGCTCCCTTTACCTCCTCTCTGCCTCCATCCTTCGCCGCATGTCTGACAAGTCTGCCATTTCAAATTGAGAGCGGAGAGTCAAAGAGAGAGGACGGCCGCTGGTTAAATTGCTGGGTTTTGTTGGAGATCCAGCAGAAGTGAAAGGGCAGCGCGGACTGAGGGGGAAGGTGAGTCACTGCAGACAGACAGAGATGTAAAACTCATTATATATTTCATGGTGACTTTTCCTTCTCTTGTTAATGAAGGCTCAGGCCTCGTTGTGTGTCCTGCTGTGGACACTCTGACTGTGAGCTGATCAATACTCAGTCATCTCAGATTTAAATTCATCTGCTGCTCTGAATATGTGTGTGTTGGTGTGTAAATCAGTTGTGCTCTTGCTCCTCTGATCACTCAGAACTGGATCCTACAACAAGTCACCAAAACCCTCTGATCACATGATCTGTCTGAGGTTGAGTCAGTCCAAACTGTCACATGGAGCTTCATAATGTTGGATACAATGAGGCCTGGCAGGATAATTATCAACTGATCGTACGATGTGTGGACCTGACCTCGATATTGTTTGTTGTGTTTATGTGTGTTTTGCATAAGAGTGACGGCAACATTTCACATGACATCATGCCAGACTCAGAGGTTTGGACTGCAGTCACATGACTTGGACTTGAATCAGACTTGAGTCACAAATTTGCTTTGGATTTGACAAAATCAAAAATCAAACCTTTTTCCTGTTGACCTATTACGTCACAGACCAAACAATGGACAAACAAGTTAGCTACGGTTAGCTAGCAGCTAACTGGTACCATGGTGGACAACTTTACAG
>NC_065518.1:2607984-2612837 GCF_006386435.1 Epinephelus moara | reverse complement strand
AACTTTTTTCCCCGTCTCTTGCTCGGTGGTAGCCATGGCGACATCTACCCCTCGCTGGCAAGTCAGCATCTGAAATCCCTCGCTCCGAAGGGCTAGTTTCATACCCACTACCCCTCGTTATGCCCCCTACCCCTACACGCAAAAAGGAATTGGGACACCACTACCCCTCGCGGGAACGCACAAATCTAGGGGTAGGGCCAAGAGGTAGGGCTGAGGGGGGGGTATTGGGACAGGCCCGGTTTTAGTCAAACTGACACACTAAATCCATTTTCTCTGATGTCATGGAAACGGACTGAGTGAAAGCAAATGTTCAGACCCACTAAACTCACAGCGCCTGACGTTCTGCTGCTCCGTCTGTACCCAGAATCGCTCTGCGCTGTGAGAGTGTGGAGCAAATAACTGAACAGTGTATTCACTCCAAAAAGGCTCCGAAAATAGAAAATCAAAAGGTGGTGGCAGATGTTTGAATGTGTGGGAAACCCTGAGACACTAAAGAGAACATCGTTATTGCATTAAACTCCATATCTGTCAGTATCTCCCCTTCATAGGCTGCTACTGTAAAGATATAACAACAGCTGTTAATGACCTTGAAAGAATTAAAAGTTCATTCCTCTTTGAAGGGGTGCATTATCATACTGTTATATTATCATTATATCTGTGGCACAAAACGATCTCTCAATGACGATAATATCTCTTGGAGAATTTATCGTCCATTAAAACTACGACAGGCCTGGTTACGACACCTCCCTGTAGCCGTGTCGGCCGTGCAGATAGTCTTATCTGTCAGATTTCACGGCAGCACAGAGAAGTGAGAAAACATGTTGTATTTATAATTTTGGGTGGAGTGACCCTTTAGAAAAAAGTAATTAGCAGGAGCAGTGTGCAGAGTTCACAGAGTGTTGGAGAGACGGAGATGGTCCAGGTCTGCTGCTGAGCTGACGGGAGGCTGCAGCCAAAACCAGGCTTTATTTTAATGGAGACAGCAGGGGAGGTGACAGGAAACAGCCCCCCCCACCCTCCATCCACACACACACAACACAACATATACACACCAGCCCCCCCAGTGACTTGTTCTCTTCCTGGTTTTTCTCCTGTATTTCGTCCCTCCAGTCGTGGCCGTGAGCTGAAATGAATCCTCTTCCTCCTGGTTGGCTCCGCTGACTCTGCTGTGTGTCCCACTCTGTGTGTGTGTGTGTGTTCATGCCCCAGTAAAGAGTGGAGCTCCACTTGTCGTTGGAGCTCATATCAGTGTTTGTATCTTTGCTGCTTCTTGACTAACCAAACGTGCTGTTTGTGTCTCTGCAGTCCATCATGGAGCAGTTCAACCCCTGCCTGCGCAACTTCATCGCCATGGGGAAAAGCTACGAGAAGGCGCTCACCAGTGAGTACACCAACCATTTCTGCTTTCCTCTCCGTCTTCGTCTCATTCCTCCTGTCTGTCCAGCCGTCCAGGCCGAGGGCCGGCCGACCCGACGCTTGGCGCTGCTTTTATATCCTCTTAATTTTTCTGGAGTAGAGACGTGACGATGACACAGATATTCGGCAGCTTCTCGTGTTTGCATCACAAACCTGATGTCTCTGAAGAAGTTGCTCTGTCCCTGCAGAGAATATCTGGTGTCCAAAATAATGTCAAAGACTTGCTTCCGAGACGACACTGTCCTCTGATTGTCCCTCTGTGATGATGTCCATGTCCACACCTCCCTCTGACACAGTTCATTGATCTTAATTGTCCGCCTCTCCGTCCGTCCTTTGTCATCGCTTTTTGTGGCTTGCACAGGTTGTGTGTGTGTGTGTGTGTGTGTGTGTGTGAGCAACAGAAAGATGGAGGTGTTCATGCAGCAGTGGCTCAAGGTTAAAGACAAAAGCACCGGGAACGTCTTGGGGGAGCTAAGTGGAACATAAACCAATGGGAAGTGGAACAGGAGGAGTCGCGAGAATAACGGCGCCCCCCCACGGGGCCGAAGAAACGAGAACGAGCTGGTATCCAGGACAAGACCACGTCCAAAAAAATAAAAAGGTTGAGAGAGAAATATTCAGAAACTGAAAAATGGGACATAA
The DNA here is from genome assembly GCF_006386435.1 of Epinephelus moara. NCBI lineage: Eukaryota > Metazoa > Chordata > Actinopteri > Perciformes > Serranidae > Epinephelus > Epinephelus moara. The sequence continues at coordinate 2,610,779 of NC_065518.1, read as the reverse complement.
ATAAACCTTCATCAGCAAATGTCCTGCAGCTTATTAGTGTCTGATGGACTCTGATTAGTCGCCATTGATTAGGATACTTCACGCTTCGTCCAATCAGATTAGACCTGCCTCCATTTATTGATAAGAAAAGCTCTTTTCAGCTGCGCTCTGTCACGTTTCTCTGCAGGGAGCGGTTATCGGGGTCGTATCATATTTTCAGAGGTGGTGTGGCGTGCATGGTGTGCAGCAGGGCTCTCCTTCATGTGCAGGGAAGACTCAGCAGGACCAATAAAAGGAGGCCTCGCTCCAGTCTGATAGATAAGGCTAAAAATAGCGCTGCGACTCCCTGAGTGGGGATTACACTTCATCAATGCCAGGCAGCGGCACACAGGCAGAGTTTAGAGCAGGCCGGGCACCCAACGAGTGTCTCCTGTCACTGGAGAGACGCCAGTGCAGCCTCTGGTTTTTCTGTAGAACTGGGGCGGCAGGTCTGCGTCTCAGGGGACGCCGACTTCCTGTTTGTTTGAGTCTGAGAGGATTTGGGCTGGATTGGACTGGATGTGGGGAGTGTGGTTTGGGATGTGGTGCTCAGCCCGGGTTCAGTCTTTATTAAAGTCTGTATCACAGGTTAGTGCTGTCGGAGACGGGAGCTGAGAGAACGTCTCACCTGGGAGAGGTCACCTGTGTGAGAGCACAGAGAGCACTGATTGGTGGCTTGAAGGTCATCAGACGTCTAGTCCAGGTTAAAACTGTTACTTATCTGTTACATACAACTGTTGTTTCTACTGAGGCTGTTTTCCTATGACAAGTTAAACGCACAGATTCGTACAAAGGCTTCGATCACGTGACCAGTGTGCTGACGCGAGTAAACAAGTCCCGAGTGGTCTCATAAGGAGGCAGGTGGGGTTGATGGTCGGGTCACAAAAACCCGAACTTTCCCCCGGAGACTTGTGTTCAGCACCGTGTGAGTTATTTTCAGGTGGCTGTTTTAACACACCCGGGTTTCACTTAGGAGGTGTCTCAGTTTTGACTCGTGTTCCAGTTCCTTTCTGTGAAGATCCAAAGTCCCAAAATGACATCTCTGGTCCCCTACTGACTTGATTTTCTGTTTCTATATTTCATCACAGTGTTACACATGACTACACACTAAACAAAACAGTCCAGACGTAGGCAGACTTCCTGTTGTCCTCAAGCACGGTGTAAACATCTCCTTTAGTCACGCGCACCAAAAAAACAAAAAACTCTATTCTGACACAGAGAGAACGTACACATAAACATGACCTCGTTTATGAAACTGTTGTGTAAATAATATCAGAACTTTTATGATACGTCATTTTTACCAACCATCTTTTTTTTTTTTTTTTTTTTGTTACATTACGCATCACGTAACTGTACGTTAAGGACCTAACGTCATTCGTGGGGCGCTAATTCATGGAATATCATAACTAATTTATTAGATATCCATCAGAGGGAGACCTAATGATTCAGTTTGTTATCAGATAATCTACCAGCTGCTTCTTTAGCGAGTCGATTGACCCATTTGTTCATATTTTCCTGAGCTGGTCACCGAGGTCGTTAGACATTAGTATTTAGATTGTGATGGAAAGTCAAAGTCAAGACGTCGGATGCCAACGACAGTTTGAAGCAGAATACTGACGACTGTTTTAATTTGCGTTGTAACCAAAATCTAGCGTCTTCCAAACGTCATCTTGACAGAGACATTTAGTCAGGGTCGGACTGGGAGCAACATTCGGCGACGTTTAGTAATGATGAGATTTCAGCGAAAACTACGATGAAAAACATTCATCAGTGACCTTTTTCTTGATGACGAAGATGAGACGTTGATGAGATAAAAATAGATCTTTGATAATAATAACTATGATGAAATGTAGGTTTCATTTTGCTGATGGGACGAGACGTGACAAAAATGTTGGCGGTGGACTGTCAGATATTCAAAATCAGACGAGAGGAGAAGAGAGTGATAAAATATTTCATGAAACACTGAAAATGTTTAAGCCGAGAACGGCCACACTTGCAATTTTTTTGTGGTGTGTGATCAGAGCGCTGTGGGCCGACCTGTGATGATGGGTCAGGGTTCATACGTACAGTGTCATATCAGCGTTTCTAAAGTGACGTAGTATCTGAGCTAACTGTATCAGAGGGTGGAGGGGATGGTGGATGGTGTGACACTTCGAGGAGACACCTGCCGAGCTGCAGATCACTGTTCAACACCAACAAACAACTAAACTGGTTGTTTTCACTGAGACATCGCTGTGTTTCTGGCGTCATTTCAGCCGACACGTGTTGTTTAGCGACATGTTGCTGTTTTTCCAGCAGCCATTTTGCCCCCTAAACACATTTTTTTAAAACCCCAACATGATCTGAACCATAACCAAGTGCCTGAACATACTGTGCCTGTTCACATGGCAGATGAAATTGAATATTCCACCAATATTCCTGTTTACATGCAGTCCTGCGTATTCTGATACTGTTCCCTCACACGCTGGTTATTGCGTCAAAATATGGAAAAGTAGAGCAGCTGGAGCCGCTTGTCATTCTACGTCTTTGGATCAAAATAGGATTTTCTCACAGTTTCCTCCGACAGGTCGGACCATACGAGCTTTAAATGGTTTGCTTGTGAAAACAGAAACTATAGACGCACAACATCAGACTTTTTGCTGATATACATTCTCGGAACCCATCTGCGATACAGCCTCTGGGGGCAGACCCCCGATTTTTTTGGCATTCCGGTTTGATTTGGGCGGAGGAGGCGAATTTCCGTTTCTGACTAACGTTTATATATAAGTAAATATGCT
>NC_065518.1:2545447-2607448 GCF_006386435.1 Epinephelus moara | reverse complement strand
AGTTTTATTACATTTTCAAAATGTGGGTTCTGTGCACTTCAAGTGTAGCTGTTATTCCGGCTAGTTGTTATCCTCCGATACCCAGAACGAGTTTTGTGGATTAAAAAACTACACTGGACTTCTTGTCAGCATGAGGGTCAGTAAGTACTGTCTGTATTTTCATTATAAAGTGGCCATTTCCTTTAACATCATATTATCGTGAACATCTTATGGTGACGGTCCACCAGCAGATGGAGACATGAAACACTGTTCAGTGTCCGAATATTCATTCATTGTGATATATAATGACCTTCCCATATTCTCGTGCATCCCTAACAGAAACATAAAGATAAAACGTTCTGTAACTGATGTTTGTAGTTTGAACAGTAATATGTCCAGTAATGATACTGTAAATCAGTGGTTCCCAACTGGCGGATCGTGGTGCAAAAGTGGACCACAAGAAAAAAGACACTTTATTTTGAAGTACAGTGAATTTCCGACACAGAGCTTTTATTTTGAAGTGCTGTTTCCTGCTGAAGAGTGAGTGATGGAAACAGCTAACAGCTCGAAGCAGAAATGTGGACCCGTGACCAGAGGGACCCACGGCTGCACATGAAAACACTACAGTAACGTAGTGGCGTCCAGCGTCCAGTTAAAATTCACAGCAGCCTTTTTACAGTGTGTGACACAGCTGACACACACACTGTGACACACACACACACGCACACTGTGGAAACAACAGTTAATCTATGAAACTCTTTTTAGAGTAAAGACTGAAAAGGTGGATGTCAGTGTGAACGTGGACGCCTTCTGACCTGCAAAGCATCAACTCAGTGCTCAGTGGATGTCCGACCTGATGTAGACGTCTTTATTGTTTGTGTTTCATTCACGCTGACTCTGTATCGCCTTTATATCACTGTTCTAATCCTCTTTACAGGCAGAACCCTCCTCTCCCTCCCTCCCTCCTTCCTTTCTTCCTTCCACCTTCCTCCCTCTCTCCGTCACTTTCCAGCTGACAGACAAGCAGAGCATCTCCTCAGCTAATCCCACCTCGCCGCCCTGCTCTCCTCCCGGCTGGGATTTCTGCGGACATCGATTAAATTAGCCGCGCTCACCCAGCCGTCTTAGCCTCACCTCCATCCCCTCTGTCGCACTCTCATATCCCACCTAGGCTTAACTGAAGCTGGGCTCAGGAGAAGCCAGGGAAGGGTCTGTGCTTGTCTCTGTGTCACAGCTTACCCCGGAGGGCTGCACCGCTGTGTGCAGATTTACTGGCTGTTATCTCGCTTCATGGTTCAGATACAGGAGTGAAAGCAGGCCGAGTTATTTCAGACGTCGCCTTCACTTTCTGAACAATAAGTTTCATAGCAGCCGGCTTTGCTCGGCGTCTCTGTGGATGAGAACCTTAACTCAGAATAGACTCCCATTGTTTCCTGTGGTGATATGTGAATCCTCTGTCCTGTTTGCGCTCTCTCGGGATCCTGCATGAGCGTCCTCTGGCAGTTCACAGCACAAACACCCATCAACATGACGGCCCTGTTAGAAACGCAGCCCTCATCCATATGTATCTCCTGGCTGGACATGTGTCCTCTGTCCTCATGGCTGTCAGTCGCTGTGTGGCTCACCCCCGACCTGCTGCTTCAGGCCATCTTGTCCCAGTTTTTGAGGCCTGACTGAGTCACCGTCCTGTCTCAGTGTCCCTGGTCTTGTGTGACAGTGCACCGCAGAGAACAATGGCTGACATGCAGTATCTGAATTGCAAAATGCTTTGACATCAGTGCTGTGGGAAGTTTTCAGCAGGGTGTTTTTAAGATGGTGCTGTTGGATTTTAAAGATTCAGTTCACCCAAATTACAGAATAGTGATTTTCTGTGGTAACCAGCCATGTAGACCGACTGACCTGCTGAACGAAAGCTTCGGGTAGCTCAAGTTAAACTCTGTTCACCTGCAGGGTGTTTGCTGCGGTTGAATCAGTCGCAGGATTGAATCCGCTTCGTGTCGTATCACAGCTGCTGTTTCTACCTTCAGCAATCATTCTGTCTTCACAAGTGTTAACTGGCTCTGATGGGCCGTCATTTATCCGTCACTCCAGTCAGATTTCATTGTCTCACTGTTACTTTAAATAACGTTCTGCAGCCGCGCCGCCTCTTCCATTGTTTAAAGGCAGCGCTGTTTCCTCTCCGTCTCTAACAAACGTTATCTCACTGTGTGAACTCATCAGCTCACAGAGCGCGTCTTAGAGAGACCCCGACCTTCAGGGAAGTTATTCACTGATTTATTCACGTTAATAAGCATTTTGAGGCCTGCGACCTGAACGCTTTATACGCTTCACTTTATTAAAACAAAAAGACAGAGTGTAAAGATTTGACCAAATATTCGGCAGAAAAAAATGTTGGTAATGTGCGTTTCTGCAAACCACAGATACGTTACATTTCTACATTTCATATTATAACGTTTCTGAAGTGACGTAGTATCTGAGCTGACTGGGGTTTTAGCTTTTTAGCAAGACATTGCTGCATTCCCTGTCGAGATAAAAAACAACAAGATATTTTAAGTCAAATCTGATCTTATTCCAACTGTAACCAAACATTTTTTCTGCCTAAACATAACCACAGTGTTGAAACATATCTGTGGTTTGCAGAAATGCACAGTGCAAACATTTATTGTATTGATTTGTTGAATATTTGTTGGCCTCCGAGCACCGACCTGGAGTCAGATCTAAAACGGAGCTCAGTCTTTGTGACGGACGATTAGATCTTTAAAGTGTTTGCATGGCTGGATACCATCATGGTCGAGTAAGAGGATGTGTCTTTGTGTAATTTGGGTGACTAACCCTTTAAACTCCAGAGCAGTCTGTGCTGAGATGAGTTTCAGTTTTACCTTGAGATGAGTCTCTAGAGCTTCTCTCTGTTAGTTGCCTCCATAGAGCTTCTTCTCTTCCTGCCTGGTCTCCATTTCCGCCTGTCGCTCTTTATTTCCCATGCCCAGCCTGACCTCTCTGGGGGGGGTGGGCTGCAGGGGAGGGTTGCTGAGCTGAAGAAGATCATTTCAACTCCGCACCCTTGATCTGATGCCCAATGCTTCCATGTTTCCAGGTGTCACATACGCTGCAAAGGGCTACTTCGACGCTCTGGTGCGGATGGGTGAGATGGCCAGCGAAAGTCAAGGCTCTAAGGATCTTGGTGAGTCCTCGTAGTGGCTGTAGCACCCCTGGTGGGGTGGAGGGGGGTTGCACAAGCAGATGGTGAATGGGATGGCTGGAGCTGTTGGAGCAGAAGCAGCTGATGACCAACCTGAAACCAAACACACACACACACACACACACACACACACACACACACACATATATACACAGCCGATTCTGCGGTACTTTAAAGACTTCAAACAGAGTCGTCTACTCAGAGCTGATCTGATGTTTCATCACCTCCAGTTAAATCAAACACATTTTAATTTTAGAAGAATGAATTCTGCATGTCTGCCACAGCGTGCTCGTTTGGTTAATCTCCTGTTTCCCTCATTCAGAGACGATAAAGACTCTCCAGTTGTTTTTTTACTGCACCGCTGTGAGCCAATCAAACATTCACAAACCCACCACATGGCGATTCGCTCTCCATTCATAACCAGACCTCAGAATATTCACAGCGTCTGAGTGGACGTGAGGAACAGACGTCCAGCTCGCTCAGCTCTCACGCAGCGTGTTGTCTGGTTTCGGTTGGATCAGCCCTGGTTCTGCTCAGTGTCTCTGTCATAGGCGAGAACTATCAGACGCACAGGTAGGAACATCTGTACGCAGTCAGACAGGCCTGTATGTCACAGCCATGTCAGAGACCCAGTCACATGTCGGGGAGTGTGACAAGTCTGCGTCAGCCCTGGATCACTGCGTCCTCTTCGTTCGTTCACCCCGACGTGACTTAAGACAGCAGGCGAGGACTGAAACAGCATCAGAGAGGAGGGAAGGAAGGAAGGAAAGGAGAGATGAGAGGATGGTAAACAGGGACAGCCAAGTGAGGAGGATATAAAAGCTGCATCCATTATTCATGGGGAGCTCTTTTTGGGTGCTCCCTGGCACTTCCTCTGGAGCCTCATCATTTCATTTGTCTCTCTGAGTCGATACTCGGCTTGGCCTGTGTGCCCACGCTGATTCTGGCTCATTCCCGTCCCTCCATTCATTCGTACGGCGAGCTCCGTCTAACCACTTTAAGATCACAGATGTATGAGAGGTTCATCTGAGCGTAAAACCTGCGACTCATCGTAACCCTTTACAGATGGGTTGTTGTTTATATGATCCTGTTAAAAATCAGAACTGTAACAGACAGAATATTTGTTCTTTTAGCAGCAGAAAGCTGAAGCTTCTGTCTTCCATGTCATCACATCATCACTTTATGTGACCTTATCATATGTGCCGTGCAAATGAAACACTTTGCTGTAATTACAGCGGTATGTCCCTGTAATGGCCGCAGGAGATCGCTGTTTGAATAGTTCTGTTTATATGTCAGTCTAAAATTTTAAAAAACACAATAGCTGAAACAGTCATTCTAGTTAAGGCTTCTGTCCTGCGTGTCGTCATGTAAAAAGATGTCATTACGCTTTGCTACATGTCGTGCACACTACGCAAAAACAGAGAAACGAATAATGAATCCATCAAAGCGCCTTTTCACTCTGCTCCTAAAAATGATCATAGCTCAAAAACTAAATAATGAAATGAAAGTTCAAATAAGTTTTAGAGAATTAAGAAATATTTGGGAGGTTTTTTTTGTCAGATTTTTGTATTTTTTTAAGACACAACTTCAATTTTAAATCAGTTATCATAGTTTAGTGACTGACATTTTTTTTTTAGCTCAGGTTGTATAGATTTTAAGGATATGAAGCATTTGAAGATACTTCAGGAAATGACATCACAAGAAGCAAAAGCAGGTACTGGTGGACCGTTTCTACTGCAGAGGTCAAAGGGTTAAATATTTAGTTATCAAAAACCACCTCGGATTAAAAGTGAAGGTCTTCGTACAGCGAGTTATTTCTCAGAAAAGAAGTGCAACATTTTTCTGCATCACTACACATTAAAAAAAATGCACATGAAAGTTTGAGTTGGTGTGCAGACGTGTCATCAGGATATCCCATCATCCATCTGTGCATCCCTGTGTCCATGTGCTGTTGTGCTTCTCACTCTGTCTCACTGTGCTGTTGCAGTTGTCTGTCTGCATGCGTGTTGCAGCTCCTTTTTGGATTTCTTTCTCTGTCAGCCGAACCATGACTCAGCAGAACCTCCCTCCGCCTCCGGTCAGATGACAGAGCAGGATGAGCAAGATGGATTGATGGTGTCTCCACGTATCAGCGGGGCTCAGAGCAGCTGTGCTCTGTGCAGACCGCTCTGCATATTCCATCACTGGTGTGGAGCCGCGTGGCTTCAGAAAATCACCTTCAGAAAATGCTAATCACCTGGCAGGATGCAAAGAGAGGGGCAAACTGTGGGACTGTAAGAAGTCACGCTCAGAGAAGCTCCGCCAAGTGAATCCATGGGTGACACTGTTTCCACCAGATAGAGTGTTTGTTTGTAGGGAGGGTCATGTGACAGCGGGGAGCTCCGACACGTCCATATCCACCTCAGGAGCTCACTTCAGAGGTCTTTAGCAGGGAAGCCATTTTTCCCATTCTCGACACATGCGCATGAATGCAACGTTTTAGCAGCAAATTACTGCACACCGGATTACACAGTCTGATTAAATATATAAAGGGAAATATATTTAAATACACAGAGAGTCTGCAGCTCCTTAAAAAGTCCTTAAAAGTAGAAATGGTCCTCCAGTGCCTACATTGGTATTTTTGTTAACTGTGATGTCATTTCCTGGAGTTTCTTTTAATGTTCATATCCGTGAAATCTGTACAACCTGAGCTAAAAGGTAAAAAAACATTTTGATCCAACAGATTTTTAACATAACCTAAATATTTCTTAATACTGAACTGTGTACATTATTTACTTTTTGGAATATGATCATTTTTATGAGCAGAGTGAAAAGGTGCTTTGATGCATTCATGATTCATTTCTCTGTTTTTGTGTGGTTTTGCACTGCACATAACGTAGCGTGATGACGTCATCATGAGCGTGCAACGTGATGACATGATAGACAGGAGCCTCAGCTTCCTGCTGCACAAATAATAAATGTTCTGTCTATTACAGTTCTTATTTTAGATCTGTTTAAACAGGACCGTGCAGACAACAATCTCCTGCAGCCGTCTGCAGAAAGTCTGCTTTTAAAGGGTTAATGTTATAAATATTCATTAAACAGCATTAGATTTAGATTTGTGAGGTTGTAATTGCCACAAACATTTTTTAATTTCATTTATCCATCTTTAAATTTCTTTTGTCAAAATGAGTCGAGCTCGTCAGCGTGAACGCTCACATTTAGAGATCTTTAAACCGCCTGAACCTCAAACTGTCTTTTTACTTTTTACATTGTTTTTACCTGCTTTTGATTCAGTGTCGATGAAACTGATTCATGATAACAGAACAAACAAGATGCATCAGTCAAAAACCAAAACCACAGATCAGTCTGATAAGTACACAAGAGAAACTAAAATAAGTTAACCATTAAAAAAAACAGGGCGATATTCAAAGTAAACAGTGACTGCTGCCATTTTCAGTTCATGTTATATCATATAACGAAGTGCGCGCGCGTGTGTGTGTGTGTGTGTGTGTGTAATCAGTCACCCGAGTTTTTACCTCACACTTCATGATGAGCGAGGGCTGAAGGCACATTTGTAGAATCTTGCAACTTGTAATTGTGCATTTAATTTGAGTTTTGTTGAGGAGAAAGTGTGTGTGAGCGCGACGGTGCTGAATTAACTTCAAACTGTGAACCCTCTCTGACTGAGACAGTGTCATTAATCAGAGCATTAAGACCAACAGCAGCTAACAGCATTAGCACATGAGCAGAGGATGTGAAGTGCGTGTGATGGGCTGGAAGAAGGAGCAGAGAGCTGAAGAACATGGCGTTCTGCAGGGCGAAGAGGCGCTGGACTGTTTGATGTATTAACTTGCTTCATTAGCATCACTGGAATTATCCAGACTTCATGAATAACATCATGACGTGGACGAAAGTTTCAAAGCTGCTCAGAAGAAACTGAAACAGAGCGGTGTCACCTCTGTCACACAGCAGCTGACGGGGAGGCGGAGTCATGACCTTCTGAACATAGTGAACATATCTGAGGAGGAACATCAGGTGTTCCTGAGTGAAACGTACAAACAGGTACGTCAACCTGCAGCTGCCCTCAGGTGTAGCAGTGACTCTGGGGAGGGGCGTGGCTTAAAGTTTGGTTTGTTTAGAATTTTTTGAGTCAGATTCTTTTTCTGTGGCGACATCTTGTGGTGAGGACTGAAGATTACAACCAGCTGAAACTTCTCCTGGTCAGAATTCCTTCAGTGTTGATTGTTCAGGAGCTGAATTATCCACACAGGTCTCTTCCCTTTTAGAAACAAACACACCAGCTGATTTAAACAAGGAAGAACTCTGAATAAACAGGTTTTAAACAGCTGCTGTTATCAGTAAAGCAGGAGTTACTCCTCTGTGTCGCATCGACACCGCACCTGCGTCTTCAAACAACAACTTCATCAACAAACATGGCGTCCAACACGGAGCGAATTGTGTTGAAGTTAGAACAAATAAATGTTGCACAACAACTACTTTTACCGAAAGTACGGCAACGCAGAAAAGAGAGAAGACGGAGGAGATTACGGTGTATGTTACAGCATCTGTTATGTTACGCTGTAGATGACAGCGTAGGTTATGATGAAGGTTACAATGTAGGTCACAGTGTAGGATACGGTGTATGTTACAGCGTTTATTACGGTGTAGGTTACGGTGTAGGTTACAATGTAGGTCACAGTGTAGGTTACGGTGTATGTTATGGTGTATGTTACGCTGTAGATAGCAATGTAGGTTATGATTTAGGTTACAGGGTATGTTATGGTGTAGGTTACGGTGTTGATTAGAGTGTAGGTTACAGTGTAGGTTACGGTGTAGATTACAGTGTAGATTACAGTGTAGGTTACGGTGTAGGTTACAGTGTAGGTTACGGTGTAGGTTACGGTGTAGATTACAGTGTAGATTACAGTGTAGGTTACGGTGTAGATTACAGTGTAGGTTACAGTGTAGGTTACGGTGTAGATTACAGTGTAGATTACAGTGTAGGTTACGGTGTAGGTTACGGTGTAGATTACAGTGTAGATTACAGTGTAGGTTACGGTGTAGATTACAGTGTAGGTTACAGTGTAGGTTACGGTGTAGATTACAGTGTAGATTACAGTGTAGGTTACGGTGTAGGTTACGGTGTAGATTACAGTGTAGATTACAGTGTAGGTTACGGTGTAGATTACAGTGTAGGTTACAGTGTAGGTTACGGTGTAGATTACAGTGTAGATTACAGTGTAGGTTACGGTGTAGGTTACGGTGTAGATTACAGTGTAGATTACAGTGTAGGTTACGGTGTAGATTACAGTGTAGGTTACAGTGTAGGTTACGGTGTAGATTACAGTGTAGATTACAGTGTAGGTTACGGTGTAGGTTACGGTGTAGATTACAGTGTAGATTACAGTGTAGGTTACGGTGTAGATTACAGTGTAGGTTACAGTGTAGGTTACGGTGTAGATTACAGTGTAGATTACAGTGTAGGTTACGGTGTAGGTTACGGTGTAGATTACAGTGTAGATTACAGGGTATGTTATCATGTAGGTTACGGTGTAGGTTACAGTGTAGGTTACAGGGTAGGTTATGGTGTAGGTTACATGGTATGTTATTGTGTAGGTTACGGTGTAGATTACAGTGTAGGTTACAGTGTAGATTACAGTGTAGGTTACAGTGTAGGTTACGGTGTAGATTACAGTGTAGATTACAGTGTAGGTTACGGTGTAGGTTACGGTGTAGATTACAGTGTAGGTTACAGTGTAGATTACAGTGTAGGTTACAGTGTAGGTTACGGTGTAGATTACAGTGTAGATTACAGTGTAGGTTACGGTGTAGGTTACGGTGTAGATTACAGTGTAGGTTACAGTGTAGATTACAGTGTAGGTTACAGTGTAGGTTACGGTGTAGATTACAGTGTAGATTACAGTGTAGGTTACGGTGTAGGTTACGGTGTAGATTACAGTGTAGATTACAGTGTAGGTTACGGTGTAGATTACAGTGTAGGTTACAGTGTAGGTTACGGTGTAGATTACAGTGTAGATTACAGTGTAGGTTACGGTGTAGGTTACGGTGTAGATTACAGTGTAGATTACAGTGTAGGTTACGGTGTAGATTACAGTGTAGGTTACAGTGTAGGTTACGGTGTAGATTACAGTGTAGATTACAGTGTAGGTTACGGTGTAGATTACAGTGTAGATTACAGTGTAGGTTACGGTGTAGATTACAGTGTAGATTACAGTGTAGGTTACGGTGTAGGTTACGGTGTAGATTACAGTGTAGATTACAGGGTATGTTATCATGTAGGTTACGGTGTAGGTTACAGTGTAGATTACGGTGTAGGTTACGGTGTAGGTTTGAAGGTATGTTGCAGTGTAGGTTACGGTGTAGATTACAGTGTAGGTTACGGTGTAGGTTACAGGGTATGTTATGGTGTAGATTACGGCGAAGATTACAGTGTAGGTTACGGTGTAGGTTTGAGGGTATGTTGCGTGTAGGTTACGGTGTAGGTTTGAGGGTATGTTATGGTGTAGGTTACAGGGTAGGTTATGGTGTAGGTTACGGTGTAGGTTTGAGGGTATGTTATGGTGTAGGTTACAGGGTATGTTATGGTGTAGGTTACGGTGTAGGTTTGAGGGTATGTTATGGTGTAGGTTACAGGGTATGTTATGGTGTAGGTTACGGTGTAGAATACAGTGTAGGTTACATGGTATGTTATTGTGTAGGTCACGGTGTAGGTTACAGGGTATGTTGTGGTGTAGGTTACGGTGTAGGTTACAGAGTATGTTACGGTGTAGATTACGGTGTAGGTTACAGGGTATGTTACGTGTAGGTTATGGTGTAGATTACAGTGTAGGTTATGGTGTAGGTTACATGGTATGTTATTGTGTAGGTCACGGTGTAGGTTACAGGGTATGTTACGGTGTAGATTACGGCGAAGATTACGGTGTAGGTTACGGTGTAGGTTTGAGGATATGTTACGGTGTAGGTTACAGGGTATGTTACGGTGTAGGTTTGAGGATATGTTACGGTGTAGGTCATGGCGTAGGTATGGGGTTAATTCTCCTTTGAGGCCTCTCTTACAGAGGTGGTGACACACAGATGTTAGTGGCTGCTCTCTGGAGGAGCTCCTGGTGTGTGATTGTAGCTTTCACTGACACTCTGGTAATTGAGTGTGTCACAATTAAAATAACAGCAGAGGAACAGTTTAATGGTACATTTCAGCTGCCTTCTCACACACACACACACACACACACACACACACACACACACACACACACACACACACACACACACACACAAAGTGAGCAGTGAGGACTAAACATTACAGGATCAGTCACGTCTTTGGAGCTGAAATCATCTGAAGTCAGAACCTGACACGTCTCCTGATGGCGACACTCATCTGTGTTGTTTCTCACTGAGCTCAGCTGACAGCACGCCGCTCTGACAGCTCCACACAGGAAGAGGAAATGATGCCTCGCTGTGTTTCATTCACTTGTTCGTAATTTACACGATGCCGCTGTGCTGCATGACTCCCTGAGTGGAGAGACGAGATACTCCACGACTGCAGTGTGGAGTGTCGTCCCACTCATCCTCTCCTCCTTTCACTACAGCGTGCTCTCTGTGTCTGCGAACGCCCCCGCATTGATGTGGGAGCTGAGGCAGCCCCGGGAGAACACGCCGACTCTGCACACATTTCTAAAAATAGATCAAACCAAACGCCTCGACTGGAGCCGCTTCGCAGGAGGAGGAGAGACGATGAGAGTACGATGCTCGATCTGCAGCCCAAAAATGGCTCGCCGGTGATGTCAGTACGGCTGAAAACGCCGGCGTCTCTCTTCCGTATACTAAATATGGACATGGTTGTGAGGGAAAAAAAGGAAGGAAGCTCCTGCAGTTCCGGTTCTCCTCTCTGACCATATAAGGGCTCCGCCATTCACATGCTAATGTGAGCAGAGGTGGATCTCTGTCAGGTCTGCGCCGTGGATCACAAGCATCCACTCTGACTCTGCTTTATGTAACCAGAGGAATTCATATCAGGAGATTCTGAATCTGAGCTGAAGTTCATACAGAGACATCTCCACCATCCTCTGTCCTCTGTCCTCTGTCCTCAGGCCTTCCAGCTGTTGCTCGTCTCCTCCTGAGACAGAAACAAGTGTCACAGTCACACACTGCTGCAGTGTGTCACAGTGGAGTTTTTTAAGGATTTGATTAAACCTTTCCCAAACATTAAAGCCTCACTGAGCCTAAGATTAGGAATTAAATTAGCAACAAAAATCTTTATAAAAGATTACACTGAAAGCACCACATTAAGAACAGAAACACACCCTGCTCCTCCCTCTGATGACGGTGTCACTCACAGCGAGATGGAGACATGCGTCATCTTCTTCATCCTTCCTGAGGCGCATTGTTTTGGCTTTTGCAGATTTTTATTAAAAAATATCTGGATTTTTTTAAAATAAAAAAAATAAACGATGCTTCTGGAAATAGAGAAATCATAGTTTTTATTGAACAGTAACTTCCAGGTGGAGAACCCTCATGTCAGTTACATCAAAATGAAATGGCGCCAAACAAACGCTGCTTCAGTTGGTTAGGTTTCAGCCACCTAAGAAAAGCCCCAGATGATGATGATGAGTTCATATTCCTCAGCTCTGACTGAACCTAATCTGACGTCACTACAGATCACACAACAGAAACAAAGAACAGTTTTGATTATTCAAATGTTCATTTGTTTTTTTTTAATAAAAAATATCGTAAAACTTCACAAACATCCTTTTTTCTGTTTTTATGGAGTGTTTTATGTTAAGAGTTGAAATGAAAAGCTTCGGCATCAAATTAGACACGTCAGCGTGTTTTATACGAGTAACTCCTTCCTGTGAAGACACAAGACTGATGCTGTGAGCTCTGTGCGTGCCGCAGACTGTTGGTGAGACTCCGCCCACACACACACTGACAGAGCTAACTGTAGCATCACACAGCTAACGTTAGCTAACAGTTTTTAATGAACGTAACCAGAGTCGAGCCTTTTTGTTGTGAGTCTGTTGGGACTGTTTAAAGGCTCGGAGTTGGATATTAGCCGCTGCTGCTGTGTTAGCTTGTGCTAACCGAGCAGACGTTGAACTGACTGTTCACCATGAGGACGGCGGCACCAGAGACCGTCCTGCAGTGCTGCGTCTAGGTCTGCTGGGCCGTCGGGGATCAGACCCTCGGCACAACCATGTCGTCTACCTCTGAAACTGAGAACGACATGTTTGGTTCTCTGGTCAGCGTGCTGCACATCTTCTTCTTCTCTGTGTTTATTGGCAGCTCACAGATCAACTCTAAAGGTGTGCTGCCACCTGCTGGATCGGGGTGTAGACGCTACCCCGATCTAAAAGTTGGATTTGAGGCTTTTTACCCAGATTTATGTTTCTGATCTGATGTGTGCCTTTTTTTTGTTAATAATCATAATACATTCAGAGATATTTTATATAAAAAGCAAAAGTCATGAGACTGAAACATTTCTTATTTCCAGCGTAGCTCCGGTTCCTCTCCTGCTCAGCTTCACCGTGAGTGAATTAATATCCACATATTTTATACTCTACTACATTCAATTTCCCCCTCGTCGTCCTCTCATGTATTCCCTCCACCCAGGGCTCAGCACACTTTATAAAATCCACCTCATTAAAACAATTTAAGGTTAATTCACATGGCCAAATCTGAGGTTCAGGAAACAATTACCCCGTGGTTAATTAATTCACAGGAACAGGCTTCAGTGTGTCGGCCTTCGAGGCAGATTCCTCCTCTTCATCGGACATGATGAACGGCAGGAGCATGGCTCAGATACAGGCAGTGATATCAGTGACTCCATCAGCAGGGGAGGCTTTTATTCTGGCGGGTCAGAAAGGCACCGTTTCCTTCCTGCAGTTCAATATTCATCAGCAGAGTGTACCCTATAATTTTCTGCTCATTTGTCTCTCAGATAATTACAGCTGGTCTGAGAGGGAAGTGTTTTAAATCAGCGCTCAGGCGGCACAGCTGGGTGGAGGCAGCAGGAGCGGAGCTGGAAACAGGGAGATGAAAGTAATAATAACGAGTCATAAACAAGGAGAGCGAAGCAGCGACACGCCATCATATTATCTGCCATCTCTCAGGGAGAGTCCTCCCTAATATTAGTTATTGTTTTCTTCCTGCGTCTGGTGTGAAGTCTCTCAGTTTGAGGAG
The DNA here is from genome assembly GCF_006386435.1 of Epinephelus moara. NCBI lineage: Eukaryota > Metazoa > Chordata > Actinopteri > Perciformes > Serranidae > Epinephelus > Epinephelus moara. The sequence goes on along the minus strand of NC_065518.1, from coordinate 2,594,091 downwards.
AAAGTGGCGACCTCACCGTGACCCTCGTTTCTCTGAGCCAGCACAGGCTGAATTTCCCTCGAGCTTCAACCCCAATCTGAATTCAGCCGGCGTTCGCTCTGCGTACAGGGAAACTGCAGCGAGAGCACTGTTCCCCCTCCGCCTTGTCATCTCACCATCTGTAATAGTTGTCCCACTCCCACACACATTATCCTACAGGGGACGCTTTCTGCCCGTGTCCAACCTTAAAGAGATGGATTGTTGCGTTTTGACTCATCAGCGGATGACGCGTCTGCGAACAGAGTCCGACCTAAGGGATCTGACTGGAGTTTAGAATTAATTGAGTTATATAAGAGCGAAGGAGCGCTGCTGTTCTGTCAGACGACATGATTGAGTCATTTCAGTGCAGAGTTTCTTTTCGTCTGCGAAGAACACCAATGTTTCTGTTTCTCTACGGGGGCAGAGGTGACCGTGAGACAGGGGCACCTTGATCCTGTGCAGGCTCAGGACTCACTGATGCTCAACGTTAGATACAGAGACGGACGGAGCTTCCTGTCTGTACTCTGCGTTCATTTTGTCTGTATTTGAGCAGGTTTCCTGAAAGCTTGCAGATATAAACGGAGCAGATCGTGGAGGCAGCGTAGCAGTTGAAGCGAGATACGACTGTAGGAGAAGACGAAGACATTAAGATAATGTCAGAACCAAACGAATCAATAAAATAGTTGAAAGAATTCTCCGTCCACATGTCAGGATGTTTCTAATGACCTCACAGACCACCGCCATCAACAACGCTGCCTCTATTTGAAAGTCCAATATTACAACCTCCCCCACCGCCGCCTCGTTTGTTGTTGTGTGAAACTTTTACTCAGTTCAAGTTATACATCATTAAGGGGGCGGGGCCTCTTTGAGTGACAGGCTGTCCTCAGCTTCTCAGTCAGATGCATGCCTCGCTCCTCCACAGCTCCACCCTCTCGCCAAATATGGTCACTTCTGGCTCTAAGAAAAACGAAGGTGGCGACGGCTGAAATGCCGAACTTGAGTTTGAAAATGCACGCCAACAGGAAGTGCGCCAGGCTTTGGAGACAGTTTTCATACTAGCCACATGTAGTGGCAGTTTCCTGGGTCCGTCATGTGATGTCACTGGGCCCCGCAAGATTATTTCCCATTGACATACATCGAGAAAGAGACGTCTGTAAATCAGTGGATGGATTTTTTTTTAGTGTCACAGCCCTCTGCGATTTGCTTCACCATCAAGACTGAACCCATTCAGTCCAAAAACATTTTTAAAGTCTATAAGAGCTGAGAGACTGAATTATAGGCCGACTGGTTTCACTCCTGCTGCTGTGAGCTCTAGTTTTCGGTCTCTTTGTCACCCAGCCTGTTTCATATTTTAACTTTCATCGAGGGTCAACTTTCTATCTAATTATCAAAACCCAAGTGACGGTGTCAGATGGGAGACGAAGCTCTCCTTCGTCTGCCTGCGTCATCCGAACAGCTCCACTGTACCAATTTAGCTTTCCTCGACAGTTTGTGGCCTTTAGAAAGTCCTTGTCCCAGAGTCACCTCAGGAGGTGATGAAGAAACCACACAGAGGAAGGAGGAAGGCGAGACGGAGAGCGATGTGTTCCCGCCTCATTAGCAGCCTTCAGACAAATCACACAGGGCCGAGTACCGCCACTCTGAATGGTACTTCACTTTAACCCCCCCCCCACCTGTCTGCTGCCTTTGTCTCATGTCTCCGTCCTGACTGTCACATTCGTCCACACTGTGAGACAGACGCTGCTGGTGTCTCTGATCGGGGACGGACTGAGTCGTGTTTGACAGAGCAGACGAGCGTAATCGTCTGTTAATGTGCCTTTAATAACCTGTCGGACCAGTGAACGTCCTTGAGGTGTCGCATTGTCCTTCATGTTGGGATTCAGCCAAATGGTGACTTAATGATGCTGATAGTAATGTGAGGTACACACACACACACACACACACACACACACACAGTAGTGGATGGACGACAGATTGTCAGAGTGTTTTGGATCTTTTGGGATTCACGGTTTATAGAATTAATAACTGAACATCGAACCTCTCGTCGGCTCCTCGTTCACTGGTTGTCACCGAGCTGTGAAGCTGTCAGTTTTTTTTCTTGTCTTACAGGTGATTTATATCAACCCAATTACCAGGAGACATGTCAGCATTGTATGTTCCTGCAAACACGGATACGTTACACAGAAGCCACTCGGTTATGGTTCGGAAAAGGCTTAAATACCCGCCAGTAAACACCACAATGTCTCTGTGAAAAACAACCGTAGCGATGCTCTTCATGGCACCATCCACGCTGGAAAAGCAGCGATGACTCGCTAACAAACAACCTGTTTCATTGTTTGCTGGTGTTGAACAGCGGCTCAGCAGGTGTCTCTCAGGTGTCACACCGTCCACCATCGACTCCACCTCCCGATGTCAGTCAGCTCAGATACGACATTGGTATATATAAAAGGTACAAATGTAACGTCTGTGTGGTTTGCAGACACGTACAGTGCCAACATTTTCCTCTGGAGACCTGACTGTGTAGATCACGTCTGTGTTTTTTCCGACAGCGACGGACCAGGTGATGGGACACTTAAAGAAAACAGTTAAAAAATGTCTTGTTGTTTTCCTGCTGTGCGACCCAATTAGAAGCCAGAAATGATGAGTTGGGGTCATATTGACCGGCTGAGGTCAGTGTGTGTTTGTCAGAACAGTAAAAGCCTTCAGATTTTATCTCTACTTCCCTTCATGTCCTCCGTCCCTCCAGCTTGTGTCTCCGATGATGCAGCCTGTAATGATTATGAATCGTTGGTCAGTGCCATCGATCTTCTGCAGCCTGATTCCTTTTAAAAAGGATCCATTTTGCATTTCATTAGGAGCACAGATATCAAACAGAGCCCAGCTCTGACGTGTTTACACGTGTGTTATCAGATTACAGGGATTAGTGCTGTTGTCATTCATAACTACATGATGACAGCGTGGTTATTAACATGTGAGCCTGTGTGTGACTGCCAGCAGGCTGCAGGATTATGTTCTGGACTGCAGATGTACAAAATGTTGATAAATTGGAGTCTGTCGTCAAGTAGCTGCTTAAAATGTGAATACTAATGAGGAGTTGTGTTTAGCTGGAGTGGGGCTGTGTGTCCTCGGGTGTGTTTAGGGGAATGAAAGACCCAGAGGAGCACAACAATAACTGCGTCAATCATGCAGCTTTCAGGAGGACAAATCTCCCTGCAGCACCTTGTGCTCCCTCGACTGCAGCTCTCTGGGGATTAGAGCTGCTGTGTTTGCTTTCAGGCTCCTTTAATAGAGTCCCTGCAGAGAAAACACCTTCCTCCATGTGGCCCTTCTCTGCGCTCCGCTCCCTGCACCTCTGCTGAGCCCATGAGTCATCCTGGACGCAGAGCGGCCGGGGTAATAAACCCAGATGTGAGCTCTGCCCTGGGGTTAACCACGCTGAGTGATGGACCTGTTCCTGCCCTGCAGTCACAGCTGCTCAACACACCAGCAGGCTCTCAGCCAATCAGCAACTTCCGGGGCTGAAACATGAGGCCGAAACCTGCAGTTCCTCTAATGACCACCTGAGGCTGGCTCCAACAGCGAGTCCGTCCCCACAGACCTCCGTGTTAACATGTAGAAATCAACATGTTTACAGCCTGTCTGGTCTCTGGAGATCATTTCAACATTTTTATATGACTCACCTGTTTACATTTTATTAAGGCTTAAAGTTACACATCATTAAGGGGGCGGGGCCTCTGTGAGTGACACCCCTCACTCCTCCACAGCTCCACCCTCTCGCTCAAATATAGTCACCTCTGGCTCCAAAAAACAAGATGGTGGTGGCTGAGATGCTGAAGTTGAAGTTTGAAAACGCAGGCCTTCAGGAAGTGCGCCGGGCTTTGGAGCCAATTTAGGTAGTGGTCAAACAGGTCATTGTTTTCATGATGCTGTTCTAAATCCATCGGAAATTAAAAAAACAACAACTAATAGTTAGATCGAAGACTTCTTTTGCATTCTCACGTTGTCCGCTTGTTACGATGTCAGTAAGTTATGCTGTAAGCCTCCAAACGGCGGTGAAAATGTGCCGTGGCACCAGAGACGTAGGTCGATAGGAACATGTTGTATATTTTTTTACATTTATGACATAATTTTATTACATTTATCAAATATTATGGTTTATTGAGTCACAGAACCTTTTAGCTTTCAGGTCGTACAGATTTTAGGGTTATGAAAAACCAAAAAATACTGATGTAGGCACGGAGGAAATATTTCTACTGCAGATGAAACTGTCATAACAGCTTTTCAAATAACTTCTGGAGTGTTAAGAAATATTTTAATCATGTTCCTATAGTTAGATACTTTTGGATACTTTTTTTATGCTCGATTGTCTCACATAACCTTTTGGCTCAGGTTGTTTGAAGATACTCCAGGAAATGACATCACATTAAACGCTGGTCGCTGTTTGACAGCTGAGTTTTTAGTGTTTAAAGAAGGTTTTTATTTTACAGAATGAATTTTACTCCACTTTAGTTTGGCAGATACACCGACCATAATTCTCTAATGTGATTCTGAGCCATGTTTTTGAAGCTGTTTTTAGGTCTTTACCTAATTTCACCCCACGTGTGCAGTAAAGCTCTGAATCTGAGTATTAGACAAACAATAACAAGCCTTTTTTAAATTAATTGGGTCGGGTGTTTTGCTAGTTTTCCAGACGATGCAGCTCTTAATTAAAATCTGCGTCTAGTTTCTGTTTGTAGACGCTGGAGTGGAGCAGAAAGACTCCTGCTGACTGTCAGCTGCAGAGGCAAACATCAGGTTTTGTGTCCAGCTCGTGGTCGTAGGAAACTTCACTCTCTGTCTGAGAGAGTCTTTGGTTAGTGTTGTCTTTAATTGACGAGGACTCGTGCACGCTGGTGCGGACAACAACGTGCCCCCCTTCTCTAAGCCTCCAGTGTTGTGATCTGCTCTGATTATCAGTAAGCAGCTTAGCTCTGCCGGGTAGAAGTCCACTCTTTCACAACGCTAGGTGGAGATTTTTTGGGATTTATTTGGGTGCAATGAAACAAGAACATCCAGGAATTTGGGGATCTTCCAGATAAACTCATTTGTTTCGAACAAAGTGGTTCAGACCTGCTTTCTGAGACCTGCTGGCTGCTTACAGCAGTTTATAACCTCCTGTTTTTCTAATAAGACCCATGTCGACACCATCCAGAATTATCCTTGAGAAACATTTTATTTGGCTGCAGCAGGTGGAGTCAGGGTGACCTCTGATTGACCATCTGCTCTCCTGAGCTGTTCTGTAGCTGATCTCTGACCTGCTGAGAGAGAAGAGCCCACAGGGATCGATGAAGAAGAGCCTTAATTAGACGATAGACGAACACATTTGTTATAAAAGGCAGAAATAATGAGCAAAGCCAGCACAATGTGAGGCGTTAATCCTCCGGCTGTATTTCATTCCCAGCTGAGCGGTTTCACGTTGGCAGAGCAGCAGCGAGGAAGAGGAGGAAAGATGGAGGGAGGATGATGATGAGTCTCACACTGTAAGGTTACAAAGAGGAAGACTCTGATCTGTCAGCGTTACTGTGTGTGTTTGAGTAAAGGACGAAGGCGTGGTTTCAGCTGTGGAGCGACTAGAGCTGCAGCTACTGATGAAATATTTGACAGATTAATCGGATACTTTTCTTTATCAAAGAGCAACAGTAAATATGCAAATCAGAAAATAAGATGTCTTAAATTAAGAACTTACTGGTTTTAACTGCTAGAACTGTGAAAATAATTAAGCTCCATCTACGACTGACAACACCTGATATTTAGCTTTTCTGGGGGTGTTTTATTTAATTTGCTTTTAACGTTACTGCCCATGGTGCAATGACACAGAGCTGGTTGAAAATTGGCAAACTCAGACATAATGCATTATTTACAAGATTTCATCTGAATGAGCATATTGATTTATTTATTATGTTTACTAGTCCATACCCATTGGTAGCTTTGTCACCTTCTACCTATGCCAATCCTCAATGCCTATGTGCAGTTTCACATAGATTGACCACGTCAGTGAGTAGAAAAACATGGGACACACACACAGACAGAGTTTTCCTCATTATACAGTAAGATGTAAGGGAAACTTTGCAGATTAACAATGTTTGGCTTCCCTTTTTTTTTTTTTTTTTTTTTGTTAATTTTATTTAACAGGGACCATGTGTTATAAACATTAATCTCGAATCACAAGAAGAGATGCATAACACCAGATTTAGTTGACAGCTAGTTTCCATCTGCGGTCCCCACATAAAATAACAAATAACAAAAAAAACAACAAGTCATATCCCCCCAACTAAAGCGGTTATGGCATATAAACCTCCATTTATACACATATAAATACCCACACACTTTGTGCTTCCTGGAGCTTCTTGCTCATCTGCTCATCTGCTTGTGGTTGTCCCCAGTTTTCCCACTATTTGGTGGACTTTTGCCACCAGATAAGTGGAGACCTCCAGCTGCTGGCAGCCTGGAGAGAGGCTGAGTGTTATTCATCATTCTGCCCATGTTGCAACAACACAGAGCAGGTTGAAAATCGGCATAATTAGCCACAATTTGTGAACATTCATAATGAGCCTTCATCTCAACAAGCAGTTATAGCGATTTATGTGAATGCTAATGTTAAGGTTACCTTTGATCCGCTCTGTAAACTGGATGCTCTCAGTTTAGATGCTGAAGCTTTGACACTGAGCTGTAGTGGAGGAACAGAGTGGACCCACAGGGAGGCACCTCAGGAACTGTAGTTTGGTTTCGATTCATCTTTAAATGATCCCAAACTACTGAGACTCCCTGTCGTTTTCTGTCTTCTCTCCTCACTGCTTTTTTCTCTCTTTCATCATTTTGTAATCGGCAAAATCAAATCACGTCTTCTGTTTTGAGGTGGAGCGTTGTGCCACAGTGATAATGATCCATGGGAAACACAGTGTGCTGAATTAAACGAAGCGAACCACCGTAAACCTGCTGTTCATACATTTATAGCTGTTCAACAACTCTGACTGTATTATGATATATCGATAAACACCGTTGGAGAGATATAGAACTCCATATACCATGGTAAAAGATTTTGGCCCCCACCCCTGGCAGAGAGGAAATATAGATTAGAGAGGACTAAAATGATAACAGGACTAAATAAATAAACAGTCCAGTGTAACGACCTCTGATCATCTGTCATTTCCTCTGAACTAAAATCCTCTCTGGAACGTGTGTTTGTAAAGTGCAGTTTTCTGATCTCCCTCCGGCTGCGATCAACATCTGTGTGTGTGTGTGTGTGTGTGTGTGTGTGTGTGTGTGTGGTGTGTGTGTGTGTGTGTGTGTGTGTGTGTGTGTGTGTGGTGCTCCAGTAGCTTGTCGATGGCCGGTGGCTGTTTATTAATGGATGGGATGGAGTGTGTGTTGGGCGCCCTCCAAGAATCAAAGGAGAAATTGAAAGTACACGGCGGTGCATTTATCTGCCTCGCTGCTCCTGATGCCCCGTCCTGCGGCACTCAAACACTTCCACAGTGTTCGAGCTGCTACTGCATTTTCATAAGCAGATGGGTGGCGGGCGGGCAGGCGGGCAGGCAGTGGGGGGGGGGGGGGCTGTAAAGTGGGATGGTGTTTTGGAGACGAGAGCGTTGTGTTAAACTCTGGACAAAAACGTGTTTCTTTGTGGTGTCAGGGCACAGGTCAGAATGTTATTTATACAGACGTGTATTTACTACACAGCCGTGGTGGAAGAAACACTCGCAAGCTAAAACGAAGCGACTGTTAGCAGTGAAATATATTAAAATATTCAAAGAGTGCTGATGGTGAATGTAGAGACCTCAGACTGTAAAAGGTCCTGGAGTTTGGCATTTTGGCTGTTGCCATCTTGGATTTTTGGAGCCAGAAGTGACCATATAAGGATGATAGAGTGCAGCTAACACTAATGCTAGCTGCTAGCTTGGTTAGCACAGCGCATTAACAGCTAAACCAAACTAAAAGTATTAAAACAAAACGGACTGACCAGAAAAACTGAACATGCGACTCTTAAAGGGAAATTTCGGTTTATTTCAACCTGTCTCCTATCGTCCTAAATTTGTTTCAAGTGACTAGTGACATAAAAATAATAGTTAGCATGTTAGCCGTTAGCCTAGATACAGCCAGGGCGCATAGTAGTGTCAGACCTGTTAAAACGTAAGTGAATGGGCATACTTCAAGTGCAAAGTTAGTCCACTAAACAAGTTTTTTTTCCACAAAGACTGATCGGGACTGATTCCTTGTTTACTCCCGTCAGCGCAGAGGTCACGTGACCGCGGCCTTTCAAATGACGTGTGCAAATTACTGGCTCATGATTACGTGAGATATGTTCACATTCTGGTGCATTAGTTTTCAACTTTGTGAATCTGGGGTTCCGCCATGGTTAGGTTACCTGACTAACGCTGTTGCCATGGTAGCGGCTCATCAAGAAACAACATCCACCTGTCACTCAGGTTGTTGTTGTGTTTTTAGCTCCGAGTACAGTGGACCGCAGCTTTCTGACCAAACGTGAAAACATGACGAGGAAAAGACAGAATCAAAGATAAAAGCAGAGACGCATCATCTGACACTGTTTAATGTGAAAGGTCAGAGTTTGGGAACTTCAGCCGTCACATAAATGTCGATGTTCAAGTAGCAGCACCTCAAAGTTCAGTCCAGTACTTAAGTAAATATGCACTCATGTCCGCCCCACCTGCTGCTCTGACCTTTCCTAAATCCCTCCTACTTCACCTGAGTCTCGTCAGCATGAACGCAGCACTTCCATTAAGCCCATTAATCCCCTTCAGACAGCCCACTCTCACAGTGTCTCCTCTGACTGTCCACCGTCCACTGTCCACAGGTCCACCGACACTCACTCACCTCTGATGTCAGCTCCCTGTCCATCAGCCACGAGGCCGATGAGTTAATTGGATTGTAGATGTGTTACAGATGTATTATAGATGTGTTATCGACAAAGTGGCGCCTGGTTTATATACAGAGCACTATCACGTCCTGATGTTGGTAGAAATGCAGTACATTTATATTGTGTTTTATAAAATGTTTCTAGGTTTAATCAGCTCTTGTGTTCTTAAGTGTCATAAACATCAATTTTGATTCGTGTTTTAGCGTATATGTAATTTTATTAGTATTATATTAACTTATAGTTACCAGATTGAGTGTTACTCAGCACCGATATTTGAGGCAGATTTTGCTACGTGCCCTTATAGAACGACTCGCATGATATTCTACAAATTAGCGCCCCAGGAATGACGTCACATCCCTAACATATTTAGTAAGTAGTAATTAACGTAAAGTTAAAGATGTTAGGTTTAGGAATGTACCTCAAAATGACTCCCGTCAGCTCATTGGTCACGTTATCACAGCCTTTCAAAATTTTTGGGATACGTACGAATCAGGGTGCATTACTTTTCGTAGGAAAACGTACAAACAGCCTGGTAAACGTAACCAAACATTTTTCATAGTTTGTTTTTAAGAAAGAATCGTGACCGAGTTATGTCCCATTTATTTTACCCTGTCAGAACAGACAGCGCCCCCTGCTGGGCAGAAGTTAAAATGACTTTAGCCTCCTGACACCTGAACTGCTGCTTGGTGTGTATTTTTAATTTCTCCAAGCTGTTTGCGATCAGTTGAATCGGATCAGTATAAGAAACTAAACATTGTCTTTGTACAGGAAGTAGTTGTGGAAAAAAATAATATGTCCTCATATGTGGACAGTAGGTTTTATTTAATGGTCACATGAATGTAAGTATGAAACTGTTTATTTCAATGCCAGAACATGATTGGGCAAAAAAGTCCCAGTGTCCTCAAACGAGACAATAAAAATGTCCCAGTGTCCTCAAACAAGAGGATACAAATGTCCCAGTTCCAGTGTCCTCAAACGAGACGATAACAATGTCCAAGTGTCCTCAAACGAGACAATAACAGTGTCCTAAAACGAGACAATAACAGTGTCCTCAAACAAGACAGTATTAAAGCCCCAACGTCCTCAAACGAGACATTAATAAAGTCTGAATGTCCTCAAACGAGATGATAATAGAGTCCTCAAACGAGACAATAACAGTGTCCTCAAACGAGAGGATAAAAATGTCCCAGTTCCAGTGTCCTCAAACAAGACGATAAAAATGTCCAAGTGTCCTCAAACGAGACAATAACAGTGTCCTCAAACGAGAGGATAAAAATGTCCCAGTTTTCTCAATTGAGACAGCGATGAAGTCCCAGTGTCCTCAAACGAGACAATAACAGTGTCCTCAAACAAGACAATAATAAAGTCCCAGTGTCCTCAAACAAAACATTAATAAAGTCTGAATGTCCTCAAACGAGACAATAACAGTGTCCTCAAACGAGAGGATAAAAATGTCCCAATTTTCTCAATTGAGACGATGAAGTCCCAGTGTCCTCAAATGAGACATTAATAAACGAATACTTTCTAATTTACAGTGTCTTAACATCTTATTGATAATCATAAATAAACAAGCTTCAGCCACAACATGAGATCAGATTTTGGACCTTGTCCACTTTTGTCTCGGAATCGGCTGCAGACTGAGTTGGCAGAGACGGCCGCCATCTTGTTTTTACATGGATTAGCATATTGTACAAAAAAGTGTCCACGAACGAGGACAACAGGTCTGAGTGAGGCAGAATGAAGCATAAGGAGCAGCAAACCCAGAACATGATGTCGTATCCTTTGCTTTCTTGATTCTTATTGGCTAATATAAACAGTATGAAGTCGACGTGTTGGTCGGACTCGGTACGCGTCTTTGTCGCGGCTTTTTAATGATGAAATCGGAGGCATCTCTGTCAGTAATGAGTGTTTACGTCGTTCTGATGTAAACACAAAAGTTCCTCTGATGTCGCTGACGTTTTAACTAAGCTGAACCCGAAACGTGCGGCGTGATGACATCACAGACGAGCGCGGTTCTGCAGACAGTGTGTGAACAGGTGGAGGCTCTGACGAACTGCCCGTCTGTGTGTGTTTCTCTGTGTCGTGTGTCTCATTGTTCTCGGGGTAGTTTGATCTGTCGCTGTCTCTCCAGGTCTCTCCCTCTGTTCTTTGCTCAAACTAGATCTTTTTGTTCCTTTTTTTTACAACGCATTGCATATTCAGAGGAGGCAGCATGTAGGTATCTTAAAACGACACGCACCTCCCTGGCTGCATGAATCATCCTTTACTTTTGTCTTTTTCTTTCTTAGCTTTCAACTTCCTCCTGGGTTCTGCTTCTTGGTGTTTCCCCCTGTTCTGTTGTAGCTCAACACCTAATGTGTTAATGCAGAGACAGATTTTCTTTGGTTCTGCTCTTCCTGTGTGTCTCAGCAGTACGATGAGGAACTCTTGGTTTCACACTTTTAGATATTCAGTAGTTTGCTTGATTAGCTCTTTGATTTTTCTCCCCTTATTCTGTCTGTGCTGCATATTTCTGTACCGTTCTTTTAATTTGTCACCTTTTTTAATGAGTCTCGTCTGCTTCGTCAGTTTCATGACAGATGTTTCATCCTGTCCATTGCCTCCTCCTCCTCCTCCTCCTCCTCCTCCTCCTCCCTCGACACCCTCCACCTGTCTCTCATCTGTTCTGTGTGGCTGCATGCTCTGGTGTTTGCACGATGTATGTAGCTCTGGCCGACACTGGGAAGATTTAATATCACTCTTCTCTTCTCTCCCCTCCCTTTGTTTTGTTTATTCTTCTCTTTGTCTCCTCTGTGCAGGGGAGGTGCTCTTTCAGATGGCTGAAGTGCACAGACAGATCCAGATCCAGCTTGAAGAGATGGTGAGCATGTGGTGACGGTGGTGTTGCTAAAATCAGCACTTCTAAAGCCACCAGTCTGGAGCCAAACAGACTGTGGGCCTTTTGCTTTGTAATCTCCACACAGCACGATAGATTTTAATATTTAATACTCATAAAGGCACACTCTCACACACTCTCACACACTCTCACACACTCGTACTGTGCAGGAGTCGTTTAATACCTCCACACCGACATTTAGTTTTCAGGGTGTCCATCTTTCCCAGTCTCGTGAACGTGATATCTCAAGATCGCGTCAAGGGAATTTTCTTAGATTTGGCACAAACGTCCACTTGGACTCTAAAAATGAAATTATTAGAATTTGGTGGTCGAAGGTCAAAGGTCACTGTGACCTCACAAAACATGTTTTTGGCCATAACTCAGGAATTCATTCACTAATTATGACAAAACGTCACACAAATGTCGACCAGGATAAAATGCTGAAGCGAAAAAGTCAAAGGTCAGCTTGACTGTGACATCATCATGTTTTACCGTCATATCTCAGGAACAGAAGGGGAGACATTTGGTCAGATACTGAATTGGTGAACGTGTCGAGTTTGTAACAAACACACTTTATTTTGAAGTGAAGTGAACATGCAGCACAGAGCTTGTGTTTTGAAGTGCTGTTTCCTGCTGTAGAGTGAGTGAATTACAGACAGCTACTTGACAGAGGCAGCAAACTTCCTCGATGAAGTATGACGCTGAATATATTACTGTTTGGACCTTGAACGAATGCCTGAGGAGGAATCTCGAGGCTGTGGCTGCACCAGTTGGGAACCACAGGTATTGATCTTTTCACAGACATGGATGGAAACCATAATGTGAGGTGGTGATTCTAGTTTTCCGCAGGCAGCAGCTTCACGTAACGACGGTTCGTTCACTGATCTGATGTGTGAATTGCAGCCATCACAGACTGAGAACATTTTTCAGGTCACTTCCCAAAGAGATCTTTCTGGATTCGTCCTCAGAGGAAATTGGCCAATTGTGGCGACATTAGCAGAAACATTTAGTCAGCCCAGAGAAGAAATGAGGAGCTTTAATCTTAGTCCTGTAATGGATGTCAGTGATCCAAAGCAGTGTCATTTACAAATTATCTCTTATCCAGAGAGAAAAGTGACGTTAAGCAAAATATTCTCCCAGACTCATAAACTGGTGTGTCCTCTCCGGGCGGTGAACTCAGAGCTCCTCACAGTCTGTGCTCACTTCCTGCTTTGTCAGCCAGTGTCTCCTGCTGATAGTAGTTTGATGAAATATGAATTATAAGAGACAACAGCCCTGTTTATACAGAGGTGGCGCTGTAGAGCCTCTACAAAGTCCCTCTGCTCAGAGGGTTAGGAGCTCCTGGACCTCATTGTTCACTATGTGTGGACATTTTCTGTTCTTCTTCTTCTTCGAGTTAGCCGATAACTGCTAGCAGCTGCTTTTTAAATCTCCTGCAGTTGGTCGCATGTATAACACGTCATCAAAACATCACACCCGTCCCACCCATGGTTAGAATTCCTTCAGTGTTCATTGTTCAGGAGCTGAATTATCCACAGAGGTCTCTTCCTCTCAGAAACAAACTCAGCAGCTGATTTACACCAGGAAGAACTCTGAAGAAAGACATCTCACGTTAAAAAGTCAGTCCCGTTGTGGAGGTGCTGCTGCAGTGGCAAAGATGAAAACACGAATGTCTCTATCTGTCCTGGGCTACAGTAGAAACATGGCGGTGCAACATGTTGATCTCTGTGAAAGAGGACTTGCTCCCTGTGTAGATATAAACGTCGCATTCTGAGGAAATGCAAACACATACGATTTTTACTCTCAGCTGATTATACACTAAAGAAAACAGACTGATTATATTGGATTAAAATCCTCCACAGTGGAGCTTTAAATAACATTTTCAATGTAGAACTTTGGTATCAGGGTATTTTGACACTGTGGTGTTGGTATTTTTATACCTCTGTAAAGGATCTGAATATTTCCTCCACCACTGCAACTGAAGTATTAAATATAGAATATTAAATAGTTAATTATGATTTGTAGTTTCCTTGGTAATATTTCAGCACTGGCTCCACCTGCACACAGAGAGGCACACACACACTAAACATGCAGAGAGACAGCAAGTTGACTTTGGCGTGCTTTTACATACCAGACATCCTCCCATAATCCGTTGGGTGTGACATTTCCGACAGCAAAACAAATCCGTCCCTTGGAGTCATTCTCGCACCACAACACTGCAGCGTCACATTCCTCTGTGAGAAGAGTCCTCTGTGGTCGTCCGCAGAGCCGCAGGACGTTCATTCAGTGTGTTTCTGTGTCTTACAGCTCAAGTCCTTCCACAACGAGCTGCTCACCGAGCTGGAGAAGAAGGTCGAGTTGGACGCACGCTACCTGAACGTGAGATTCACTCTTTGATGTTCTGTAGAAACAGAAAGTCCCTAACCATAACGCTCATATCTGTTCCACCATTCAACACCTTTCAGCCTCTTTTAGTTTACTGTTTTGGTTTTACAGCACATGAGCTGTTTGCTTCAGTCTCATCAACCTCATTTCCAGCAGCAGCAGGCGGCCATTTTAAACCTACGATACACGACCTGCTGAGCACCACACAAGCAGAGTCAAGAGAAGCAGAGTGAAATATCTGGCTGATAAGACCCAGATAATGTCTGAGCACTTTGTGGAGAGCTAAGGGACTGTTCTTTATTCATCAGAGGAGGGGGTGGCTGCAGTGTGACCCTCCCCTGAAGCTCCAAATATTTTTCCTTGACTCTCGCTAAGTGACTGGGGAAAATCCATGATCCCTCCACCATAAATTAGTGATTATATTTTTATATGATTTTTGGAAGTTAACAAAGCCGGTGATCTCAGCAGAGTCATCGACCCCCGCTTCAAATATTAGATTGGCTCTCTGATGAGGAAAAGGAAAAGGTGAGATGAATTGTAGATGAGGTCTCGTGATGAGGCCCGACCTGCGGCATTCCAAGTTATTAATAACATACAGACACGTCCCGTACAATAGTCCACCTTCCACCTTCTCTTCCCTCTTTCTATCACTCTCTCTGTCACACACACAAACACAGCAGCGCTGCTCCCGTTGAAGCTTCAGATATTCGCAGGTAAATACCACTGACGCTTCAAAGGCCTTAAAATGGTATTTGTGACAGCCCTCGAAATATCAGACTATAGAACACTGACCAATCACAATTGAGTATTCAGCAAAGCTAACAGTGTGTCTCAGACTGCACACTTCTGTTCTAAACACTTCATATTTTGAGTGCGCTAAGTGCGTTCATGCTGCATGGTACGGGAAAATGCAGTGTACAGTCCAAAGTTGCACTAAGTACAAAAAGTGTTGTTGAATAGAAGCCGTCAGTAATGTTTGTTGGGTCTGTAATGATTTGGTACCACCAACAAAAATGTGAGCGCTAACGTTAGCTTGCTAGGTAACAGCGGCACATTTTAATCAGCACTGATGATAATGCTCCACCTTCCGTTTGCAATTTGCTGCCTAAAAAGAAGACAAAGAAGAAGAAGAGGCAGTTAAAAAAAAAGCCTTTGTCACTTCCAGTGAAAAACAGCAGTGTGCGATTTGAGACAACACTACCCTGATATTAGTGCACCACACAGGAAGTCCACAGTGCACTACACTGAAGTGCACTAACAGAAGGATGTGATTTGAGACACTCTGGGTAATAATATATTGAATAACTCTCTCATTGTTGCGATCACCACCTCAGACTGAGCTGCAGCTCTCACCATTTCAGTAAAAAAAATCCAACTTGATTCCACCTCAAATAATTAATTGAACAGCCTGTATTTAAAGCATCAATCATAATCATATGTACATTATGTAACAGCGCGCCTGACCCGCCGTGTGCTTGAATGCAACACCACTTTTAACTGTGCTCGGCGTCAGTCAGGTCTCTCCAGGGAGTGGAGTTATGGGGGATACAGTATGAACCATGTTCTCATAAAATCATCGGCCACGCTCTCTCCTTCATTTCCCACCGGCTCTCATCCAAACCACTGCAGCAAGTTACATAAATTACTTCCCACTCTGCCCCGTGAATCATGACTCATTCTGTGGAAATAAGGACTTCTGCAAAAAAAATAAACAGACAAATTCATTTATGGTGATCAGTGGTTTGGAGTCAGTCCCAGAATCATTTCACCGTTAGAGACGGGGGATGTACCGGCGTGTTTGGAAACCTCCACGATGAAGGTCAGCCAGTCAAAAATTCAGATGCATTCAAATGCAAATCAGCTGTAGAGCTGCTCGATGAGCTCATCCTCTACTCTGTACAGTACCAACATGTTCTCATCCCAAATACTGCCACTTTGTCAGTGGACCTGCACGACAAAATATGAAGCACGAGGTTCCTTCCTGCGATGTTTACAGAGGGCGTGTCGTATCATGTGCTTTCCTTAAGTTTAGAAACAAGACTCTGTGGTTGGGTTCAGAAAAAAACATCATTGTTTGACCTAAAATTCACACGTGAAACAAACAGTGGGTGAAAGTCCAGAGTTTGTTTGACCCGTCCATCTCTGCTCCTGTCCGCCCTGTTTGGACTTTCTCACTCTTTATATTACAGTAGTTGCTTGTGGCATCGTGAACTGCTGGCAACCGGTGAGTATCGTAACGTCTGTGACGACGTCCACTGACAAAGCGGCAGTATTTGTCAAGATGGGGGTGAGAGCGGGCTGATACACATCCACGCACGCAACACATCCTAGTGTGTCTTACCTCTCACCCAGTGCATGCTGGGATATGCTGTAGCTGCTATGACCAGGCACAGAAAAAGAGAGAATGCATCAATTCAAACCTGCAGATTAATTTAGGTTTGGGGAGAAACAGAAACAAGTTCTGAACTCTAAAATCAGCTCAAACAGAATATGACAAATAACCAGATCCTCCGTCAGCTCTGCGGTCCGTCCAGTGAACCAGCAGCGACTCGTCAGTGAATGTTTGTCGGTGTAAAATATCGTGTGTGGATGCTGCAGACACATGCAAGCTCTGCCCTGCTGACTTTGTGCTGCCCTCCTCAGGCTGCGCTGAAGAAGTACCAGATGGAGCACAAGAGCAAAGGGGAGAGTTTGGAGAAGTGCCAGGCAGAGCTGAAAAAACTGCGCCGAAAGAGCCAGGGCAGCAAGCACCCGTCCAAGTATGGAGACAAGGAGATGCAGGTCAGTCTGTGTGTGTGTGTGTGTGTGTGTGTGAAACTCAGAGTGCGTAGGAGGCTGAGGTGTATTGAATGGTGCAGACTGTAGTTCCTGGTGTTTCTGTGGCTCAGAAAGCTTCCTCATGGTCAAACGCATGACAACATGGCTACAGACAATACGATCCCTCTGGCCTCAGCCCGGTGTGTGGTGCAGACAACCTGCAGGCCTCTGGGGGAAAAAACATTCATCATTCACGTCATCTTTATTTCAGCAGAGTCAGAGTCAGACCGTTAGTGAACTCACGCTGACTCGTCGGCAGAGCGCAGACTCTGCTCCTCAGATGCTGTTTCCCTCCTCCTGATGGGATTTGAGCTTCAATGCGCCTGGTAATCCGTGACAGCGCTGATGGGATAGGACGTGCTGAGCTGAATAGGATGGGACCCCCGACTGGGCGCACGCAGTTTGGGTGCCAGTCTGCGAGGGCCTTCACTGTGAGAGGAATGGAGATAGAGAAGGTTACGATTTAAACTCACTGCGGGCTGAACAGCAAAACAATCCCAGAGATCTCAGCTGTGATCGGTACCGTAGGTTTGGAGGTTTAGAATATAACAAAAAGGAAAAGCTGACGTTTTTCAGACTGTGGCCTTCGTCAAGGTCAACACCTGCAGAATGCATTTAAATGATATCATTATCAAAAAACCCCACAACAACTGATCACATTAAAGACGACCAGGGATGATTGGATGTGGACCAGCGTGCAGTCTGTCATGTCTGTCGGCCAAGTCAAGATTTTATGACTCCACCATCACTTGATCTGTCATAGTGACATTGTGGATGGACAAAAATGTTGTGTAGTCTGAACCTGGCGTTAGAAGGAACCGAGAAAGTCGGGGAAAGTTTTTAAGTTTCATCAGGCTACAACATGTTCACCAACCAAAGGAAGAAAAGAACACGAGCATTTATTATAATCACAGTGTTTAATTCGAGCTTCTCTACATTCACTTTGTGACTCTGCCACAGTCCTTCCACAACGCTCCCCGTCCACATCGTCTCATGATGGCCGCTCTCTCTGCGTCTTACATAATATTTGTTTATGAGATGTAGGGCAGGTGAACGGGTTGAGTGAGCCATATTTCTCTCATGTTCAGGTAACTGTTGGAGCGGAGGCGTGAGAGACGCTGCGAGTCTCTCTGTGTGCCCCCGCCTGTAGGCGTTCTGGTGACACATGGTGGGCGTGCCCTCTTACACAACCTGCACAGGAGACGCTGCTGTCTGTCCAATCAGCTGCTCCTCCTCAGCACGATGAGAGGCTGAGAGAGAGCTGAGGGAGGACAGAGTGATGAGGAGCTGCAGGACTGTGTAAACTAACGAGCTTTAATCTGGACGGAAGTGACCAAAACTAAACGTTCAGATTTTGAAGCTCGCAGCTGAGCTGTGGGTCGGCTCAGATGTCACACACACTTCGGCGAGTTTCTGTGTGAAGCGACACTGACAGGACAAAGGCCGCAGCTCTCCGGCTCAGTCTGCGACTGAGGGACTTCTGTTATATTTCTGCCTCGTAAGCATTTAAAGTGTCAAATAATTAAACTCACAGTGGAACAGTGGATATGAAGCTTCATCCACTGATAGCCTGTCGAACGATGTCGTATGCAGCAAAAACTAATCACCTGCAGCCCCACTGTGGCGTCTCCGCAGACGTCATGTGGGAATGTACAGTATTTTATTCTGTTGACAGACATTTTAATCCAGAGGTAACCTGCAGATAGTTTCTTTATCACAGAGGCTGCTGTTGGTTAAAGGAATAACACAAGTCAAGAAAACTATTGATACTGTGTCAGTGGACAAACCTGGATTCATGTTGTTCAGATTACCGACACATTTAAGGTATTTTTGGCGGTTACGTGCTGTTGATCTCGCTCTGCTTGGCCATCAGGAAGCCCAGCTTTTGAAGAGTGTTGTGATAACCTAGTGTTCGAGACAAGAATTAGCTGCTAGCCACCCCATGCTCCCTCCGCCTCGCTCCCCACTGCTGTGGAGTGATTCCCTGGGAGGAGAGCGAGCAGTGTGTAACAGCAGCAACAGAAAGTTTGCTGATCCGGCAGTGAGTCAGGGGAGCTGAGGTTTGATCTGGCTGGATTCATGTTGCTGCTGCCGCTAACTGAGGGGTCAGTCTCCAGAGCTGCTGCCTGGTCTCCTACTGGCAAGATGGTCAGTGGTGGCGGGGAGTGAGGCGGAGGATGCACTGTGATTCGAGGCTCTAGCTAACACAGAAGGCTAAACTATTAGCATCATTGTCTCTCCATCTCTGGAACGCTGAAACTGACTCGTGTTTTGTTTAGTTTACTCTCTGTATGATCAGTCTGTCTTCCTGTTTTGGATTCTTCTTCACTGAGTTAGACTTTCCAACATGTTCTCGTCCCAACTCATTAAATACCGCAGCTTTATCAGTCAACCTACAAGTAAAATATGATGCTCTGGGTACCCTTCTGTGTCAGTTTTGGACGTTCAGGGACGGCGCATGAATCTACACTTGTCACATGCATTGTGTCTTTTTTAAATACAGTTCTGCAGACAGGCTTTTTAGAAATACACACTGGACACAAACAGCAGGCTCCTGGGTAAAAGTCCAGAGCTTGTTGGACACATCCAGCTCCTCTCCAGCCTGCCAGCGGTGTTACAAAAAGTCGCCGCCCGGTGTGTATCTTACTGCTGAGGAGGGTGCCTCTGTGCAGTGGTGTCTGATGCTGACGTCCACTGACAAAGCCTCTGTATTTGACCAGTTGGGGGGAGAATGGGCGGGGCTTTCACCATCTGAAGGGACGTGCACGCGAATCTGCATTTGTAGAATAGCCAATAGGAACGCACTCTCTCTGAAATGTCCTGTGATTGGACAAAGTGTCCTGAAAACAAGAGGAGGAGCAGATGTCTAGTTTTCTCTCAGACCACTTGATGTACAATATGCTCAAAGGTTATTGTGGGATTTTGTTCAATTTTGACAAAATAAGATTAAGAAATCAGAACAACCTGACAGGACAGAGTCAAAATCTGAATCCGGATCTTTTAAATGACCGTCAGTCAGGTGATCAACAAGCCAAAAAACAACAGCTAACATGCATTATTGAACACTGTAGTAAAAACCTTTCCACACAGTAGGAGCATGTGTGGTTTCAGCTCATCATGGCCGCACACAGAGAACATGATGTCAGAGGTTAAGGGTTAATTGTGCAGCATTTCCAGAGTCTGAGGCCGTCGCCCCACACGG
The DNA here is from genome assembly GCF_006386435.1 of Epinephelus moara. Taxonomy (NCBI): domain Eukaryota; kingdom Metazoa; phylum Chordata; class Actinopteri; order Perciformes; family Serranidae; genus Epinephelus; species Epinephelus moara. The sequence goes on along the minus strand of NC_065518.1, from coordinate 2,573,880 downwards.
CTCCACAGGAGCAGCAGGGGACGTAATTATTGTGTAACTGTTAGTGTTGCTCCGATGGATGGCTGGTGGAGCGTGAAAGAGGCGGCCGGGCCGGTCGTTACAAAAATCGATACACTGAGCTTTATATGAGGAACAACAGCACGGGAACGTTCAGTCTCAGTTCCTCTTATCGGCCGTGACAGACACAGGATCAGCTCAGATACAGACCTGTTGTTTCATCTGCTGACGGGGACAGAACGTCCACAACTGGACAGATTCACTGTTTTTTTAAATTTTATTTCACAGTGTGTGCGTCTACACATGTATGTGTGTGTTCGTCGTCTCCAGTGAGATGGTTATTTTTCCTTCCTGTTTGCACATATCTCAGTCTTGTTCACACATTTCAGTGAAATCTTGCAGGAGATCAGCTGTGGGTCGCGGAACAAGGGACCATGTTTGGTGCAGAATGAAAGATATGTGAAATATTCAGTGTTTCGATGCAGACCTCCATTTTGCTCCGGAGTTGCGAACAAACCTTTAACAATCAGACTCATGTTTTATAATGTGGAGGATTCTGCAGCGTTAGGTACTGTCCGGTTTTTGCTCGTGTGTGCTGCGCCCCTCCTGAGCATCATGTGTGTGTTCTGAGGGCGCCAGATTCTCACTGTGCGTCATATTGACCCTCATGGGGACCAGGTCTTGGCAGGAACAGCAGACACCAGCGACCTGCACCCTGACGCTCACAGACGAACAGAACAGGACACATTTGCCTTATTGAACATATAGTATTGAGTATATATGTTCGTCTGGGTGTTTGTGACGGACAGATAATATGTGTGTGTGAAGCCTGAAAGCTTCTCTGTGTGGATGTGTGTTGGCTCACTTGCTTCTACCTTTAGTTAAAGGGATAGTTTTGAGGTGGGGTTGTGTGAGGTACTCATCTATAGTCAGTGTGTCACCTTCAGTGGACGGCAGTCGTCTGAATCTGAATCTTAAGACACGAAAAAAGATTTTAAAATCCATGACGTCACCACAACATAAGGTCTGTGAGCCGAGATTGAACTTGTGGGCGACAACATTGCCACAAAAACCTCTATCTCTACCCTGCTGTATCAGTTTCTTCCTCTGACCTGTGATAGACAAAGAACTGAAGCCATTAACAGTTTCCCCGTCACAACAGGCTCTCTGACAGGAAGTATAGTCTACATATAAACAGATATTGATTTAACAGCATTTTCTAAAATCCATTTTGTAGCTGCCCCGTCCACAGCAGGTCATTACTGAGCTTCTGTGTCCGTACTACTTCCTGTTTCTCCAAACTGAGGGCCGACTGACATGTTCGTACCACGCTGACTGTGGATCAGCACCTCCAACAACCCACCTCACAAGATCCATCTGTCCCTGTTAGTGATGCTCGCTAGAGCCTTTCTAGAACAGTGGGAAAAAAACCTCCCACCTCAGAGTGAAGTCGTGGTCGTTCTCTCCTCCTGCTCATGATTGATGTTGATATTAAAAGTGGAGGCGATGGGAAGTCACCCGTTTACAGCGGTGTCCCTCAGGGGCCATAAAGCAGCTCGCTGCTGCCTGAACACAGTCCGATAACTCAGCTGCTACATCTGTGACTGAGGCATGATGGGAGGAAAAACACTCACTTTGTGACTTTTGATGAAGCTAATGTAAAAGAAATGACTCATCCTCCCTCCCACGTCCCCCCGCATCATGTCCCTTTGTTTCTCTGTTATTGCAAAGAAGACATTAGACATCATGGCGAGTGCTGAAACAGTGAGTCAGTCACTTAGTCCACTGGAAGAAGATTAATCTTTAATAACTTTGGTTAAGTTTGAGCCGGTGGTTCCCAACCTGCGGGTGGAAATCCCCGTCAGAGGTGACACAATCTGAGAGACAGAAACTGAACAAGACGAATGCGTTTAGATACATGAAATAAAATAAAATCTCCGCTCCTTCCTGAGTCGTTTACCTCCTTAAGCCTCTGCTAATTATTCAGATCAAACAACCTGAGGAGGGAAGAATCACTTTATAATGATGGTGATGATGAACTGCTCACAAGTCACAGACATGCAGCCTAAAGACATCACATCATATTAATGTGTCACAAGCCGAAGCTCTCAATGTACTGGTCCATCTACGTCCCAACCCTCACCTATGGTCATGAGCTCTGGGTAGTGACTGAAAGAATGAGGTCATGGATACAAGCAGCCGAAATGAGTTTCCTGTGTAGGGTGTCTGGGCTCAGCCTTAGAGATAGGGGGAGGAGCTTGGAGTAGAGCCGCTGCTCCTTCATGTTGAGGTGGTTCAACATCTGATCAGGATCCTCCTGTGTACTTCCTGTGCCGGTAGGAGGCCCCGGGGCAGACCCAGAACACACTGGAGGGATTATATATCTCATTTGGTCTGGGAACGTCTCGCGGTCCTCCAGGAGGAGCTGGAAAGTGTTGCTGGGGAGAGGGACGTCTGGATGCTTTGCTCAGCCTGCTGCCCCACACAGTTTAATTTCACAGTTAGTATGTTCACAAACCCTCAAAAGTCTTTCAAAAGAAAGGTAGAACAAAACACAACCATGTTTTTTTGTCCCCTTCTCTGGCTCCAACCTCACTTCCTGTACACAGAAGATCTCCAACTGTTGAACTGTCGGTTGGATAAAAATGAGCCACTCAAGCTACAAAGACGTCTCCTGCCTCTTTCCTCTGACATTTTACAGACTGAAACATCAGCACACGGCGGAGATGAATCAATATTGAAGATAATCATTAGTCGCAGCTCTGGTTGGGATTCATGCGTGTTCTCGGGCTCCTGAGCTGCAGACTCAGGTGAAGAGGGAGCAGAAGAGGAGACGTTACATCAGAGTTCAGAGACTCTGAGTGGGAGGAAACTATTTCTGTTGAGTTTCCTCTTGTTACAGTAGAAAGATCAGATTGTTTCAGCGTCTCTTTATAAAGATGATGTTTCTCAGTATGGCGTCTGATATTAACACTCACACCCGTCAGCGAGTACAGAGTAGTAACACCAATCAAACACACAATTAGCAGCAGCCCATCAAGAGAGGAAATCCTTCACGGGTGGAGGTGAAAGTGTGAAATGTGTGTGAGCGACATGTGGAAGCACTTTCCACCTGCCTGTGTGTGTTTTCTCTTTTTAATGAGGTCAGACGAGGCAGCGCGTCCTCAGATGAGAGCGGTGTTCATCCACCAAACAGAGAGGAGACAAATAAAAATTTCACCAGAGGAAAAATTCGTTTTTCTGTGAGGACCATGAACGTCACAAAATATCACAACACCTGGTAGATGTTGAGATATATCAGGGCTAATTATGTAACTTAGCATTAAGTTCGTAAAGTCATTTACGGGGCGCTAATTCATAGAATATCATATGTTATTATAAAAACATCAGGCAGGAAACACAGCAAGATAATAATTTACAATAATGAGCAGAAGTGCGTCTGAAGGGAGTTTGTGCTCAGCAGTTTATTTCCAGATGAACTCTGACAGCTGCAGCTCTGCTTCGTGTAAATCAGGTCCACATTTGAACTCTGTGTCCGCAGCTGAGACGAGTCTGAAGGTGATTCCTGACGTAGATATAACGACTGGTATCAGGCCAGAAGCACCAGAATCACTTCCACCCCGAGATCCATTTGCCTCTCAGCCGCGTGTCCTCTCCTTCGTCAGTGAGACGGAGACACGTTTGTCTCTTTGAGCCGTTGATCTGAGGAGAGGAGTCAAGGTAAACTCAGAGCTGCATGAAAGAATCTGTGCACCATCACACAGAGAGGAGCTCGGTTTGATTTCAAGAGAACACGGCTTCACTTTTCAACTTTAAAAACTGATCAGTTTGTTACACAGAACTTTATTTCTATAAAAGACTTCAGCGGCGAGGCGAGTCAAAGTGCATAAAACATCAAACGCATGGAGACAAAGTGCAGAAGAAACAGATTATAAAATACAAAACCAGTTATCAAAGAGCCGAGAGAACAGAAAATACTGAGCTCGGATAGAATGAGACAAGACACAGAAGCTGAAGTCACACAAAGAAATGAATCAGTGTTTGAGTTAATAAAAACCAGCAGCAAACACAAGAGTCTTCATTCAAAGCTCCACACGCACACAGGTGTGTTTTTAAAACACGAAAACAACTGAAGGTGCTGTTCATGTTCATAACCTGAACCCTAAAGCCACTCGAAGATAAAGATGTTGGCCAATCAGAGGCTTGGATACCACCGCTGTGTCAATGATTTTTGCATCAGACACCGACACACAGAGGCACCTTTCACAGCCGTATTGATACACACCTGGAACGTCAGGTTTAGAGACAGCAGGCAACAACGCAACTCAGCAGACCTGTCCCAGACCACCTGATGGTTCACGCTGCGGCAGAAGATCAGACATGTTTAGATGTCACAGTCCAACATGTCTCACTGTCAGCAGAGACCAGGAGCAGATTAAAGGCCAGTTATAATGTAATGATCTGATCCCGTACAGCCTGATGGAGGAAGTCAGCTCTGGTGTCAGAACGTTCAGTTGTTTTAACTCATCTCGTCATGAATCTTTGGTCTGAGCTGCTCAGGTTTTCCTCCCCCGTGTCAGTCTGTCAGCCTCTGGTGATTGACGGCTCGGCAGCGGCGGCGGCAGCCCTGACCTCAGCCTGCTGGTCTGAGTCGGACCAACATGGTCACTCGCTGTGTGAAAATCCTCTCCACCTCCAGCGTTTGTATGATTCATGAGTGACCTCCGTCTTCCTCAGCGTGTCACAGTTTCATGTCTCACTGTGAACACTCAGCCTGGTTCAGCTCTTTTCCTGCTGACTGACCATTTCCTGCCTGATGACTTCCTTTAAGGTTGCATTTCGGTTTCTTGTGTTTGAGGGTCAAACTCTGGAGGATGAGAGACGGCAGGTTTGTGGCTCCTCCATGTGGCACATCCTCAGTATGTCAGCAGTGTTTGCTGACGATGAGATGAGACGTGTAACGAAATGTCTCAGCTGTTATTTTTATGGACTTTTTTCCTCTTTAAATATAAAACTGTCAGATAGTTTGTATATATTCAAACATTTTTACTCATTAAAAGCTCATTTCAGATTCAAATGTGACTCTGTTCTCGGGGGAATAAAAATAAAAACCAATAGAATCATGGGATCAGAGGACGGATGAGACTAATTACTGGAGTCTTTCCAGTCAGTCCGGAGTCAGTACAGAGACACAAGCATCAGTGGATCAGTGGAGAGGTGTCTTCCTCCTGAAGACCTCTGAGGGACTGTTCTTTATTTATCAGCACGCACACAGTCAGTGTCAGCGACGTGCTTATGGAGACAAACATGACAGCAGAGGTGGGAGTAAGTCACATGTGCACATCTCAAGTCTTTACCTTGAAGTCTTCAAGTTACTTTGGTGAAAATCAGGCAAGTCACAAGTCATCAAATTCTGATGATCTGGTCAGACGTTAGTTTTCTGGCCAGAGCGTCAGCTAACGAGCTAATAAGTTAGCTACAGAGACACACTGCTGCTCTTCCTCTGACGGTTTTGTATTGATGGAAGAAGTCGGATGTTCTCATGGTCGTGTTGTTGATTTTTGAGCTGCAAACCTGCACACCATCGTTCTCTTCTTCCTGCGGTCATCAACAACAGAATCCTTCTATTCAGATTTTATTATTATGCCTGGAGGCGTTGAGCTTTGGGGTCGTCGATCCCGTTCTTGTGAACGTGATATCTCGAGAACATCTTGAGGGAATTTATTCAGATTTGTTGGTTATTTTTCTGCCTACAAGAAGAGAACGTCCCCAGTGTTCTGTGTTTAGTCTTCACCCTGACACTCACCGCTTCTGGAGTCAAACATGAGCTCCCAGCTTCTTTTCTCTTTGCAGGCCGACATGAAACGGCCTCTTGTGATTGGTCCAGACTTCACACATGAAAGTAGTAAAACTTTTTAGGAGGGGAATTCTTTATTTATTCTTTATGTGCATCTACATTTTAATTTTTATAATTACAAAGCAGGGCACAGAGAGCTCCATGGTGTAGACGAAGCGCAGTTTAAGACACTTTGTTCCCAAACATGACGACAGTAACTAAGAGCATCTGAGAGAAGCTGAAAGTTCTTTAACTCCATAAGAAAACATGTTCAGAACCTTGATCCCCCTCAGAGGGACTGACGGTCTTTAAAATGAAGGCCTGACTCTGACAGACACAGTTTAATAATAACATTATTAATATTTATCTATTGAAATCGATTTTCATCAGAAACACAGCGACTAACTGATCTGAGATCAGCAGCAGCATCTTTATCTCTGCAGATTTCTGACCCAGTTTTAATGTTTACATAAGCGTGTTGTTGAGGCAGAAATCTCTCCTAATGAATGCATGAATTATCTTAATGAATGACCTCATTAACACGTCTGGTTTTGGCTGATTACAGCACAGCGTTAGGTAACTTCACATCTCGCCTCCTCCACTTTGTTTTTTCTGCATCTCCAATTTAGCCTTCAGCAGATCTGGTGTCAGTTCGATCAGTCAGTCATGTCCGGTGGTGCGTAGGCTGCAAACAGCCCGGCCACGGTCATCACCGCCTCACAGTGGAGCTCGGCGCTGTCTGCCACTCGTGGGAATCTTTTAATGCTTTCAGTTACATGAGTGAAGCTGAGGACAAAGAGGGTCCGACCCTTCCTCCCTGTGTGTCTCTGAGAGTCAAGGTGATGAGTGGTTCCACTTGTGTGATGCAGAGAAGGCGTCCTGCAGCTCGACGCTCAGAGGACTCAGTGGGCTGCTGAACGAGTCGAGGGTATAACAGCCGACAGAAGGTGAACGAGTTTGTGTCGGAGAGGCGGGAGCTGCAGGAAACACTCACAGACACATCTGCAATCTGCCAAGTTCTGATTCATAGTTTCCAGGTCTGATGTGACATTTTCAGAATGAGCAGCCATTAAGACTTTCAAATCACAGTTTGTCTGAGTTTTATATGTCAGGGTCGTGATGCACGAGGTCTGATCGAGTCTGAAACGCCATCAAAACACCGTCCAGAGTCATTAAAGCTTCATTCAGTCATTCAGCTGACACAGAGGGGTTCAGTCTGTGGAGCCCACAGGTCTGAAGATTCTCCACAGTCATCAGGTGAAGTCGGTTTATTTCTATAAGACAGTTTAAAATCAACCAGCAGCTGAACAGAGCAGGTAAATATGAAACAGGATAAAGGAAATAAATTTACAGACACAGAGTAATAAACTGCAGTTTGTGGCTCTTAAACTTTGTGACTTTAACCCAGCAGTGTGATAACGTCCTGATGAGGACAGGCGGCCATGTTTGTTCTAACGCCATCCTTTGTTTCCTCCCTCTCCTTCAGTACGTGGAGGCCATCAGCAACAAGCAGAGCGAGCTGGACAACTACATCGCCGAGGGCTACAAGAACGCTCTGTCCGAGGAGAGGAGGAGGTACTGCTTCCTGGTGGACCGTCAGTGCGCCGTCGCCAAGAATAGCAGCGTCTACCACGGAAAGGTGAGAGGACACACCCCTCCTCTGCACTCGTTTATCTTCTGGTGATGTCATGGCGAGGTGGCGTCTGTAGCTCTCAGGTCGTACGTACACAGCGCAGATCTGAAATCACTGATTCTGGTGATTTCAACATCAAAGACAGATTTTTTTGTCATTGTTTCAGCAGCTTTTTGACAAAATATTTAATCTGCACAGGTAAACTTTTCGATACAGAAATTTAAAGCCACATTAAGGCAAGTTTAAAGCTTTAAATCCAGACGTCTTACAGATCATCAAACCACTGCTTATGAATAAATCACCTGTTGTTTTATTTAAGATCTGATATCAGGGGCATGTGCAGCTGCGGCTCTGTGAAGTATTATTTATTAAAGAGGATCAGATTAGTTAAAGTCATGGGTCCCTCTGAAAGTTTGTGACTGCAGAAACAGAAGAGACTCCTCAGGTGAACAGGTTAAAGGTTCATTCCTCACATTAAGGCGAGTATTTTTAAATCACAAATGAAGGATTATCTAATTAAAATGACTTTATTGCATAAATTTCCACAACAGAATTTATTTTGATTTTTATTTTGAACATTTTCTCTCCACTAGCACCCAAATCTTTAAACTGACCAGTGCGTGAACAAATGTTTTCGCCTGCAGCGTCTCACTGTCTCGTTTTTTTTTTCCTTCGTATTTTTAGCCGATGAAAATTCAAAACATTAGCACGACTTACTCAGATGTTCAATAAGGTGCAAAATGACAACGTTTGGACACACTGTGCGTCAAGTCAAAGCCACAGTTGTTTTGCACCTTATTAAAGGTGTAAGTGAGCGGTGTGCTCCAGGAGTTCCTCATGGCTCAGTCCTGGCCCACTGAACATTTTATTTAGTCTCACATGTTTCTGAGCAGCCATGTTGATTAGTTCCATCTGTGAGTGACTGCTTCGATACGTCTGTTTCATTCAGGAAAAAGTTTCTGCTTCTGCGTCAGTGCGGCTGGAGACGACTCTGTCCTTCCTCCTCTCCCTCCTCCCGCCTCACACTGAGGGAATTTGAAGTAAAGAGGAATGAGGAGGAGGAGGTGAGGAGGAGAGACTGACCTACTTTGGCAGGAACACTCAGTGTGTGTGTGCGTGTGTGTGTGTGTGTGTGTGTGTGTGTGTGTGTGAGAGAGAGAAAGTGTCTGAATGGGTGATTGATAGACGGAGGGAGGAAGCTCATAACACAACCTGCTGATGTGATGATGCACAGACAGACAGATGGACAGATGGACAGACGGACAGACTCCGATCTTAAATCTATATATTAGTATATATCTGTATGAGATCGTGATCGACAGGAAGTGAACTGGAACCAGTTTGATAACAGACGACTGGTTTCAGCTTTGATGCTTTTCTTTGTCACGTGATCGTTAACTGAACGTTTTCTGGGGTTTGCATCGTTGGTCGCTCCTCGTGTCGCCTCTGATGTCATTTGTTTGTTAGAATCAGACCACAGCTGAATGAAATCAGCCAATCAGAGCCGAGGAGTCTCAGCTGTCGATCACATCGATAACTGCGGGTGAACTGAGGTCAAACTGTCAGCGCTGATCAAATACGAATCAAGATTCTGTCACCGCGTTTCTGTTTCTATCCTCAGATGGTTTCAGAAACGTGTTTGTGACACAGCCGCCATGTTGGAGACAGTACAAAGCTCCGTCCACCTGCCAGACCAACTTCCTTATTTTACATACAGTCACATGATCGCAGCCCTCCAAAATACGCAGGTTATGCGTGAATTACTTTTCGTAGGAAACCTCAACAGCATGCACGAGTCCCCCTAGTGATACTTTGTAGTACTGCAGGGCCACATAAGATTATTTTTAAAATATCTGTCCTGTATGATTCCTAAAATAATCCCGCTATAAATTGGATTAAAAATGTAAATGTTAGTTTGATAAACCACATTTAATATTGATTACTGCTTTTATCAGAGTAATCGTTAACTGCTGCATCAAAGTGTTTCTACCAGAAGTCTTTCACGCTGCTCACAGGTCCTGCACAGAGCTGTTAGAGTGAAAATAATGCGAACGAGTTCACACTGATCAGAGACATGTCCCTACTGTCCATACACAAACCTACAGCCTTGTAAAGCTCTCTTTAGTTTCTGGTACCATTTACAAACTGTGGTGTCTCCCACACACTCTGAGTTTCTGTGCTGGGAGGTAAGAATGAAGGAGAACGCTCCACCGTCTGCTCCTCGATTCGATCATCACAGTCCCACCCACGCTCCACCTCAGCTATTTGAAAGGGCTAACTGAGGTCGTAGTGACTCATCTTCTCTCCCAGCAGCAACAAACAGTGAGACAGACACACAGACAGGAGGACAGGGGGCCGTCTCATTCATCCATTCATCGGCCCAACTCTGTTAATCCAGCCTGAGCGCTTCACTGTGACCCAGGAATCAGCAACGACCCGGCTGCTGCTGTTCAATGAGTCGTTACTGTACTTTTATATTTGTGTTATACACACACACACACACACACACACACACTGCAGCCTCTAACTCTAACTGTTCATGGATTCAGAACTCCCTCATTTAGTCAGATGCAAATGAGCGGAGTGGTTATGTAACTGTCCTACTGTATAATGTATGGAGGAGATGAGAGTCGGTCCTCAAGTCCTTCCCTTCATCCGTCCAATAACTGCTTGTATCAATAATGTGAAGACAGTGGCTCCTCTGCAGGGCGCTGATTTTCATTAGTTTACTTGAAGTTTGCAGCGGTGCCGATGAAAGAAAACAAATGCCTCAGGAGGAAGACTCAAGAGGACTGTAGGCGCTGGGCCTGACGTAGACAAGTTCAGCTGTGCGTTATCTTTAATAGTCGAACATTATTTTGACCAGTTTTGTTGGACTCCCTGCTGTAATCAGTGTAATCAGTGTCATTTTTTTAAATATATTTTTGTCCCTCTTGGACGGACCTCTTCATCAGACTTCTTGCGTCATGTTTGCTGTAATTTTCAGATCAAATTAACTTCTCAGTTTGTTTCTTCTTTTATTGAATTCTTACAGAAGTCTGATTTTTTTCTTCCTCTGATTAATTTGGTTTTTGTGTCCTCTTATCTTCTGTCAGGCCGACTCTGTGAGAGGATACTTAGCTGTGACAACAGGTTGCGGAGGCGATCACAAGCGCACACTCAAGCACACAAATGAAACCGCAGAATTTTCCTGCTGTAAAATCTCTTTCAGTGCAGTAAATGACTTGATGTCTTGCCTTAACTAAGGAAACCTTTTAAGAGATTCTGTACGACACCCTTAAGTGATTTCCTCAGCTAAGGAAAAACTAAACCTCAAGGAGTGAACTACAGGTGCTTTGTGCAGCCGGCCTTTCTTATTCGAGTCTTTTTATTTTTCTGGACTCTGACGGAGGACACGTATCATGTCTTAGCGGGACCTCCCTAATAAACAGCCTCTCCTCTTCTGTCTTCCAGGGGAAAGATCTTTTATCCCAGAAGATCCCGATGTGGCAGCAGGCGTGCGCCGAGCCCAACAAACTGCCAGACCGTGCCATGTTCCTGGCCCAGCAGATGAGCGGTGCGGCAGGCGCCATGGTCCCCGGTCATCACCCAGGCATGCCCATCTCCGAGCCCATCCCCGGTGCTAAACCCCTGCCGGTGCCTCCAGAGCTGGCGGCCCTCAGAGCCAGCGGAGGGATGGGACAGCAGGTCAGTGTCTGTTGTGTCTTCAGTCCTCGCTCAGTCCAGCCGAGAGCCATCGACTATTTATAGATGTTTTATAGGAGGATGGGTTGTCATGGAAACAGCAGCTGTGATGAGTGATGCGACTGTTGATGTGTTTGGTTTTTTTTTTATAAGTTCATAAATCTGTTCAGAGATTCAAACACATTTGAACCTGCGAGGACGCTCGCTGACACGATGCTCCACCCGACCTGCTCCTCAAACTCCTGAAGCTGCAGAGGACGATTAAAATCTAAATCTAAGCAGAGTGTTTTCTTTAATTGTCTTAAAATCAGAATGGTTGTGTTTTCATCACCTCAGAATGAGACGTTTATATCTACATGGGGAGCAGGTCCTCGTCTCTGCACCCTGCAGTCCAGAGCCGGGTCTGACCAGCTCTGGTCTCTGCAGCAGCCACTCCTCTGATCCATCCATCTAATCAACTGATCAGTCCGACACAAACTGATTGATTGGAAGTCTTGTCTCAGTTTTCCATTTGAGACTCAAAGTCAGTTAACTGTTGCTTAGATCAAAGATAAAACTCATTTAGAGCTGCGTTCAGGGACCTGCCAAAACCTCAGACTTCAGAGAGACGATGTAGATCTGTCACAAAGAGAGAAGGTTTGACCATCCAACACATAAAGCTGAGATTGGTCCTCACAAAGATAGAAATAGTACACACACACACACACACACACACACACGCCTGACCTGGCCCGTGTCGCTCCCTGATGTTGCTGTGGCATCATGGGAGCCCTCATCGCTCTTGTGAATGCAAATGAACTCGTAAGCGATGCTAATTAGCTTGTTGCACAGAAGAGGCTTAAATTCCTGCGTTCCTCGGGCTCCTGAAGGCCCCGCCCCCTCCTGCTCACTGAAGACAGAAATGAAAAGCCGTCTTCAGTTCGGCTCCTAATTTAAAAAGCTTGTTTCATGTTCCAGATTAAAGAGCGTGTGAACGTCTCGCAGCGTCCCAGCAGTCGCTCCATATGTTTATCTGTAAAGCAGCGTGGGCTCAGATGTGGTCGTTTCATGAAGCAGCGTTTCCTGACCCAGATCTCTCCACCTCCTCCCTAGTTATTATTAATGAGCCGTCTGATGTTACGTAACGGCCTCAGGGAAACGGTTTGTTTTAATTGCCTGTATGCAAATGTCCTCATCTCTGCAGAGGCTGATGGGTGTGGAGGGGGGCATGCCGGTGATGAACGGCACCGCCGGCGCTCATGGAGGAGAGGACTACCAGCAGTGGATGGAGGTCAAAGTGGCCCAGGGCAAAGTCTCACCACAGACCCAGCGGCACGGAGGGGAGGTCTACTCCAACACACTGCCTGTACGCAAGGTCGCCCCCGCCAAGGGCAAGACCACTCTGAGTAAGGACACTTTCTGTGTACGCTGGGTGGGCCGTATGTCCATCACACTCCATGTACCACTGCTTGTTCAACATGGGATGTTTAAAACAACCATATTAGAAAACATCCAGTATGAATTGTTTTTAAGTTATCCACGTAAGACTCAGTTTAGCGTTTTGGCGTAAAAAGACAACGAGAAACACGCTGCTCTCTCCTGTCGAGTTTTTGTATCTGCACGGCTCCAGATTGCAACCATGAAGCTGCATTTTGTAACCATGGAGCACCAGTGCCATTTGCAGATATTATTAATGTATGAACTGAAGAGCTGTTCCTGTGTTTCCAGCTCACAGTCAACAAATCATCACGTTAAATGGCGCCACTGTAATGGTTTAACTTCCTGCTAACAGCTAACTGCTGAGAGCTACCTAATAACAGCTAACTGCTAACTGCTGAGAGCTAACACCTAACCGCCGACAGCTAACTGCTGAGAGCTACCTAATAACAGCTAACTGCTGAGAGCTAACACCTAACCGCCGACAGCTAACTGCTGACAGCTACATAATAACAGCTAACTGCTAACAGGTAACTGCTGACAGCTAACCACTAACTGCTGACAGCTAACTGCTGAGAGCTACCTAATAACAGCTAACTGCTGACAGCTACATAATAATAGCTAACTGCTAACAGCTAACTGCTGACAGCTAACCGCCGACAGCTAACTGCTGACAGCTACATAATAACAGCTAACTGCTAACAGGTAACTGCCGACAGCTAACTGCTAACTGCTGACAGCTAACTGCCGACAGCTAACTGCTGACAGCTACCTAATAACAGCTAACAGGAAGCTTCACAGCAAAAACATCAACACACTTCAGAATAAAAGCACCAGAGGTTCTGCTTTATTTCAGTATAACAATACTTTATCTAACTTTATAATATAACAGTGCTTATATTGAAACAGCACTTTATTTAACTTGATAATTTAATAATACTGTATTTAACATTATAAAATAACTGCACTTTGTTTTAACAATACATTATTTAACTTTATTATTTAATGGAAGGTAATTTAATTAAATTTATTCAAACAATACTTTCTTTAACTTTATAAAATAACCACTTTATTTTACTTTAATATTACTAGGCCCCTGCCCCTGAATAACAATGTTCCTGGTCATTATTTAGGGCCATTAGTCGACTAGTCGCCCGCATGTTTATGATATTAATTTAATTATTGAACTATATATTTTAGGTGGGGCAACACAACGGTTTATAATAGTATCAGTAACATTGTTAACACTGTGCTACATTACAGAGAAATACAAAACCGTACTAATGAACCTTCATTAATATAGGCCTATATTTTATCTACAAGTGCACGTCACACACTGAGCGAGCCGCCTGTTAATGACGCTGTGGGCTAATGGGCATGTAGCTACTTCCATGTTTCAGATGATACGTCATGTTTGTAGTCGACCAATGAAGATGAGTTTACATATCACCTTGGGTTCGTCCTTCACCTTCTCAAAATGATCCCACACTTTGGATTTCCTGCCCGACATGTTATTAACTAGCCTGTGGAATAACCGCAGGTACCAGCCCTGGAGATTAACCTGACTCCTGTCTGACTGCTGAGCGTGGACACTTCCTGTGTCTATCCTTTCAAAGTAAAGTCACACATGGTCCAGGCATATAGGTTTGGATTTATTTTGACAAGGTGCAGCTCCTGATAGAGTTCCATGATTGTTTTGTCTTGTTTTCTGCAACTATTAGACCAATAAAATCCCCCCCGACTGTGAGGGGGCAGCCCGAAATATTACGGCACTTTATTTAACTTTAATGCAACAATAGTTAATTTAATATTTAAAATATTTTAGTCGTCCACAGAAGAAGAGATTTCAGAATACTGAGTTATCAAAATACTATTTATTGTGTATCACTATATAGCCTAAAAATATTGGGATATAACTTTTAGTCCAAATCTATCTCTCAGCCCGACTGTGTACAAACGTTCAGAGTTCTGGGAGGAAGAAGGTTTGTAGTTAGCTTTAACTTCTCCCAGTAAATGTTTCTTTAAAAGTCTCCCAACATGTCGGAGATAAAACCCAGAGACAGATCTGATGGATCATCTGTGTGAATCAGAAACAGGCCACAGCAGCAGCAGCAGCAGGATGAGACGTGATATTAAAAACAAGAAGAGTAAAAATAAATCCAGAGCAGATTCTCACTAAACACTGAGTCATCTGAAACGTTCACAGAGAGCTGGTTTGTGTCTGATAAACACCTGCGGACCTCAGCAGAGGAACACACAGCTCAGATAAGGTGAACGGGTTCTTAGCAGAAACTTTACAGATGTGAAGAGACAAACTGAAAACTGTCTCTCTTCCTTCCTGTCCCAGCGGAGACCCGCACACTGCCACGCTCCAGCTCCATGGCGGCGGGACTGGAGAGAAACGGGAGGACCCGAGTTCAGGCCATCTTCTCCCACGCAGCCGGAGACAACAGCACCCTGCTCAGCTTCTTCGAGGGCGACATCGTGACCCTGCTGGTCCCCGAGGCCCGCGACGGGTGGCACTACGGAGAGAACGAGAAGACCAGGATGTGAGTCAAAGTTTTTATTTTGTTAACGTCTGCAGCTTAGAATGAGTCAGCAGATTTATCAGTGTTTGCTGTGAGGTGTGATTATTAATCAGTTGTAATATCATAAACATCCCTCTGAGTTAAAGCTGTAAACAGATTTTATTTTATTTGTATTGTTGTGTTTTTATTGTCTCTTTTTATTTCTAACTCGTTTCTTCATTTTTTCTTTTGCGTCTGACTCTTAAACTTCTTTAACCTGTGAGTTTTCCCGCTGTGGGATCAATAAAGTTCATCGTATCATGATCAGTTTGTTGTTTTGACGTCTTCAGGCGCGGCTGGTTTCCCTTCTCCTACACCCGGGTCATCGCTGAAGGTGACGGCAACTCCATGAGGCAACTTCGAGTACACAAGTAGGTTGGAGGAGCTTTTAGAGATTCACTGAACACGAACCAGCCGAGTGTGTGATCAAACTGATAGATCTGTTTTGTCGACTTATTTATGGTAATTTATGAGGTGAATATTAACATCTGATTGTAATGAAACTTTATTTACTTCTTCAAATCTTTGTTGCTGACGACATTTATTGGTCGAAGAGTTTATGAGCTGAAAACTGAAACCACAGAAACGTTACATTTGTATGTAATGACGCAGCGGAAACATTGAAACCGTGGTTATGTTTCGACAAAAACATTCAATCAGAATTTGGCCTTAAAATACCTATGGGCGGCTGCACAGAACACCTTAAGTTAAGATTTTTCTTAAAGTCCTAGTTAAGTTTCCTCAAAATAAAATCAGTTGCATAAAACACCCTTTAGTCTTCTCCTTAAGGTACTGATGGTTTTCTCCTTGCATTGGTCTTACACTTAAGGAATCCCTTAAGTTTCACAAAAGACCTTAGCAACCAAAGTAAGGTTAAAAAAAACTTAAGGTACCTCTGACTCTCTGATTGTATTCCTCCAGAGGTTTAATCTTTCCTCCTCTGACCAATAAGGTTTTCTTGTCTTCTTTTCTTCCGCCATTTTTTCTCTATCGAACTATAAGATAACTTTGCGAGACGATAACAGGCGTCACAAGAGTCCGAGCAAACAAACCATCTCCATGGAAACTACCTCTGTAAAATCTCTTTCAATGCAGTAAATGCGTTCTTCCTTAACTAAGGAAACATTTTAAGTCCCTCAGCTAAGGAGAGATTAAGGGCCTGTCACAATACCCACACTTCCCCTGGAAATACCCACTTGCAATACCCGCCCTAGATTCCAAGGGAGCCCCGACCCACACTCTCAACGAAGTGGAAGATGAAATTTCCCAGAACACTTTTCGAAGTCAGCAACTTCGGCAAGTTCTGGAAAACAATTTGTTACTGTGCGATCGGACTGTAGGCTATACAAACAACAGATGGTTGGACTAGCATGAACTCATCAGCAACTCGGTTGAACACTTCGATCAGAACTATAAGACGTTGTAGGCGCCTCCTGTTTTCAGCATCTCTTCTCCGTTGATTCATCAGATGGAGAACACGCCACAACACAAGCGCTGGAGCCGGCATTTTCATTGCGCCGCTACTATGCGTGACGTATACCTGCACATCGGCCACGCCGATTTGCGTGAAGTGGTGTCTCGTTTCTTAGGGAAAGATCCCTACCCTAATATGTCTCACTTCCCTCATCAAGGGTTATCTCGCAAACGAGGGCACTCAATACCAAGTGGAAGATTTAAGGGGTAGAAGTGGGACAGGCCCTAAGCTTTATGTGTCATACTTAAGGAGGAATTTAAGGTGTTTTGTGCAGCTGGTCCCTGATTTTTGGGGCGACCTGTAGCTCACCTGTTGGAGTGTTTGCCCCGAACCGTTCTCAGGGAAACACAGAGACGGGTCACCAGTAAACAACCGGAGTTGTTGTTTGTTGGTGTTGAACAGTGTCTGCAGCTCAGCAGGCGTCACACCCTCCCCTCCACCTCCTGATGGCGTCAGCTCAGATACAACGTCACTTTAGAAATATGATACGTGTGAAAGTACAAACGTAACGTCTGTGGTTTGTAGAAAGAACGCCAACATTTTCCTCTGGGCTGAAAACTGAGAATTAAACAACCAATCATGACAGTCCTTCAGAAACCCTCTGACGGCCCTCCTGCGGGTCGTCTACACCCACAAGCTAAAATATTTGTTCCTGATGTTTACCATTTGCTCATTTCCTGTGCACCTGTGTGTCTCCAGCCTCCACGGGAAGAGCAGCAGCACAGGGAACCTTCTAGAGAGAGAGGACATGGCTCTCCCTGCCCCTGATTACGGCACCCAGTCCCGCATGGCGGCACAGAGCGCCGCTGCGCTGCATGGCAGACAACAACGCCCCTACAGCGTGGCGGGACCAGGCTTCTCACAGGTGGGGGGCCTGCAATACAAACACACATGCTGGCATCCACCCACACACCAGTTCACACATAACACATGAGCTGTCACACGAAACCTGGCGAAGGTGTCGCACTCGTCTCCCCAACAGAGCGCTGCTGACCTGAGATAGCTTCAGGCAGGACGTCTCTTCTTCTGCTGCATATAGAGAAATCATGTTCGTGTTTACGGAGGGTGGAGTGTAGGATGTGGCGCCTGGCTGCCTGGCTCTCTGAGGGACGTGCTTCTGACAGGCGTCCAGCTGATAACAGAGCGAGAGAGGAGGCAGCCGCATCAACGAGGGAGGAGGGGGGGTAATTTTTCAGAAGGCAGAATCAGACTTATGCAACGCTGAACCCTTCTCTATCAGCTTCCCTCCCACGCCTCACCTGGAACATTACATGTGGGCGATGCTTAATTGCTCAGCAGTCATGTAACAACTTAAAGTGTTCCTCCGCCTCACAGCGCTCAGGATGGAAACATCTTTGCTGACATTTAAGGAGTCGGTGTTATGCATGTCAGCGATGCTTCCACTGGATCATCTGTATGTCCGAACACCTGAAAAGTTCCTGTAGACACACAGCTGTGTGTCCACAGCGTGAAAGTGTGTGTTTGAATCTGCAGTCAGGACTCCAGTCACACCAAAACATATTTATTTAGATGTTGTTTCACATCTCTTGACCTACAAATCACTGAATCAACAGTCACAAAGAGCAACAAGGTGTTTCAACCTTCACTCTGAGATGTTCTGTCACTGACACACATCTCTGCAGAGTTAACAGAGGTTTGTAGTCGTTCAGTCGATCAGCTGCAGCTGGATGAAGAACCTGCAGAGTCTCTTCTGCTGTGTTTCTCTGCTGCCACCTGCTGGCCGCTGTGCTCACTGCAGCTCTTCAGTTGTCTCCAGTCTTCAGTGTAGGGCAGGTCGATACACACAAAAACGTCAGGCTAATGGTGATACACAGGATATATATCTCAGTATTTTCTTCATGTTGAGCTGCAGGTCAAAGCCACATTTGAGAGTCACGAGCACTTTTATAAAAACTATAACACGACTGATGAAAGTATCAGGTAGGTTTGAAACAATTAAAAACCTTTGTGGGCGGAGTTAAAAAGTGGTTTTCCATCTGTCGGGAGATGCTCTGTGAAGAACGGCGTTATGTAAAGCGACTTGACCCCATATCAGTATAAACGGTGTTTATCCGTATCTTGCTTGAAAATATATGGATATATTGTACACATCATTTTATCCCCCAGCCCAACTCCAGCCTGAGTGTTTGTTCCAGTATGCTGGTTCAGGATAAACTCCAGGACTAACTGTGTCTGTCTCTGTCTTTGCAGCAGGCGGTTGAAGAGTACGAGCCTCGCTTCCCCACAAGGTAAGAAGAACGATTTGTTGCAGTTGATATTTTTTTATTTTCCATTGATACAAAAATCAGGTTCAGTTCAGTTCAAATCATCCACTGTAAATAACAAAATTCAAAATTCAGACTACTGAGAACTGAGAACTCATCAGAGGCTGAAAATTCACAACAGATTCAAAGTAAAAACATTTATTGCATCATGAATATAAGATGCACATTATCAGAGACATGTTTACTCAGGATAGGTGATAAGCATTATGGGTAATGAGTGAATGTTTAGTCCCTTTCTCAACAATATATTTGAGTTAATGTGAAAAGTCTTTTCAGCACTTTATTTTTTAATAAAATCTAACAACAAAGGCATCTGGTCAAACTTTCAAATAGTTTATAATATAAATGTTTGTTTATGAACAAAATGACAAATAAAATAATGTGTCGACTTCAGTTTCCCGCCACTGGCCTCTGAGTCTCCAGCGCTGGCTCATCATTGGTCAGATCAGGAGCTCTGCTGATTTCTCAGTAGTCTTGATTTTATCTTTTTTTAACCCTGTGCCATAAAACTGGATGACAGCGCCTCCACTTTGATTGATAGCAATTAGAAGTGTTTGTGGGTGGGAAGCCAGTGAGGGGTTGTGTCCTTTTGGCTGGGCGCAGGGATTGTCCATGTCCTCCTGAGACCCTGCGTCCTCATATGATGACATTATTATACTTCATTCAGCTTCACTCAGACCTGTTGTCCTCGTTCGTGGACACTTTTGTGCCATCTAGTGGTAGTAAGAGCACAACACACTGATCCATGTAAAAACAAGATGGCTGCCATTTCTGCTGAGTCAGTCTGCAGCCAAACGGTCCAAAACCTGATCACGTCATGGTTGAAACTTTTTTATTTATGACGACACGTGACCAGTTCAATCAACAGGAACAAGATAAGACGTTGTTAATCAGGAAGTGCTCGTTTGAGGACACTGGGACTTCGTTATTGTCTTGTTTGAGGACATTGAATAATCATTGCATTGTGTGTAACTTAGTTTTTGCACAGCAATGTTGAGGCATTGAAATAAACACACCTAGGACTATTAAACATAAACCCAGTGTCCCGGTATGAGGACGCCATTTATTACAAATACTACAAAGACAGGACTTAGTTTTTCATATTTATCGGGTGCTACTGGTCCTGAATAGCGGGGAGAAATTAAAAAAAGTATACCAAACAAAAGTTGGGGTCTCAGGAGGACACACCTCTGAGTGGACGGACTGAACGAGAACTGAGCAGGTGGTCAAACAGCTGAAGGTGGAGCGGTGAGGGATTGGGACGTTTGGTGACCTGCAGACACACACACTTCTGTTTCCTGTTGTTTTCTCTTCTGTTTGTTTGATAGGACGATAAGTTATAATATCATATAGTGTTAACACTGCATGTTGGTGGACAGCTGGCTCTGTGAGGTCACCTCTCAGGACTATCGCAGAGAATATATATATATATATATATTTTAATGGTAGAAGTAGATGATACTTTAAGGCATGTTTTTGGGTTGATTTGGTTTCTGTCTTCAGTTGATTTCTTTTTGTTCAATAATATCAAAACACTCGTGCTTTGACCTCCCAGCTCCTCCCCATGCACCATGCAGCTCCAGTAGCTCCTGCACCTGCTAACTGCACCCACCCACCCACCCAATCCCTAATCACCTGCTTCAAACCCTCTTATTCACATTTAAGGTGGATTTATAGTTCTGCATCTGCTCTACGCTGTAGCCTTCACCATTGTGAGCATTTATACTTGTGTGGTGGTGTGTCCGTGTCACTCTGCAGTTACACGTCCATAACACTAGTCGGCGACAGAGTTTATGTGAAGTGCTGTGAAGTTTAGTTGATCCAAAACGCACATTAAACACACATTAAACACACATTAAACATGGCTTAATAGAGACATTTTCCCCACAAATACAACATGCTAAAGTTATTAGCACAAGCCTATGGATTTTTACATTGTATAAATTAGCCTAGCAGCTAGCAGAGTTTTCCTCTACTCGTAAGAATAAGTCACACACAGGACTTATAATGCTATTTTGTGGAGGCTGTATTGTCATCACAATTTGTTTCTTATCTGTGAAATAAAAGTAGATTAAAGTTAGAAAAAATGTTTTCACTCACCGTGACGGCGTAGGTCATGGCGTAGGTCATGGCGTAGGGTATGTGTTTGATGCTGAAGTGTAAATCTCTCTTGAATGTGACTGAAACCAGCCGCCATGTCAGAGGCTGGCGAGTTCAGGGTCAGATCCAGTGTGGGGTTTATTTCTGATGTGGGAGGGGTCGGCGTGGTCCCGCCCCCTCCATGTGTCCGTGTTGTGTTTGCTGCTGTTTCTCCTGAGCCAGCCCACCTGGAAGCCTCTCCCTCTCTGTGTCCGCAGTTCCACAGAGGGCAAATTGATTTCGACAGTGTGAGGACAGACAGACAAACAGACTCAGCCAGACGATGCGATAGGACAGGCACCTCGCTGCCCCTCCACCACCCCCCTCCCCCATCCTCACCCTCTCCTCCCCCGCCTCCCACTCATGGCAATAAACTCTCCCTGAGCCAATCAATGCGAGGAAGAGGCTTTGGTCTGTGTCCTCCCCCGCCTCTCTGATCTCCCCTCCCCCCTCCTGACCTGCCCTGTGCTGCCTAACTGGCCGGTAGCCACAGCGGTCCGCCGGCGACGCCTCGGTGCAGCAGCCTCTGTGCCAGTCCAATATTCAGAATCAATGTGACGGACATTTTCTGTGAGGAAAATGTATCTCTTGCTTGTCTTTCATGCATGTACATTTGTTTAACACACGGCTGGGGGTTATATTTCCCCAGCAGAGGAACCTGGTTCCACATGTCAGTGCTCTCCATCAGAATGACCATGTAATGGAACATGTAAATCAGGGTGTGAAATAACGACGAGGATTTTCATGTGAAAACGACATAATCAATATTTTACTGGCTCTTTCAGTATTTAACATTTGAGCTTTTGATGCTGTGAGCTTTTGTATCCTCTGAGACGAGAGGCCATGTATCACGAGTAGTGAACTGCTGATGTAAATGTTTGAACTCACAGGACGCAGACGATGTGACGGGGATGTTTACTGTACATAAATGTGCCATACAGAAGTGCTTGTCATAACCTATCTATGATCAGTTCATTTAATCAATAAAACCCGCACCTTATCAAAGTTTATATTTCTGACTGTGTGTGAACTCTAACGTCTTCGGCCTCCATCACGGTGTGGAGGGACGCTGTCCTCAGACACACACACCCGGAGGCTCGGGGTCGATATTTGTGGGAGTGTGTGAATATCATGCCAAGGCTGAATGGGGTCGACTGTCCCTGAATCACATGACGTTTCTCAGTGTGGTGCTGAAACTTATTCATGAAGCAAAGAAACGTTCTCTGACTCCTGCTGCTGCTCAAACGTCTCAATCTGCTGCTTCTTTCTGTTTCATAATCGGACGACGTCACTTTGGTATTTATCAGAATAAATAATCACATTTTGAAAACATAATTGGCCGACTATAAAAAATTCTGCGGCCTTGTTGAACCATCGTTCATGCATGAAAGAAAAGACAACTGGTACTGTTGTTTGGCTCGGTGCACGTTCAGCACGTCCGATTCAATCACGTCTGTGAATCGTTAATTTAAATGAAGAATTCCAACCTGCTGTTTCCATGGTCTCATAAAGTTCAGTTAACATTTGTGAAGTGATGTCAGAGAGTATAAAATCTGGAGCTGCTCTGTGGACAATATCTATTTTACACCCAGCTCTGAAACAGAAAATGTTTCCATAAACTCAAAACGTTCCTCGGGCTGCTCTCAGCGTCGTCTACAACATCGTTCACCGTTTATTGTTGCAGCCTAAAATCCGCAGGCGACCAACTGTTGCCGTTCGAAGTGGCACAGAAGGTGCGTCTCTTTTAGCCGTTTTCCTCCTGCTCTCTCTGCACGGCTAACATGAGCTAACACAGCACAATATGATCTTGTCGCTACTCGTCATATTTAACACTTGGGCAGAATCCTCGCTGCAGCAGTTAACGTCCGACACCGAGCCGTTAATCACACATCAACACCGAAACATCTCGACTCTGTTAATATAAATAATCATGGGTAACGTAAGCAGTGTGATGCTAACAGTTAGCCCTGTCACTGTGTGCGTGACTCTGAGCTCCGGTCCTGCAGCAGTCTGATGATAAACAGAGAGAATCAACACGCTGCACGCAGCTCAACAATAAAATTAGATTTTACCCTTTAAATCGGTACCTTTAAAGAGATAGTGCACCCAAAAATGTAAATGCAGCCATTATCTACTCACCCATATGCCGAGGGAGGCTCAGGTGAAGTTTTAGAGTCCTCACATCACTTGCAGAGATCCAAGGGGAGAGGAGGTAGCAACACAACTCCACCTAATGGAGGCTGACGGCGCCCCAGATTCAAACGTCCAAAAACACATAATTGAAACCACAAAATATCTCCATACTGCTCGTCCGTAGTGATCCAAGTGTCCTGAAGCCCCGACATAAAAAGTTGTTTGGAAAAATAGGTCACACAGAATTCACAGAGATTGGTTGAATTTGTGTTCAGCGACCGCATCCTGGAGGGAGCGTTTTATGGAGCAGCTTCGAACTTTATACTTGATGACATCACAGATTTGAGTGCGAGGACTCTAGTTTTTGGATTTGGGACGTTTATGATTTTTACAAATATTTTTGGGCTGCCAGAGACCAGAGGAATAACATGTTAGAATTTTGAAAATTAGTTCATCTTTAAGATCGACAATGACTCGGGGGCGGAGCCAGACGCTTCAAACATTCACGGATCAGAATGATTTCAAATGATTTAAGACATCAGACTGAATATTTACATCATTTGCAAAAATCAAGATGAAATCATCCTGTAGAGCTGCATCCTGTTTTGTATCTTCATCACTCTGACACCAGAGTCATCCTCAGCATTTGTTGAAGATGACTCATTTTCACTCCAGCCTCCTAAACATCGTCTGATATTATTTTTAAGTTGTAAACGGCATCACTAATCCAGAAACCGGTTTTTGTTTCGCTCTGCTGGAGTTCACAGAACGACTGATATATCTGCCACGTTTAATCCATCCCATAATAATCTGTGCTGCTCTAACTGCAAATCAAGGATCCCCACCAGGCCGAATAAATGTGTAAAACTCTGAGGAGCCCCAGAAGCCCCGCCTCCTCTCCACCCCTGAAATGATTGTCTGATGAACGTGTGATTGAATCGAGGCGTCCGCGCTGTGAACATAATCAGAGTCTCTGTTGTATCCGGGGCTCATGTTTGTGCAGCCATGAAGGGGGGAGGAGTTAATGTGATGTTGAAACCTCATTCAGCCTTCATCTTCTTCTTCTTCTTCTTCTTCTTCTGTTGTCTTTGTAATTAAAAAGTAAAAAAAAAGCCCAGTGAGTAAAAGCATCATGTTCTGAAGATAAAAGACTGTTTGTCTGATTCTCTCTGTGCTAAATAAAGATGCTGGTCTGCTTGTCTGTATGTCCGTCCAGTTAGTGCCTGTCTTTACTAACCCCTGTCCCTCTGTCCACATCTGATGTCCACTAACGAGCCCACTTAGAACGGGTCTTCCTCATATCGTTGAGGTTTTCACAGAAATCTGGTCCCTGTAGTTTTTACCAAAGAGAAGAGGTGAACGTTTAGACTCCTTGTGCGTCCCCTGCTCTGCAGAAATGTCCGTCCTTACCAGTTATTTTTTAAGAGTCTTAAAAAAGAGATATTTTACATGTGTTGCCAGCAGCTCTTCAGTGTCAGCTGCGTTTCTATAAATGAGACTCAAGTCAGGACAGACATATCTGCACTGTGGACATGTTTCCTTGCTGTCTCTCTGCTCTCCTCTCTGTTT
Source organism: Epinephelus moara (assembly GCF_006386435.1). Classification (NCBI taxonomy): domain Eukaryota; kingdom Metazoa; phylum Chordata; class Actinopteri; order Perciformes; family Serranidae; genus Epinephelus; species Epinephelus moara. The sequence goes on along the minus strand of NC_065518.1, from coordinate 2,549,147 downwards.
GTCTGTCTCCTAACACTCGTCTTCCCCCTCAGCTTTGCCAACTCCCCTTTTTCTCCATCTCTGTTTTGATGAATTTAGAGACAAAAGTCGAGAGCAAACCGCAGGAAGCTGCCAGTGTTTCTTCTTTCTCCACTAAATTAAGCCCAAGGTACGACTGCCATCGCTGCAGAGATAGCACACCAACCACCTGTGGCCCGATAACTCCGACATCAGCTGATGTGCTTTTATTTTGACGGGTTTTATTGTAAAAAGAATAAAAAGTTGTACAGAGAATTTATGGACGTGCATGATTTGAGGGCACCAAAAGGTTTAATGTTGATGACCTCAAATGTATGGTGACTTTCTACTCTTAAAGGATCTAATAAATTAACTCAAGTTGGACATTTTGGTTGTTTCTGGGGTTTTTTTGTTTTTAACCTTCCAAGAGAAAATTAAAAAGAAGCATTTCATTTTTTCCTCCTGTTTTCATGAAATATAATGTTTCTCTAAATAAGCATCAAAACCAAATGTGATTTTCTTCTGCTTCTTTTAAATGAATTATCTTTATAGAGCAGGAGGTTAAAGAACAGCTTTTAACTCTGAACTAACTTTTGTGGCAGCGTCAGATGTTTCTGTCAGACTTTAGAAACTTCTCCAAAGAGGTCGTCTTTGCAAATTCACCACATCCTAACAGAAGAACGAGCGCTCCCGGTGATCATCCCCGTGCTTTAACACATTAACCAGAGGCTCTCCTTGCACATTTGGTTACACTTCTCATGTCAGCATTTCTGGAACAGAGTCGGTTCCCATCATAACCTCCACCGGCCTTGTTGCATGTACAGTGTGTGTGTGTGTTCAGTGCACAGTAGTATTTAAACTGCATCCTACCGCCCTGACCTGCCACTGCCATACACCCACTGGCCTGCTCTTCCTGCTGCTAGATAAGGTACCTTTCTCAACTCAACTGCGTGTGTGTGTGTGTGTGTGTGTGCGCACGTGTGTGTGTGTGTGTGTGTGTGTGTGTGTCCTGATCACAGCATATTCATTTTATAGAGCCTTTTTATTTCTTAGATGACTGTGTTGTGTTTATATGCCTGTAGGCACGCCTGCCTGTTTAATTTTTGTTTCCTGTGTTCTGAATTAAATATATTTGGGTCATGATTTAAGTGTTAACACACAGCACTGTGAGTCTGTAGAGCCCTGGTCTGTTTAAGTTTCTGTCATTGTGTTTGTGTCACACTTTAACATCAATGAATCAACACCACAGTCATTTTGGATGCATCAGTAGAATAACCAAGCAAGATCATCTTTGAGTTTGACTGGGAGCCTCCAAAGCGCAGCTTATCAGGGTATGACCAGCGGGCCCTGAATGTGTCATGAAATGCATGCATTATTTTTAAATCATCCAAATATCCATTTAAATACATTCACTTTCAGTTTGTTTGTATTTAATACATTACTCAGCACCTGCACTCCCCTGAAAAGCATTTGTTAGGTGAGCAAAAACTTCCAAATATTTTATAACAATTTTTTTTTTTGCAGAAAACATCATACTATGGTAAGTCATCAGAAATCAACTCAATCAAAACAAAGAAAAACCTCATGGTACAGTATGTTGTCAAAAATCATAAAAAAACGTCATAGTATAGTTTGTCGTCCAAAATCATGAAAAAAACGTCATGTTGTCCAAAATCATGAAAAAACGTCATAGTATAGTATGTCATCAAAAATTATGAAAAAACATCATAGTATAGTATGTCGTCAAAAATTAGAAAAAAACATCATAGTACAGCATGTCTTCAAAAATTATGAAAAAAAGTCATAGTATAGCATGTCATCCAAATTCAGAATAAAACGTCATACTATAGTATGTCTTCACACATTATGAAAAAACGTCATAGTATAGTATGTCATCAAAAATTATGAAAAACATCATAGTATAGTATGTCTTCAAAAATTGTGAAAAAAAGTCATAGTGTAGCATGTCATCCGAATTCAGAATAAAACGTCATACTATAGTATGTCTTCACACATTATGAAAAAACGTCATAGTATAGTATGTCGTCAAAAATTATGAAAAAACGTCATAGTATAGTATGTCGTCAAAAATCATGAAAAAAACATCATAGTATAGTATGTTGTCAAAAATTATGAAAAAAAACGTCATAGTATCATATGTCGTCAAAAATAATGAAAAAACGTCATAGTATAGTATGTCGTCAAAAATAATGAAATAAAGTCATAGTATAGTATGTCGTCCAAAATCATGACAAAAACATCATAGTATAGTATGTTGTCAAAAATTATGAAAAAAAACGTCATAGTATGATATGTCGTCAAAAATTATGAAAAAAACATCATAGTGTAGTATGTCGTTCAAAATCAAGAGAAAAACATCATAGTATAGTATGTCGTCAAAAATTATGAAAAAAAATCATAGTATCGTATGTCGTCAAAAATTATGAAAAAACGTCATAGTTTCGGATGTCGTCAAAAATTATGAAAAAACGTCATAGTATCGTATGTCGTCAAAAATTATGAAAAAAACATCATAGTATCGTATGTTGTCAAAAATGATGAAAAAACGTCATAGTATCGTATGTCGTCAAAAATTATGAAAAAACGTCATAGTATAGTATGTCGTCAAAAAGTATGAAGAAGCATCATAGTATAGTATGTTGTCAGAAATTATGAAAAAAACATCACAGTATAGTAAGTCGTCAAAAATTATGAAAAAAACATCATAGTATAGTATAAAAATTATGAAAAAAACGTCATAGTATAGTATGTTGTCAAAAATTATGAAAAAAAGTCATAGTATAGTATGTCGTCAAAAGTTATGAAAAAACGTCATAGTATAGTATGTCGTCAAAAATTATGAAAAAACGTCATAGTATAGTATGTCGTCAAAAATTATGAAAAAAAGTCATAGTATAGTATGTCGTCAAAAATTATGAAAAAATGTCATAGTATAGTATGTCGTCAAAAATTATGAAAAAAACGTCATAGCATAGTATGTTGTCAAAAATGATCAAAAAAAGTCATAGTATAGTATGTCATCAAAAATTATGAAAAAAACATAGTATAGTATGTCGTCAAAAATTATGAAAAAACGTTATAGTATTGTATGTCGTCAGAAATTATGAAAAAAAGTCATACTGTAGTATGTCGTCAAAAAGTATGAAAAAACATCATAGTATAATATGTCGTCAGAAATTATGAAAAAAAGTCAGAGTATAGTATGTCGTCAGAAAGTATGAAAAAAAGTCATAGTATAGTATGTCGTCAAAAATTATGAAAAAAAGTCATACTATAGTCTGTCGTCAAAAATTATGAAATAAAGTCATAGTATAGTATGTCGTCCAAAATCATGAAAAAGCGTCATAGTATAGTATGTCGTCCAAAATCATGAAAAAAACATCATAGTATAGCATGTCGTCAAAAATTATGAAAAACACATCATAGTATAGTCTGTCGTCAAAAATTATGAAAAAAAGTCATAGTATAGTATGTTCTCAAAAATTATGAAAACTACGTCATATTATATTATGTCGTCAAAAATTATGAAAAAGTGTCATAGTATAGTATGTTCTCAAAAATTATGAAAAAAACGTCATAGTATATTATGTCATCAAAAATTATGAAAAAAAAAAACATCATAGTGTAGTAAGTCGTCAAAAATTATTAAAAAACGTCATAGTATAGCATGTCGTCAAAAATT
>NC_065518.1:2532693-2544947 GCF_006386435.1 Epinephelus moara | reverse complement strand
AAAACATTATAGTATAGCATGTCGTCAAAAATTATGAAAAAAACATCATAGTATAGTATGTCGTCAAAAATTATGAAAAAAAGTCATAGTATACTATGTCGTCCAAAATCATGAAAAAGTGTCATAGTATAGTATGTCGTCAAAAATCATGAAAAAAACATATAGTATAGTATGTCGTCAAAAATTATGAAAAAAACATAGTATAGTATGTCGTCAAAAATTATGAAAAAAACATAGTATAGTATGTCGTCAAAAATTATGAAAAAGTGTCATAGTATAGTATGTTCTCAAAAATCATGAAAAGAACGTCATAGTATATATCATATCGTCAAAAATTATGAAAAAGTGTCATAGTATACTATGTCGTCCAAAATCATGAAAAAATCGTCATAGCATTGTATGTCGTCCAAATTTAGAATAAAACATCATAGTATAGTATGTCGTCCAAATTCAGAATAAAACATCATAGTATAGCATGTCGTCCAAAATCATGAAAAAATCGTCATAGCATTGTATGTCGTCCAAATTTAGAATAAAACATCATAGTATAGTATGTCGTCAAAAATTATGAAAAAGTGTCACAGTATAGTATGTTCTCAAAAATCATGAAAAGAACGTCATAGTATATTATATCGTCAAAAATTATGANGTCAAAAATTATGAAAAAAAGTCATAGTATAGTATGTTGTCAAAAATTATGAAAAAAAACATCACAGTGTAGTAAGTCGTCAAAAATTATGAAAAAACGTCATAGTACAGCATGTCGTCAAAAATTATGAAAAAAACATCATAGTATAGTATGTCGTCAAAAATTATGAAAAAAAGTCATAGTATACTATGTCGTCCAAAATCATGAAAAAGCGTCATAGTATAGTATGTTGTCCAAAATCATGAAAAAAACATCATAGTACAGCATGTCGTCCAAATTTAGAATAAAACGTCATAGTATAGTAAGTCATCAAAAAATATGATAAAACATCATAGTGTAGTATGTCGTCAAAACTCTTGAAAAAATATCACAGTATCCGCTGTGAGGGTCCTAAGGACAGAGGGATGTCGTATGCTGTAAAGCACTGTGAGGCAAATTGTGATTTGTGATATTGGGCTTTATAAATAAAATTGAAATTGAATTGAATATAGTATGGCACTTAAAATCATGACAAAATGTCATTTTGTTGCTATACCATGATAGGTCAAAAAATCCATCATGGTATAGCATTTGTTCAAAAATCAGGAAAAAATGTCATGGTATAGTATGTCTTTGAAAACTATGGAAAAACGTTACTGTATATAATGTCATAAAAAAATGGTGCAGTATCGTATGTTGTAAAAGAAAACATACTATAATATGACGTCAAGAAAGACGAAAAATGTGATAGTATAAGGCGTTAAAATGCCAAAAAAGTATAATATGGCATAAAAACGTGAGTGAGTCTGCCATAAATATTCATAAAAATATGTTTAATTAAAAAATGTAAAAAAAAAAGCAGTTGGCGCTGTCAGCTGGGAGAGTGGAGGGGAACAGAGGACAATAAACTCAACATCCTGCCTGGACAGGAAACAGTGAAGTCTCCCAGTCATCTCAGTCATGGTCTCATGTGTTATAAAGCCTACACAGTGCTCCTTCAACACTCCTGACAGTGTCTGTTGACAACATGTAGATATGCAGAGTGTAACAGTAAAGCCATGTAAGAGCACATGTTGTAATGGTTAGACTGCACCATATTAAACATGTCTCTGTGTGATTGAGAAGATGATGAGTGTTGACACGTGGGGACTGTCTCTGCCTTTCAGTACAGGGCCTGATTACGCCCGATTTTGAGTGACCAAATCCCATCGTAAGTGACTGATCTTTGGTCTGCAGGGTCTTCATGCAACCACTTCTTCTGTCAGCTTTCCATCATCACAGAAAACTGCTTCATTATCATGTCTGCTTTGGGTGTGGTGGAGCGGCTGTTGGGTTATTACCATCACTGTTTGTTTTCCTGTGATGTCACGGCAGACTGATCTGTGGGCTGTGTGCAGTTTCAGTGTGTTGCATGTTTCAGCATCATGTCTCAGTTTTCCCTCTGTCTTTCTTTTTCTTTGTGCATGACTCATGAGACTTTTATTTACTTCACTTTATTCTCTTGTTGTTGCTGGAAAAAAGAGCTGAGTCATCCTGTGCGCTCTTTTTTTCTGACATGTTTTATTTCTTGCATGATTTGCATGACATCATTATCAAATAAAATAAATACATAAATAATGTTGTTGTTTTTTTTCACAGTTTCTTCTCTCGTCCTCACAGCGATGATCCGCCCATCGAGCCGGCCGTGGAGGCTCCGCCCAAACCACCCCTTTCTGATGATGAGGAGGAGGAGGAAGTGGAGGAAGAGCAGCCTGATGAAGCTCACTATGACTCCTTGGAGAAGGCCTCCACTCCCCCGGAGGAGGAGTAATGAGCTCTGTGTTGATTTAAAGCAGCTGCAGAAGGATCTCTGGTCCCTCAGCTGTGAAGCTCTGATTCAACCACAGTATAGTGTTTCTATAGAGATACAATTATTACGACCAGCAAATGAAGTGCAACACAAATATCCACATTTACAGTTTAGTTGAGTGATGATGTAAATAAAAGTTAGACCTGATTCATGTTTGATTTTCTAGCACACTAAAAGCCGGATGAATTCTTGAATTTGCTCTTGATTGTTTCCCTCAGAGTTGTATCACATTTATGAGTGATCATGATGGACAGCAGTGGATTTCTTCAAGGAGCATGTGGTGATATAAGAATATACGTTAGCCTGCACAGCTCACTTGGTTCATATTTTTGCCTCTTACATCGTATCACCGCTCAGAGACTCACAACTGGCTCCTCATATAGACCGACAGGATCTGCAGCCGGCCTGAGAAGTTGCTCGACGACGTCTGTGTGGTTTTATAATACAGCTTCTTCCCCGCCTCGTCCACAAAAGGGCTTTACATCTCGTCAGGTGTTTCACCTTTTAGCCTCACCTGCTAATACTGCCTCCTCACAGGGCGAGCATGCAACTCATGTTGGTGCTGCGTGAACACTGTTACACACACCTGGTGAAGCACAGAGAAGTCTGTGATGTGTCTGGACAAAGACGGATAATCTAAAGTAGGACAGGTCAGAGAGAAACTGAAACACAGCAGAGACAGTAGACTAGCCAGAAAAATCAGCAGTGTCTGTGGAATAAATTCATGCTGAGTGATAGCATCATAACCGATAAGCACACGACTCATAGTACTGTTTATTCAGCTGATTATGTACTGACAGGAAGTCCTATATTCTGCAATAATAGTTGTACAGTAATATTGCACTGTAATCAGATTACTTTGATTTGATGTTTGATTAATATTGTGTACAAACTGTAAGATCTTAAACAGAGTAATGAAATCATACGATCAACAGAGACAAACGTGATTACATATTGTCTTCTGTCATGTTTAAGAAAACTGATGTAGAGAGACGAGCAGTCAGAAACCCACTGATCAGGTTATTGTTTTTTGGAATTTGAGTGAGTCTGCTGTTAAACTTTGCCCCCTGATAATCTGATGCAGGTGAGGATATGTACGAATTGTTAAACTTTAAGTGGAACTGTCGAGTGGTTTCCCTTTCACAACTCATAAAATTAACACTAAGTTTTAAGAGCTTGACAGTCTGTTTTAAATGGGGACACTGATTTTAAAAACTGATTTGAATCATCTGATATTAAAGCACTGCACGCTAAAGTTGTAAGTATGAAGCACATTTTTAATTTGCTTTTAAGTTTTGCAACTTGTGCTGCAGACGACACAGCTCCAGCAAAATGTACCTTCGTTTAATTTTTCTAAATGTGAAAGGGAATTCATCTCACAATGAGTTTCTCACATGAGATTCAACTCCACTTCAAATTCTGCATGTAGAAAAATCATTACTGCTGAGAGGTTTAACTCTGTTGATCACAGCTGGGTGTGGCCCACTGTAATAGTTTGTATCTGTGACCACACCCAACTCTAATAAAGTACTGTATAATTGTACACTGTGATGTACCATGCAGGTACCACAGAGCATGTAGCAGCCGCTCAACACCGTCTCACAGAAATACATGAAATGATCACAAGCTCTTGACCACACAGAACGTGGGGGTTTGCATGGAATATGTTACAATTGACCTATGGCTAAGCCACGCCCCCCTCCACTCACTCGGACAAACTATCAACATTAAGTGACCGGCGCTATGGCAGGTGTCACAGTACACAGCATTTCACAGGAGGCAACTGATGATTTTTGGAGACATAACGATCAAATTTTGGTGCATCAAAGTGCCACTGAAGTTAAGGTTTTTGGCTCAGAATATGAGAAAAGGATAACGGCCTTTTTACCATCTTTACCAAGAGTGTCTCTCCGTTAGTTTGGTGCTACAGTATTTACACTGAATCATTCAGCATAACGTTTGCCAACCTTTGTTATCTCTGCCATTACAGATAAGTTAATGAAGCTAAGCTCCAGAAGTTAACGTTAGCTTAACTAGAGCCCTTTGGACAACAGCTAACAATGATGTACGATCACCAAAGTACAAAACTAGAACAAAATAGGCTAATGAACTCCCAGCAAACAAGGTGACATGATGAACAACGCAGCTAGGAGCTAACGTTAGGCTAACTTTAGCTAACGTTAGCTAGAGATGTTAAAGATAACTTTATATTTCTTTCCAGCAAAGTGACAATATGTTGCCTCAAACACAATGTTGACTTACCTTAGAACAGATGTAGACATCATTGTTAATCTTATTCACGTTGAGTTGATGTTGTGGTCTAACGTTACCACACAACTTTATCCAAAGGAGACACTTTTCTCGGTTGAGATGTGGTTTAAAGTCGGTTGAGATGTGGTTTAAAGTGTAAAAAATAGGATACCTTGTGTCAGAGTTGCATGTACCCCATGCACACCGTTTGACCATTTTTAAACTTCAAATCTCAGAAAAAGCTCATAAAACCGAACAAAACTGACTTTCTGTAATGCATTTCAATGGACGTCCAGGCAGAGAATGTCCCAGTGTATGGGAATGGCTATACGCACAGTGATTGGCTCATCGCGTTTGAGGGCGGGACTTAGCCATAGGTCAATTACGTGCTGGCAACACAGTGGTGGTTTTACCTGACCCAAGTGGGCCCCACATGGGTCATGCTAAGTGGGTATAGGCCCAAAGTGGGCTTCATATCTTAGACCAACTTGATTAAACCCTCTCATGTGAGAAATTGGCATGGGGCCATTATGGAACTCTTGGACAATCCAACAAAGGGCCCATTTTCCAGCTCATTTACGACCTACATGGCTGGGTGGTTAAAAGTCCATCTTTGTTTGACCCATCCGCTGCTGCCGGCCCTATACAGACTTTATTGCTCTTTGTACTCAATTCGTGTGTCCACAAAACATCCTCATTGACTTTGAATTGACACTGTCATCGTGTCAAACTAAGAGTTTGTATCATGTATTTCTATGAGACCAGGTTGAACCACTAGATGGCACTGCAGGCTGAGTTTATACCTGGTTGTAGTTACATGTTAAAAAAATCAGATCTCAGCAGCTTGAAGTTAATGTGTTCTCTCTCTTAGCTGGTCAAAAACCGACGCATGGTCAGTGGCCTATGCCTCAAACTATGACACTGTAGGTACCCATCAGGTCCTGCTCGTTACGTGCATGCAGTGTCTTTTCAAAATAAACTTCAGTTATCACAGGAAATGTAGAGTTTATGATCGCGACATGTACACAGTCTCTTTTTTTATTTCATTTATTTTCTATACCTTATTAATCCTGAGGGGAAATTCAATTACACACAGGTCCGAAATACACACACATGCACAAACAGGACCTACAAAGTGGAGAGATGTCAGGTGCCCCGAGCGGTTGGGGGGTTCGGTGCCTTGCTCAAGGGCACCTCGGCAGCGCCCAGGAGGTGAACTGGCACCTCTCCAGCTACCAGTCCTCACTCCATATTTGGTCCGGACAGGGACTTGAACAGGCGACACTCCGGTTCCCAGCCAAAGTCCCTATGGACTGAGCTACTTTATTTTTAGATCTGTGCAACGAAAGCACTTGGTTAGGTTTAAAAAAGATCGTGGTTACGTATGTGAGGTCACATGACAAACATTTCATCACTAAAGTACGATATTACATAGTTAAAATAACTCAATGTTGACTTTTGGTTTTACGGAGGACACAAACAGCAGTCTCCTGGGTGAACGTCCTGTGTTTGTTTGACCCATCCACCACCCTGACTTCCTGCCCTAAGGGCTCATTTATGCTCAACGTTAAATACGGATCCGGATACAGACGGAGCCTTCTGTCCGTGCTCCGCGTTCATTTCGTCCGTATTTCTGCACGTTTCCATAAAGCTTACGGATACGGGCCAAATGGAGCAGTACCACCGGAAACCATGGGGACAGTGTTGCTGTCACTACCCGATACGTAGCTCTAGTGAGACACGAAGAAGAAATAACAATTCAATTTCTCTCATTGGCAGTACTAGAGAAAAGAATTCTCCGTCCTCCAGTCGCGATGTATTTAACGGCCTCACCGACCACAGCCTCCTACAACGCTGCCTCTGTTTTTGTCTTTTATGCAAGAGGTACATTATCAATATCTCCTCCACAGTCGCCATGTTTGTTTTTGAGTTTGTTGTTGTCATAAACTTTTGACGCTGGGTTGCCCCCTGGTGGATATATTGGTTAACATCTATGCCAACATAAAGGGCGCATGGAAGTATGTGGGCAGTGACGGTAACATCGTTTGAAACGGACGTATACATTTTCGTACGTAAAGGGAGCATAAATGGGCCCTAACCAGACTTTCTTGCTCTTTACATCAGTAGCTTGGAGTGTCTAATAAAGGCATTGCCCGGTGTGTCTCACACAGATGCATCGGTATTTGACAAACTGGGAGAAAGAACGCCTGTTAAATACAAATCTTTGTACTCAAACTGATAAAACCTGAATCAGTGTAACTCAGAGTGATACATGAAGACTTATATCCTACAAATGTGAACCTGTATCATGTGATTTGATGGCAGTGTCTGTTTTTCAATTTAATTTTGAGAATAAAGAATCAAGGATTAACCCACATTGTGCTGTACTGTAATGTTGGGTGAAGGAGTTCAAGTATCTCGGGGTCTTATTCACGAGTCGGGGTCTTGCAGTGATGCGTGTGTTGTGCTGCACCATCGTGGTGAGGAGAGAGATGAGCTGGAAGGTGAAGCTTTTGATTTACTGGTCCATCTATGTCCCAACCCTCACCTGTGGTCATGAGCTCTGGGTAGTGACCGAAAGAATGAGATTACAATACAAGCGGACGAAATGAGTTTCCACCGTGGGGTGTCTGGGCTCAGCCTTAGAGATAGGGTTGGCAATTCACATCAAAAGGGGTCAGTTAAGATGGTCAGGCATCTGATCAGGATCCTCCCATTAGAGGTGTTCCGGATATGTCCAACTGGTAGGAGGCCCTGGGGCAGACCCAGAACACACTGGAGGGATTGTATATCTCATCTGGCCTGGGAACGCTGGGAAGTGTTGCTGGGGAGAGGGACGTCGCCGGGTTGCTTTGCTCAGCCTGCTGCCCCCGGGATCCGGCCTCAGATAAGTGGTTGAAAATGGATGGATGTATCTGTGACTGGTTTTCCTTAAATCTAAATGTATAAATGATTGAAGAGATAAAATGATACGAACTAAAGCAACCTTGGGTTACAAATGAACAAACGGTCAAAAGATATCTGAAGATGTGTAAAACAGACTTTATTTATATTTGATAGAAGGTACAGAAGGTAATGATGTGACCAGGTCAGTGTGGGGGCACATGTTACTGACAGTATCGCAAACCAAAACCTCACCTGTGCGTTGTTTGTTAACGAACAGGCCGAAGCTCCTGTAACGTCCCTCCTCTCTGTCTCCATCTGTTGCCCCTGAACCACAACACAACATCTCTTTGGCAACAATAAAACATAAGAGACATAATATTTTTAACCCTCCCACCTGTACAGGTACAGTACATCAATACTCTGAAAAGTATTTTTGTTGAGATACAAAAATATTACGGACAGCTGTCTAGATGGTTCTATGCTAAACTGTTACAGAATATTAAAGCCTCAAAGGCAAACAAACACTTAAAGACACTATATGTTGATCACAGGGCGTTCTGAAAGGTCGAGGCTCACAACAACTCATCACGCACACCTTCTGTTTCACCTCCGTACATTTACACGCACACAAAGCACTGGAACATTTCATGATGGTGACGTCAGCACTCTGAGGCCTTTCAAACAGCTGATCGGACAAAGGAATTGATCTGTCAAAGCAACGTGGCTCAACAAGTCGGTTTTAAATAGTTGATATTAAATCTTGTTCTGTTTCAGCGTGATGCTCACATTTGTCCTCCTGCTCTGAATAACCCAAATTATAACCACTAACAACAAACATTTTTCTCTCGAATCTTAAAAGTTTCATCATTTCAGAATTATTGTACAAAACGTCTTGGAACAAGCTGAGTGTAGCCAAAATACCCTGAAACAGCGGAGTCAGACAGCTGCTCTCCTACAAACAGATAACATGGTGAGAATACTGGATGTGTAACGTGCTGATGTACAGACGCAGAAGCGTCCGACCTGTGCAGACAAAAATATAAGTTAACAGCCTTTTTAATGTTGTTGTGCAGGTTTGTGTTTGGATGTCTGTAGGGTTGGGCCCAGTATGATCATACAAACTGACGATACAAACGTTTATCTGTCCCTTTAATATCTCTGGTTTTACAACAAATGTTGCAAATGAATGAGTATTAACTGCTTTCGGACATTTACCGGATCTTTGCATCAATGTGATGAAGAACTTTGATTTGTCAGGTGTTTAACTTCAGAGCAGACATTTTATCTCTTGAAGGAGAAGTGTGTAGGAGTTAGTGGCATCTCATGGCAAACTGAGTACTCCTCCCTGTCCATGTAGAGAACCTACGGTGGCCTTTAGGTGATGTGAAATCCGTAGACTGTATAAGATAACGGACGTAGCCACTGTGACGTCACCCACTGGTTTGTGGACTCTGCTTTTGTTGCCGCTAGTTTGGCATCAGATTTATAATAATGACAAGATACTGGATGATAAGATGGCGCCTAGTCGGTCCAGCTCACCTGGTGCAAACGGGAAAAAAATAAATAAAAAATTACTCCACCCACAAGTTGCTGCTCAGCTCATAGACTTTACATTGTGATGACGTCATGTAATTTTAAATCGTCAAGTTTTACAAATATAAAACCTCCATGAAAAAGAGTCATAATTGAGCTTGTTTGCAGTTGGAGGTGTCACCACTTTGACAGAAATAATTTTTGGGCCGCCGGAATTTTTTTTGCTGCAATGCCGTGATACCAGCTGCTTTCCTGGGGACCTGCATTTTGACTGTCGCCATCTTGGATTTTTGGAGCCAGGCATGAGCACCACATCTGCATCAGGTTGGGTACCGTAGCTGTGCAACGGGTAAAAGTATGTATGGAACAAAAACATCTAAATCTCTATTATCAAGCCACAGTGACCCGATTGTCACCGACGTGGAAATTTGCAGCCCGAGGATGAGGAGTTCAAGACACCCAAGGAGGATCCTTTTGAGCATTAATGGTGGAGAAAAATGTTAACGAAATGTCTGAAAAAATTATGATAAAATGTCCAAAAACGTTTTGATAAAATGTCTGAAAAATATTATGAAAATTTCAGAAACAAATGTCAAAGAAATGTCGGAAAAAATGTATTGAAAGAGGCATGCTAAAATGTTTCCTAACCTGGCAGTGATTGAATGCTTGAAAGAGACGTCTCCGCCGCTGGATTTGGAGAACCAAGCTTCATGTGAGTTTGTGTATTTGATCGTTTTATTGACAGGTAACAGGGAGGGTCTGGTACTGAGCTTTACGGGTATGGGCAGGTTTAGTCTGGGGCCGTTAGTGGCCGTTTTGGTAAGGAACCGGAACCAGGGCGAGTGAGACAGGATCCGGAATTCAATGGATGAACTTTTTAATTTAAAGAATATAATTTACAAGAAAAGCCCCAAGCCATTAAGTTAATCGATTTTCTTACACCCCTCATCACCCCAAATTGATGGTGCGCCAGAACTTAAAGTTTTACTTTGGTGAATTTGGTGAATTCCACATCCGCTCTCTAGACCGGAACCAGAATCCAGACAAAATTCAGAGTGAATAGAAACCAGGCTCTTTGCCTTACGTGAAGAGCCTGGTGATGCGAGGCTAGGGCAGGTGCCAGTTTTCAAAAATGGACCCGTGCAGGCCTCTGATCCACCACTCCTCCCATCCACCCTGTAGGGACTTTCCAGCTCCTTAGATTACCTCGTAACTGGCAGCATTTCGACCTGAGGCCATCCTGCAGGGTATCATACCTCCATGATAGGTGCCATCCAGCAGCGTTATGAACTGATGCCGCCTGTCTGCGTATCATACTTCTTTAACAGGTGCCGTCCAGCTGACCAGCGGCATGTCATAACACAGAAAATGTTATGTTTTGCCGCGTTACAAACTGACGCCATCTGGTGGCGTATAATACCACTGCGAAAGGTGGCTTTTGGTGTCAGGTATCTAACGCTGAAACCACTGAGACTAAAGAAAATACACAGATAAGATTATATTCCATCTCTGCCAATAAGTCCCACACACTGGACCTTTAACAATTTCAAACGTGAGGTTCAGATAAAGTACTTTATGAAAACATATGCCATTATCACAGTATAATATGGCATATACTGTGGAGAAGATTTCGTTCATATGGCCCAGCCCTATTGGTCCGTGTCTTTATGGAGAACTGGTGTCTTTATGTAGCGTCCAAATCATCAGCGTCCTGTCTTGATGCCAATTTGTTCTGGCAGAAAGAGGAAACGTGATTTCTGTGACCATGTGTGTCTGTCTCTTCTCCAAAACCAAAAGCTGTCCCCTTCTGTCTCCGAGCTATAAATTCTTATAGATACTGTTTTCTAGATACTTGAAACCATGCATTGCTATATCTGAAAAACTGTTAAACCTTTAATAAGAGTTAAATAACTTCCGTCACCTCCTGTCACTACGGCGACAACGTTGTGCCTGGTGTTTACAGCGAAGAGGGGTCAGCTGTGATGGCGGTGCTGGCGCTCAGTTTGGTCGAGAGAATGAGCCACAGATTCATGTAAAACAGTACAGTAGTGGTCCTGGTACAAAAACAAGAAAAATAAATAGAGTCACAAAATATCACATTGTCCAGGTTCAATCAGCTGCTTCCACAAAAGCCATCCTGTAACCAAACATTAAAATTCCCTCCTGTCACACCAGCACGTCCTTCGTCTCCTAACGAACCAAATATTAACGTTATATTACTCATGATACCTCAGAGATTCTCCTCGATATTTATTAAGACAAGTAAAGCAGTTTCCTAAAAAGTACAAAGTCTGTGGAGCTGTACAGTCTCGTTCAAAGTGCTGATCCTTTTGTTGAAAAGCCAGAACTCAGCGTCCGTCTGTCGTGTGTCTGTGAGTCCAGGTGTTTCCACGCTCTCATCGGTGCTTCCCATCACAAATGAACAAGTGAACGAGGTGGCATATGTGACGCTGTCCTTCCTTTGTGTCTCTTTGATCCCAAAAATATGCACAATACAAGCTTCCCCTGCGTCCAAAGATTCTTTACATCATACATACAGTATATATTAATATTCTGTAAATGTTATATATTAACCATTCTCTTCTCAGTAAGACGGACCTTTCAAAAGTGTCCACAGGCGGTAAGAGGCACTGTCTTGTGTTTCTAAAACCTGACGGTAAAAAATAAATTAGAAGTCATGCTAGCAGGCCAAGTAGTTGTCACAGAGGCAGTAAATCTCCGCAGCTGGTTACTCTTTGTCCCCGTCCTCACTGCTTCCTGCAAGACACAGAGCGAGGCACAGAGGATTCATAAACACAACTCTTTGTCTCCACAATGTTGGCAGATTTCTACAGAAGCTGGCGAGAAAGTTTATGATCTCACTGGTGTGGTGCACACTGACACTGAGTCTGACGCAACACGCTGGAGCCAACAAGAGGATCTTTAATGGGCCCGTGTCCCAGACCGGGATTAAAGGGATAGTGCACCCAAAAATGAAAATTCAGCCATTATCTACTCACCCATATGCCGAGGGAGGCTCAGGTGAAGTTTTAGAGTCCTCACATCACTTGCAGAGATCCAAGGGGAGAGGAGGTAGCAACACAACTCCACCTAATGGAGGCTGACGGC
>NC_065518.1:2511221-2532632 GCF_006386435.1 Epinephelus moara | reverse complement strand
GTGTTTTTGGACGTTTGAATCTGGGGCGCCGTCAGCCTCCATTAGGTGGAGTTGTGTTGCTACCTCCTCTCCCCTTGGATCTCTGCAAGTGATGTGAGGACTCTAAAACTTCACCTGAGCCTCCCTCGGCATATGGGTGAGTAGATAATGGCTGAATTTTCATTTTTGGGTGCACTATCCCTTTAAGACTAATACAAGATGAAAGCAGCTTTTTAATTATCATATTAACTAAAACACATCCAGACATGATTTGGAATTTGTCTACATTTAGATCAGAGTTACTCTGAGAGTCGACACTTTGATTAAAACTCAGAGGAGCCAACTTAAAATACTTCACCTACAAAATGAGCATGTGTTTATTCAATACTTCTCTCGTGTTATTTTCAATTTGTGAAGATAACTTTGTCTCTGATGCCTCCATGGTGAATCCAAAAACAGAGAAAATTCTTCATGAACTGAAGTTAATGGGGTCCAACTTTAACAACAGCAAAACTATATCAGACTTCACAAACAGACCAAACTTTTCTTCATGAATCCAACATAACACAGGGTGAATAACTGATATACAGATGATTGTTTTGTAGATGACGTCTTCCTTTAAGTTCAGATATTTGTTAAGATATAATATTATTTGAAGTATTTGAAACAACAAGCTCAAATGATTACAGTAATCCTGATGGTATTATCTCTGTTCCACTGTCTCTGTTGCAGCGTCAGCTCAGCGCTGTGAGGACCAACACGGGCAGTTTAAATTAATCTCATTAAATCAGTGACTCCAGAGACGAGAAGGAGCCAATACACATTAAGGAGGTGTTTCAGAAAGCCAGAATGAACTCATCTATAGTAAAGTGGACTCCTGGGTTCGTTTATATTCTGTATGGGAAAAAAGCTCCACGGGTTTTTGTGTTTTGTGCTCTTTAATGGTGACAGACGATGAAAAGGTGTCAGACTCATGAACTAAGACATGAAATCAGCTGAACAGCGTCAGGGATCTTTTCACCTACAGAGATAAAGACACACTGATCTAGTTTTCTTTGCAAACACTGATGTAGGAGCCACTTTCAGTTTGGTGGGAAATTTGATCTGAATCTCAGAAAACTAGAGCTCTCTGTGTGTCAGTGAAATCTTGTCCTGAACCAAACCTTGTGTCTGTGAAGAGTTTGAGCTGTTGTGTCGAGGCGACTCACCTCCTGCAGAGTCCATATCAGAGTCAGAGATGTGGGTGATGGAGAAACGGGACACGTTGGAAGGGGAGACGGTGAAGCGGGAGAACCGGACGGCTGGTTTGGGGTCCGGAGCTTTGGGGACGGAGCGGGGCGGTGGAGGGGAGTCAGACGCCACTGAGGACGTTGGCAGAGGGAGCAGAGGGAAGTCGTCTTCCCACTCGTACCCTGCACCTGCAGATAACAGGACATATTTTTAAAAAGGTGCATCTGATATTTGAGGATCAGGTGAGTTCTTGATGCTAAAACGAGCCGACTGATCAGATCTTTATTTAAATACAGAGACGTGTTGTTGTACGCACTCTCCTCTGAGATGTTCCCATCTGAAGAGTCATCTGACGCGTTGAGTCTTTCCTGGGATTTGCTCCGTGAACTTTGACCCTCAGCTCCTAAACTGAAGCCGTGCTCAGTCAGCTCCTTGGTCGGGCTTTCCTGGTGGTGAAGTTCAGACAGAGAAAATGAAACATCACTTTTAAGATCGACTGAATGTTTGATCTGAGCCGGGTGCGTTAAGCTGTGTAAGCAGAGACACCCACAGCAACATTTCACTGGTTTATATTAGGGCTGTAAGCATTAGGATTACGGTCCGGACGTTAGCTTTATTTTCTTTTTTTGCATGCTGCTATTTTGTCCCTTCGACACACCCTTACTTGTAGTAAAGCTGCCGCAGCATCTTCCTGCTTCCTGCTGCTGCAGTGATGGAAAATAAGACACCACTGAGCTTCTGAACGTCTCCTTTCACTTTAAATACTCTCACACAGCTCAGCTGACAGTCAACAGTAACCTGCACCTTGTGTCCAAGTCCATAAGCTGAACTCACAGGAGCAGCTGATCAGACTGATGTTGGCGAGCAACCACGCCATCACCACTGATTCACCAAAGACGGCACAAAGCTATTTTGTGGTCAGTGAAACACCACAGACCTGTGGATGAAACTAAATGTAACTACAGCGCTGACAGATGGGAGGAAACTGACTGCAGATCAGTCCACATGGTGGAAGACTCAGGGCTGAGGGACGTCAGCTCAGATTGGCATGTCCTCTTAGTTTCAGGCCACAGTGTTGTAGCAACACAGCACTGATTTAAAGAAATAAATCTAAAAGTCAAAATCATAAAGTCAGTTTCTTTGCATTCATTTGATCCTCAATCCAAACACTCTGGTAAGAATTTCTTCACCTTGTTAACAAACTTCAAAAGTGTAATGAAACACAAAATAATGTAATTTTATACAAGCGATTAATAATGAGATTAATCGCAATAAACTATTGAAAATCAGCACTTAATCAAAATTATAAAAGTAAATGACGGTCCTACTTTATATTTTTACAGCTAACATATAAGCAAACTTCATTCTGCGAAATTAGCATTTATTCGGAGTCCTGTTTCCCACCTGATGAATGTTACGCAGGGTTCACACCACACAACATGTTTGTCTGTTCCTACAGTCTCTGTGTCAGATTAGGGGATTGTGGAGTCATAAAAATTTGCCGTGACTTGGCCGACAGACATGACAGACTACATGATGGTCCACGAACAATCATTGCTGGTCGTCTTTCATGACATGTGTGATGTCATCGGGTTATTCTTGTCCTGTTTTTTATTATTATTACTTTTGTTTCAGTCACTGTGTCTGTTCATGTGCCAGCCGAAATGTTGTTGTAGTAACGTAAAAAGTGTCACCACATGGGCGGAGCTACATTTGAAGTACCACATGCAAACTATGACAATTACTGAATCCTCCACAGGAAGTTCCTGCAAATGTTTCACACTAAAAGCCTTTTTAAAAAATGCAGGGATTCTCTCAGCTGAAGTTATAAGGGGCTTTTAATTTGAAACAGATACAGGAAGTATTGAGTTTGAAATGACGGCGTGATGCATTAAATTTATCAGGATTAAAACGACGATGAAATAACGTCCTGTTTCTAATGTAGTGTGTTTGAGATGCAGCTGGTAGCCTCTGCAGCTGTGCTGAGTAAAGGCCCAGACACTATCTGTGAATTTTACTCCTTTATATCCTCCATTATGAAGAAAGAACACTGTTTGCTAGCTTGATGCTAATGGCAGTACTCAGCGGGTTGATAAAGTGCTCTGCTGTTTCCTTTTTACTCTGTGTGCTAACGTCCCTACAGGAAATATCTAAAAGGCTGGGCTGTTGTTGTCTTACAGTTTCCATGGCAGCAGATCGCTCTGTGTTCCTGTTGGTCAAAGTGACGGCTGTGACGGGAGAAGTAGGAGACGACAAAAAGAAAATCAAACATGCTAGACTTTCTGTCGAGATGTCGCGAGGTGTCCCAGACGTGGCGTCGGTTGTCGTCTACTATGACACACTACACGAGATGAAACGATGGTCAACACATACGACACTCATTATCATTCATGCTCCAAGCCAACACCGTACGATGTTACGTCGCAATCAAACTGATATTGTGCAGTCTGAACCCGACATTAGTCCAATATTCACTCTCCTCTCAGCTCAGTTATGTTTCTAACCTCTGAGAAAACTACATAGAACTCTCTCAGAACACTTGAATTACAAAGTACTCAGAGGTTATTATGGGATGTTTGTCTAATGAGGCCAGAACTAAACCTGATGCATTTTAAAGAAGGTTAAAACAATGAGTAAATGCTCGCTGCAACTCACCTGATCAAACAGATAAACGGTGACATCATCGAAAAAAGACACCGTCTTCTTCTTGCGATCCAGCTCCTCCTCCAGGGTCTCCACTGTCAGCAGCGTCGGCATCTTCAGGAGGCTGCGGAGTTTGTGAGCTTCGCTGTCGTCACTCACCACGATGGGCACCGGGTGGCACTCATCCTCGCTGTCCTCCCCTCCGCTCTGTTCCTGCACACTGTAGGTCCGCAGCTCTTCATCCGACTCGTCGCTGTCGTCGGTGTCGCCGTCCTCCTCGTCCGCCTCTTCCCCATCAGCTGGTGACCCTCGGCCCTCTGCTGCAGGAAGCGGAGGGGGAGGGGTGGATGGAGGTGGCGGAGAGGAAGAAGAAAACCTCCTGGTGTTTGCTGTTTGCTGCAAGGCCACCTCGTCTTTGGGTAAAGAGTGTGTGAGTTCACCAGATATCCCCGATGGCCGGTTTGGAGCCGTCTTGATTTCTGACTCTTCTGTTGTTTCTGATGAATCTTGACCTTCTGCTTCCTCCTCCTCTACCTCGACATTAGAGGTACAGTCTCCATTCAGGGCATCGAGGGCTTCTTCCATGGCTCCCACCACCTCTGCTGCCCAGTCTCCTAACGACGAGCTCTCTTCCTGTGACGGCCATTCGTCCAGCCCCCCCTCTGTTAATGAAGCAGTGTCGGAGGACTCCAGAGGAAGTCCCAGCACCTCGTCCTGGTCACACTCTTCTGTGTCTGGTAGAGAAGAGGATTCTGCTTCTGCTGATATGTGTTTCATATCAAGTTTTATGTCTTTGCTCACCACAGAGTCATTTAGTTCCTCCTCCTCCTCGTTCTTCCTCTTCTCACCCTTCTTCTCAACATCGTCTTCGTCCCTACTCTGCCTTTCATTCTCATAGTCTGAGAAGTAGGCAGAGTCTCTGTACGGAGTCTTATCGCTCAGTGGCAGAAGGATGTGGTCTTCTGTCTGTGAGGGTTCATCCTCTGTGGTCACCACTTCACCTCCATGCTCCTCCAGCTCCTTGTCCTCCTCCAGGCTTGTATCAAGGGCGGACTTCCCCAGAGGTTGTTCCCGGGGTTCATGAGGCTCTTTGGGTACAAACTCAGGGCTCTCATTATTTTCTGTGTCATAGCCGCTGTCCATAGCTTTAGGTGAGCTGGATGGGTGGGAGGATGCAGGACTGAAGCCTTCACAGGACCCGGCTGCAGACGGCAGATCCATGGAGTCCATGGAATCAGGAGTTCCTACCTGCTTCTGTAGAGACTTGAAGGCTGGAGACGCGTTCAGCTCGCTGGACTCGTCCGCAAAGATGCCTGAGGTAACGTCAGTGATATCGTCCGTGATGTCATCGTCCTCGTCCTCGTCGCTGCAGTCGAGGATGTCGGCGAGGCTCACGCTGGAGCCTCCTCGGTCGACCCCGCTGTCGCCTGTGTGACTCAGCTCCGACTGCTGATCTGTGAGGGCCACCATCACGTGCGTGTTATCGGCAGGAGGTGGAGTGGTTGCGGCTGTGGTCAGGGTCACTTCCTCTGTTTTAGGGTCTGTGGGTTTGATTGGTTTTTCTTTGATTACATCGTCCCTCTTGTCTTTGAAGAGTGAATCATCAGTTATTAGATCAACATACTGCTCTCTGCTCTCCTCAGTCTTTATCAGGGCCGTTTTGGCCACAATGGGGCCCCCCGGAGCCGGTGATAGGTTGATCATCTCATCATTACTCGGGATATCAATGGCCTTATCGCTGATGTAGCTGCTGTGACTGTAGCTGTGACTGTAGCTGTTGTTTCTGACCAGCAAGCCTGTGAGCGGGTCAACAAAGTGCGAGTGGCAGCACTCTCCAGGCGCCGGCACCTGAGTCTCGCCCTCGTGGCACATGTAGATGTAAGCGTTGCAGCTGTCTGAGGGCACCATGGCATGGTGTTTACTCAGACTGAGGCAGACACTGTTATCTTTGGCCTGGTGGGGTTCAAGATAGTCGATGGGTTTGGGTAGAGAGTGGAAGGCCAGGCTGTGCTCCTCCGGCCACGAATCCTCGATGTCTGTACTCGGCATTGTGTAGTGGAAATCCACGTATGCGTCCTGTCTGCAGCTGTGGCTGGCGCGTCTGTGGTGACCCACGCTGCTGTGGCGGTGTTTTGAAGGCCAAGTGTTGCAGGTGTGTCTCTCAACAAATATGTCCTCTTCCTCTTCCTCCTCTGTGTCGGTGTCTCTGTGCCCGATGAAGAGCGCCCCCTGTGTCTCCATGTTGATACTGACAGAGTGGCTGTGGTGCCTGGTGTGGTTGGGCATCGTCTTCCTCAGGGAGCCCATCATGTCGTAGTAGCCCCCTGTCACGTTCTTTCCGATGATGGAAGTCTGACTTGTGTCCAGGTACGTGTCTCTGTAGGCCTGTTGAGGTGCACTGTTCACAGCGTGGGAAATACCCAGTGGGTTCTCCAACTCGCCCAAGGCCTGACGCAGGCTCCTTGACCCCCAGCTTTCCTGATGGCGCTCACTGGCAGTCTCAGCTCCAATCAGATAGTGATCGATTCCCAACGGTGGCGAGTGCTCGTAGTAGTAACCGCCATCTCTGTCTTTATAGGACACGTAGTGACTGGACTCCCAGGGTCGCAGTGGGCTGTTGTCCAACACCTGCCCTAAGAGGGGCTCCATCGTCAGGGAGATCGCAGGACTGGACTCATTTGAGTCGTACATGTCGGACTTATGGATGTCTGCTGACCAATAGGGACCCATGTTCTTAGCCTGTGACGGGCAGGCCATGCACTCGCCTGAGTCGGCACTCCCAGTCAGAAAGCTCCCACTGCTGCCCTGGTAGTCTGGGCTGTAGGAGCACATGGTGTAGTCTGGGTCCATGTTACAGTCTACTGGCTCTTCGATGCGGATGTAGTATTCACTGCTTACTGAGGGGCTGTGGGCGCTGAGGACAGGAAGTATGCCTGGAGCATGGAGATGTTTTGATTGGTAGTATGAAGGGGACAATCCGTGGCTGAGGCTCTCCATGGGGCAGCCTCCCACGATGCCCCCTGGTGGGTAAAATGCTTCCTGACAGTGATGGCTGACCTGACCCAGGGTGCTGGACGAGTCTGGGGCTCGATACGACTGCTCCGCCCTGGCTTGCTCCCACTTGTACTCAAAGTTGAGGCCGTGGCTGGTCTCAGTGACTGTCAGGATATCGTCCCCGGACTCTGAGTGGTAGCCGTCACCAGATGAAAACTGCTCGAGGAGAGGGAACGAGGAGGAGGTTGATGAGGGGTGGTCTCGTGACATTACCGAGGCACCGCGGTGGCTGTTGAATCCGGTGTTGGGACGCAGGGAGTTCCATCGCCTCTCAAAGTCCTCTTCGGCCTCGCTGGCCCCCTTCGCACACAGGTAGCTGAGCAGCAGGTGGACTTCCTCTGCATTGGGTCTCTGATCAGGCTGGAGCCAGCAGAACTGCATCACCTCATACCTGAGGAGCCCGAGCACAGACAGACAGACAGACAGACAGGCAGACAGACAGACAGACAGACAGACAGACAGACAGACAGACAGAAAGAGAAGATGAAATCCCACCAGATGTTTTTGGTGCAATCATTTAATGTGCTCCATTCTGCTCAAATGGTAAAAAATATAATTTAATTAAAGACAGACTGCTTGACAAAATGTCTCTAGTATGTCCACAACGTGAGTTTATTTTTCCAAGGATGGTGAAGGCGTGACCCGCCCTACTCTGCCTTTGGCCTCATCAAGACACGGCGTGTTTTAGCAGCCTGTGGCGGCTTTTTGTGATGCTTTTCAGTAAATGACGTGTTTCGTACGCTGCTGAAGGTCTACAGTTTTTCTGCTCTATGCACTTCCTGTTTTTTTAGGAGCGCCCTGAATGCCTCCCAGCATGTCAAATACCGACGCCTAGTCAATGAATTCTGTGTCAGATACCGAAGTACAGAGGCACCTTTCATGGCGGTGTGATACAACTCCGTTTTTTGACAAGTCTGGTTGTGGCTAGTGGTGTCACAAATAGCTGCTGCTGGCCACAACTGAACTTGTTAAATACTGCTGTCTACCAATGAAGGCAAAGAGTTCTGGCCAATCAGAGGAAGAGTAGGGCGGGTCATGCCTTCGCTATCGTCGGAAGAGAAACTTTGCGTCTCCATTACAGGGAAACAAAACCATCAAGATAAACATCACAGTGACAAAGAAGTGAACACGTTGCTCTGAATATTGTGTTTGTCTGTTGAGTAAAGACGTGTGGTGGTTTTTTCTCACCAGCGTTCAGCCAGCGGCACTTTGAGCAGCGGTTTGGGCAGTCGCAGCTGCTGCTCCCTCACAGCGTAGGTCAGGACCTGTCTGTCTGAGTAGTGTCTGTACGGCTGGTTCCCCAACTCAAACAGCTCCCAGATCGTCACGCCCAGAGACCTGAGACACAGGAAGTCATGAACACTGTGATGATCCAACACAGGAAGTGTAACTGCAACAAGTCAGTGTCATTTCCTCCAGGGACAGAGACTTTATTTAGATCCGTTTTTTCCTCTCAACCGACAAACTCAGTCCTCCTGAAAAGCCCTGATCTGAGATCCATTTTATGCTCATAAATGTGTGTGTGTGTGTGTGTGTGTGTGTGTGTGTGTGTGTGTGTGAGTGTGTGAGAGTGTGCGAGTGTGTGTGTCGTACCACATGTTGCTGTGTTGGGTCTGGTCCGCCACCAGCAGGTTTCCGTGCACCTCGTCCACCAGCTCTGGAGCAATCCAACGCAGCGGCACGTACACCTGATCTGATGTCACGAAGTAATCGTCCTGAGAGAGGACAGAGAGGACAGAGAGGACAGAGAGGACAGAGAGGACAGGAGGGACAGAAGACCATCAGTAATAACATCAGCTGCACAAAACAAAACAAAAATTACTTTTTGAAAGTTGATAACTAATTTATTTGTTCCATTGTGATCAATTTCTAAAAACTTTTTAAATTAAACATAATTAAAAACAAGTGAAAAATGCTCAGAGGATTTAAATGATCTGTAGAAACTCTTTCAGGAGAGTAAAGGATGTTTGTAGTAGGACGGAGGAGTAGGGTTACATGGAGGGGGAAATAATAATCTGAGATTTGAGAATAAAATCGTAATATTAGGAAAAAAATGAATGAGAAAAAAAAATGTTACAAGAAAAACAGTTATAACATTATGCAAATAATGTAATTTTATCAGAAAAACATTGTAAATTGTAAATTCACAGAATAATGTTGTAATTTAGTGACAATAAAGATATACTTTTTCAAGAAAAAAAAATCATAACATTACACAAAATTTTACAAGAAAAAGAATCTTAATATTACAAGATTACAGTTGTAATTTTACTGACTGTTTTCTCACAAATTCATGAGTTTATTCACAGAATATTATGACTTTTTTTCTTGAAATAGTTTGACTTTATTCACATTACATAACAACTTTATTATCACATTATTACGACTTTGTTCTTGTAATCTGTAATTTCTTTTTCCCTGGGTGTGTTCGTCACCCTTCGTCATACCTGAGTAACTCATTCATCCACTCAGTTACTCTTTAGCTCCTGGTGTTGTTACGCAGCTCTACAGACAAACTGAACAAGGATCAGTTGCTTCTGTGTTATTTATTTCTTTTTCTAAATACTGAGGACAAATGATTTTCCTGTAAAATCAAACTGTTTCTGTTTTACATGTTTGACTTTCTGATAAACAGACCTTGTATTTGCTCTGAGCCAGACCATAATCTCCAATCTTCACTGAGACGTCAGCCGTCAGAAGGCAGTTCCTCAGAGCTAGGTCACTGGTTACAGAGAAGGAGGAGGTCATGGTCAAGGTAAACTTTATTATCCCACAAGTTATACAGCCTACTGTATAGCATTAAAAACAATAAATACAAAACATTAAAAAAGAAAAACAGGGACAAGACAGACAGAACAGTAAGAACATTGAGGAAACATGACAAGCATGTATGAATAAATAAAACAGTTGGATGCTCATATATATGTTCATATTCCTAAGCACTTTAAACTATGAGCACATATATGAGCATCCAACTATTTTATTTATTCATACATGCTTGTCATGTTTCCTCAGTGTTCTTACTGTTCTGTCTGTCTTGTCCCTGTTTTTCTTTTTTAATGTCTTTATTCTTTTTTAACAGCTGCTACAGCTCTTCATCAGTTATAAACATACACAACAGGAGCAGGAGCGTCACAGCAGGGTCAGAGTTAATGTAAAAACACTCACTGACAACGAGACGATATAATTCATCTGTCTGAAAGCACATGCTCATGGTCACATGCTCATCACACTCATGGTCACTGCTGCCTCTGACTGACAGGAGGCGTCAGCTGGTCCGGAGACGAAGGTCACCGCCTGCAACAAAATCACTGATGCTGGAGTCTGTGAGGAGCACTCAGGCAGCACCAGGATATTGTTCCAGGAAGAAACCAAGAGGCCGAGGGCAGGTCGCACTGCTCACAGAGACACGCTGTCTGACTGCGGCCTGGACGTTAGACAGGTGTGACGTCAGACATCGGTTCCTACCTGTGTGTGAAGTTGTGTTTGTGCATGTGCAGGAGTCCTGCGGCGATGTCACAGGCCATCCTCTGGAGGATCAGGGGCTCTGGGGTCATGGTCTCTGCAGTCCTGCAGCTCCGGAGGTAACCCTTCACATCGCCCTGCACACACACATCAAACGTCTGAGTGTTACAGCCTCCGGCCAGCAGAGGGCAGTCCTGTCACTGTGATTCACATCAACTCTGTGTCCTCAGTTTATACTGAACTGTTTGGGAGGAACAGACCAATCAGAGGGGCCTCTGCTTGTTTCTGGACAATTCTGAAATTAAATGTTACTGTGAAGAAAATATTTCATGAGCTGTCACAGATTTACGTCACTTACACAGTGGAGTGAATTAAAACCTGATGGATGAGCAGTGGTGGAGGCCAGCTCTTCATTCTCTGATGAATAAATGTCAGAGTTAAATCCACTCACTGCTGTCGGAGCTGATGGAGCGTTTAAGGCTGCGGTCTGAGACCTACAACTGTAGCAGGACTGAAAACTCTGAGCTCACCTGCCAAATATTTACAGCAGCGGCCAAGAATGATTTTACTGCCAGAAGTCATTAACAAAACAATCCAATAAAGTTCAAATTATGAGACGTTTTTAATTCATTTAATGTGCCGAATGAGAAACAGGGTGTCAGGCAGGGTGGAGGTCAGAGAGTCTCACACTGAGGATTATTTTCATACACTTTATGAACCAAATGTGGTTTAGCCTCGAATCAACCCTGATAAACCTTTTACACCAGATCAGCTCTGGTTCCTGAGCCGGTTCTGTTCAAAGATCTTGTTTTCTACAGGTTGATCAGAGACATTATAATCAAGACGTGTCATCGACGGCGGGCGCTGCACAACAGAAGAGAGAAGTCGCAGCAAAGAGGCAGATCGCACTGATCACCCGAGAGCGTTTGTTCTGTTATTACAGATATCTGATTTTACCATAAACTAGTATTACTGCCCTGTGGTTGTGTGACTCCGCCCACCAGTCCACCCTGTGGTTGTATGACTCCGCCCACCAGTCCCTGTTCCTGAGATATGACGTTAAAACATGATGATGTCACAGTCAAGCTGACCTTTGACCTTTTTGAACGACTCATTTTAAGATTTGATCCAATCAGATCAGACCTCTTGTGAACATCTGTTAAACACTAGAGTCAGATTTCACATCCTGTGGTGACAAACAGAAACTGATAATTAGTGAAGAGCAGTGATCATCATCAGGACCGTGTGTGTGTGTGTGTATGTGTGTGTTTCAGGTGTTAATCTGTGATAATCTCTTTAAACCCTCAGCAGGTTCGGAGACTCACCAGAGGACAGAACTCCATCACCAGCAGGTATGGAGTGACCTCAGTACACTGAGCCAAACACTGCAGGAGGGCCGGGTGCTGCAGGGCTCTGAGGAGGAGAGGAGGAAGAGGAGCATGAGATAAGATTTTAAGACTTTAATAATCCTGAGGTAAATTTCTGTGCAGCAGTTTCAGTACAAAGTTCGAGGAGGAGGAAATGTTTAGTGAAAATAAATCTACATGAAAACAAGACAACATTTAATACAAGAACGAACTCACAGCAAGGTTCAAAATATGAAATTTAAAATATAAAAAATATATAAAACATAATAAAACTAGCCAACAGTGACAGTGACAGCAGTATTTGTGAAAATATACTATAAATTATTAATCACCGGAAAGGCCGAGCTTCCTCCAGGAAGTGCATCTGGTCCTGCACGCTGCTGCTGGCTTTCAGCTCCTTCACCACCACCTGGGTGGTGCTGAGACCTGCGTTCACCTCCCCAAGCAGAACCTGAAACAGAGGACAGACAGAGACATATACGCACAGAGAAGACAGACAGACGGATGGAAAGACAGACACAAACAAAGCCACAGAGCATGGAGTGGGAGTGACCATTACACAGAGACAGACAGACGGACAGACAGACAGACAGACAGACATGCAGGAAGTCAGGGAGGACAATCCAGAGACAGACAGATGTACAGATGGACATACCCAGTCAAGGTAAACAAGGATGGAGAGGACGCATGGATGTTGATGAGTGGACGGAGACAGAGAGGGAGAGAACGACAACAACATGTTATCTGAGAGTAAAAACAGGAAGTGATTCAAAACATATGTCCACCTGCGAGACGTGTTGACATCACAGACACCTGGATCACAGGTAACGTGTCAGCGCGTCAGCCATCTTTAACTCTAACAGCCCTGATGTGTGTCTGCCTTTCATCTACCCGGCAGGAAGCTACGGCGACCGTCACAGCCAGCAGCAGGAAGTGATGAAGACGGAGGTGTCAGAGGAGGCTTACCTTCCCGAACCAGCCATTCCCGATCTCCTTTAGGTACAGAAGACTGTGACGGCCGACGTCTGCCGACTTCAGGAGCTGGACTGGAGAAAGAGAGGAGGAGGAAGAGTGTTAGATCCTTCATCATCAGGCTCTCAATGATGATGAGGATGTGGTGGTTCTAGGTGGAGGAGGAGGAAGAGGAGGAGAGGAGAGGATTGTGATTGAGCTGCGTTACAAAGCATTACTGCAGGATTGAGGATCACTCTGATGGATGACATCGCTCAGACTCAATTAGCAACGCTAATCGATTTTCATACATTAGAAAATGGATGGAAATCAATGGCTGCTCTGACCGACAGCTCACATTTGTAAACAGTCTGCAAAGATGCAACAAGTCGTCCGACCCACACGACCACATGAGCTGTATGTTCAGACCTCTGACCACGACCCACAGGAATGATTCCTAAATTAGCACATGTAAGATGATTAGATCAAATAAATGATTCATAACTGATATATTATCTGAAGCCTCATTTTTACACAAGAAATATTCATACTGGTTTATTTCCTGATCTTTGCTGAGCAACAGTTTTGCGTGAAAGGAATTAAAGGCCTGTCCCAAATATAGGTCTGTTGACTTCAGCGATTTAACCAAATATTAGCCCAGGGGCTACTAACAAAAGTTTTACAGTATATCCTGCTGTCGAAATAAACATTTAAAACCTGAGATGTCTGACTAAATCAGTTTATCCTCGACTCAAAGTGGGTGTTTGTGCCAAATTTTAGGAAATTTCCTTAAGGTGTTCTAGAGAAGTCGCGTTCACGAGAATGAGACGAGGTCACAATGACCTTTCACCTTGACATCTGACCTTTTACCACCAAAATCTAATCAGTTCATCCTTGAGTTCAAGTGGGCGTTTGTGCCAAAAGTTGTTCTTGAAATAGGTCATCGATAACAGATGACTGATTTTGTTCATGTCAAATATGATGGTGGGACCAGGTCGTACTCACAGGTGCTGTCAGGTCCAAAATGGCGGACAGAAGAAACAATGTCACTTGTATAAAGAATGAGACGGATCACAGTGACGAGATGCACCGTGTCCAGGTTCTTAAGAGGTTACTGTAGAGTCCATCCTCCGTCCCATTGATTGTTATTAACCCTCTCTAAAGTGGGACATCCCAACACGCTAGAGGACGCCGTCCACGCTCCAAACAGACATAACTCCACTCCTGTTCTATATCAAGCCGGCTTTGGCACCGTTCTGTCTGACCGTCCTGACGCATCTCTGTCAGCATCCCCAGATGACCTGAGTCCTTCCTGCCTGCCGAACACGCCCGGCCATCCCGTCCCAGCTCAGCCAAATG
This sequence comes from Epinephelus moara, assembly GCF_006386435.1. NCBI lineage: Eukaryota > Metazoa > Chordata > Actinopteri > Perciformes > Serranidae > Epinephelus > Epinephelus moara. The sequence continues at coordinate 2,518,584 of NC_065518.1, read as the reverse complement.
AAACGGGACTGACGACGACGCCCCCCCTCCCCCTGTCCCACGATGACACTCAGATTGTGTCTGTACTGGCAGACAGACGGATCTTTGTGGTGCTGTCGTCCCCCTCCAGACTGCCACACAGTCCCGTCACTGTGTGGAGGCCATATTGGACGCCCCTGTCTCTGTCCCCAGGCTGCTCGTTTCTTACACCCACTCACGCTCTCTGCGGCCCGGAGCAGAATAACCGCCATTGTCTGTCTGCTCAGGGCAGCGTGGCACCAGTTAGGACCAGTTAGTACACACACACTGGGACCATTATCCACCTGCTCCATGACACACCAGGGAACAACAAGCGACGGGTTCCACCTACGCCATCACGTTAACCTCAAACATTCATACTGCTGCTGGAACAGTGAGGGGAGGCTGATGCATTCTGGGGGAAAAAACTAACTCCCAAAGACGAAGCTGAGGAAGTAAACAAGTCAGCATTACTGCGTATGAGCACGTTCTAATAAACGCTGTCTGTTCTCACCTTCACTGTCTGTCACTGCTGAACACATCACAGTAATCACATTACTCTCTCCAGTGATGAGCAGAGTAACTAATTACTAATAAAATACCCCCAAAACAAATGGCTAGTTACAGTTGAACTTTTCTAGGCCCCCTTCCACTGATTTAAAATCCAACAATCAGTCACATCCTCGGATTCATTTTCATAATCATAGTGCATAAACGTCACAAAGCATCAAGCTGAAGACAGAAACTCTCACATTCAGCGGCTGCAAACAGGACACCATTACTTATGTAGTGGGGTGTAACAGAAAAGTAATATAACGCCTAACTTTTTAAATAAACAAACAGGATGCTCAGCAACAAAAGAGCAACTCAAATCATATAGTTCCTGTTCAAAAAGAGTAAGAAGTTAAAACTTTTCTTGTCCTACCCCCACAGCCCTCAGTGTCCGTGATATTTATCTGGGTCGGCTTTAACCAGGGGTCGGCAACCTGAACTATCAAAAGATCCATGTTTGACCAAAAATCTGCCTGGAGCCACAAAACATATCTGAGCCCTTTGGTAACTAATTGAGTCTAAATGTGTTTGCTGTTAATGATTATTAGGAACTTTAACTTGGCAGCGCTGGCGGTGAAAGCAAACAAATCTGTCTTCACACTATTAAATTCTCTATTTTCCTCTGAGACTTTTACTTTTATGGATTTTGAAGCCGTCGCTAGCCGAGATAAGGCTCAAGACTACTGAAGCCACTGCTGCTGAGGTTTGGCAAAATTTAGAGGAAAAGTCGCCAGGCCGTAGACATGTGATGCACAGTTTAGTACACAAAGTGCTAAAACTTTTTTAGGCTACACGTATTTACAATTGGAGAATGTAAGAATTTCTTCAGGCCTACAACAATGATCAGTAAGAATGAAAGTGTTAAAAATCCTAGATAAATAACCATTATTCATTTTCATGTGATTTTTTTTGGTCAAAGCCACAGAGCCACTGTTGAGAAGCTAAAGAGCCACATATGGCTCCGAAACAGCAGGTTTTCAACCCCTGGCTTCAACAAATCGACCCTTCTGGACAGAACAAAAACAAAATATTCAGAAAAGATTAACCAAAACCATCAAGCAGTCCATAAACAAGAAATAACCAGGTATAAATTAACTGGTCCGGCTCGTAACCATTCAGTGTTTGTTTCTGAAGAGTTGTTTTTAGTTTGGATAAAGTCAGCTCATCATTTATTCCACAGACCGACAGCCTCTTGTTGTAACGCAGTGAAGTTTGGTTCTTACTGCTGGTTTGTTTTCTCTCAGCCGAAACAACAGTAACTGTTGATTAACTACTCTGAACATAATGTGAATAGTTAATCAATCAAATCTTGATTAAAGGTGATAATATTACGTTTTAAGAGGCTAGTGGGAAATGAATAATAACGTTTGTTTTAGTAACGAGCCCAATGTTGCTCTCTACACAACGTGACTTCTGACAACATCAGGAAGAACCTGTGAAGTTCTCACTGCTCAGAAGTTAACATGTACTGCTTAGCTAACGTAGCTAAGACAGATAATGTAGCTAACGTAGCTAACACAGATAATGTAGCTAACACAGCTACTGTAGCTAACGTAGCTAACACGGCTAATGTAGCTAACGTAGCTAACACAGCTAATGTAGCTAACGTTACACTGTCTAGTTCAGCCTGCAGCTCTGGAGCCACATGTGTCACTTTCTCCCCTCTTGATAAAAAAAATTATATGGAAATGAATAACGGTTATTTTTTTTTAACATTTTCATTTTCATTTATCATCGTTGTAGACCTGAAGTGTGTCTTAAATTCTCTAGCTGTAAAAATGTGTAGCCGATTCACTGAATAAGCTGTGAGCTGCAGACCGCTGTTCAAAACCAACAAACAACAAAACTGGTTGTTTTGTAGTGACTCAACGCTGTGATTCCAACACGGTCTCACTAGTCATGTTTCCATCAGCCTGTTTAGATGCGCATCTAGAAGTATCGCATCGGAAAATTATGATGGAAACGCCAAAATTCGAAATAAAACCCCCTGATTTGCACAAACTAAAATACGCTCGCTTTAGCCGGGTTTTGGTTGACAAGAAAAAATGTTGATTCGCAAAACGGGGGATGGAAACAGTTGTTCGAATTAAGTCTGACGTAGCGCACCTCTCTCCATGATGATATCCACACTCTGGGTCGTTAAGGCGGTGATGCATTTACAAGCTGGTTGCCAACTGCCAGAAAACTTAGAAGAAGAAGAATGCAAGACTTGTTTTGTTTCCGGTTCTGCAGAAAACTTGCGCGAGTTCGTAGTTTTCACCAAAGTCCGTACATTTAATGGAAACACACAGGATTCGTATTTCTTTTAATGCTCATTTCCCAATGATTCGAATCACTTTTGGATGGAAACATAGCTACTGTGAAGTCATCGAAAACTGGCGCCTGGTCGGTGACTTTAGTGTTTGACACTGCTGAAAAAAGACGTTCTTTCATGTCACCATGATACGAGCTGGTCACTGTTACTGTTTAACGATGCCTGGTGGTGTTATGGTGGGACAACAACAAAAGGTAAGGTGGCGGAAGTCTGAGTAGGGCGGGCAGGAGGGGTGGTGGATGGGTCCAACAACCACAGACTTTCACCCAGGAGGCCGGTGTTCACTTCCTGTAAGATTGTAAAGCCAAACCCTGTTCTTTTGTCCTAAACGTAACCATGTGTTTGTTGTTGAAAAATAAAAAGAATTTCATGGTTCTTTTGACGTAGTGCTTTTATTTTGAAAGAGACTGTATGCAAACTGTACACTTCCTGTGAAAACAGAAGTGTGTTTTGAAAACAGACAATGCATGTAACAGGCTGAAGTTGACACGGCGTCCCAGAACGTCAACAACCAACACACCCAGGGTACCTTGGACGCCATATGTGGACGTGGAAAGTCCATGACCAAACGTGGACATGTGACGAGGTCGGAGCGAGAATGTGTGTCGTATCCTGTTGTATTTTACCAGGTGATTTAATATAACCACACGGTAACTTGAGGGTTGTTAAAATGTAAAGTTTCGTGTATCTGCTTCATAATAAAATACAAAGGTATCTGTGGTTTTCAGAAACATACAGTGCCATCATGTGCTCTGGTGACTGGGGTGTCGTCTGTCGATGCATGTTTCTATTAGTAGAATCATTAATTTGGAGGAAGTGCAGCGGCGGCAGAATGATATCGGTGCTTTGTATTTTTCCCGCTGTGACAAAGTGAAAACTCCTCCATTAACCTGCTGGCTTCTTCACAGCCAGCACACTAACTCATTTTCCATCGACAGGACTGTCTGGTGTGTCTGTCTGTCTCTCTGAAGAATGCGTCTCGCTTCATCGCTGCTGTCGTATCCAGGAAGTCTTTAGTGAAATGCACAGCGGCTAAATCACTCAGATCCATGATGGAATTCCCATCATGCTCTTCCTCCAGTGCGCTCTGTGCTGAGCTGCTGAGCTGTGGTGCTTCATTTAAACTCACTGATGATGTTTGTTGTTCCTGTTGTGCGGTGGTGAGGAGTGAGGAGTGAGGAGTTGATGTATGTGAGAGAAACACATGTATGTGCTCTGTGTGTGCAGCGGTTCACGTGTCCTCTGTGAGCTGAGTGGGTGTGAGCTCCATTAGTCTTCCCAGTGATTTGAGGCTGCAGCAGAGAGCAGCTGCATCAGGGCGGGTCCTGCACGGGGACCGAGCCTCGCTCTGAGCCAACGGTCTCAACAGGAACTCCACCTCTCCTCACAGTCTTTGGACGGCCTCGTTGCGCCGCAGGAAGACGGAGGAGATGGGAACGTCGGCTGAGAGGAACCAGAGCTGCTGAAGTCCACATGGACCTGAGCTCTCAGGAATTATCAGAGATGTGAAATGTGAGACATGTAGCGAGCACTCCTCTCTGCTCTCCTGCACTTCACTCTGTTGAATATGTGTCTCTGTTAACACTGAATCACCCTGCAGAGCGCTCTGAGCTGCAGCTGTGTGAGGACGTGGAGCACGGATAAAGTTGTAGGAGACCAAGTCGTGATAAACACAGTCAGCTCAGATCAGAATGATTATTATAAAAATGAATTAGACAGCGACAGAAGTGATGGAACCTCCTGAAAACAAAATTGTATTTCCCCTGATGATGTCAGAGGGTGAGGTCGTCCTGAAGGTGCAGTAATGAATCTACTGTAACACCATCTGGTTTCTGTTATTCACACATGACAGAGCATATGTTAAAGGGCCAGTTCACTCAAATCGCACAACACAGACACTGTACGTAAAGAAAAAACTGCACCGCAGAATAACCGCCTATCAGGGACTGAGCCTGCATGTTGAATCCATGAAGAAAACTTTGTCTCTTACTTGTAACTAACTTCCTGTAAGAGACTAACTGAAAAGGCGGACTGTTTAAAGACACAGAGACATCTAGTGACTGTGGTTTTCACAGACCTAAACCGGATGGTAGAGACAGCTCAGTCAGGCTGAGTTAAGTCCAACACATTTTTCATTAAGATCCAGTGATTGAAAACGTGCTGTACCAAACAGCTGAGCTGAACGTTAAAGGGTTAACAACCGCAAAGCTGTATCCAAACATCTGTTTACATCTGGGGTGTGAAACTCATTTTAGTTCATGAGTCATACACAGCTCAATTTATCTCAGATGGGCCAGACCAATAACCTTCGTAATATAATCTGTAAGTACCCTTTTTTGTGTAAAGAATTACAAGTACGTCCTGTTGACGTTCATCTTTTTACAAAACAGATGACCATTGACACACAACCAGGACCATAAATACACAACCAGGACCACAAATACACAACCAGGACCATTAACACACAACAAGGACCATTAATACACAACCAGGACTATTAATGCACAACTAGGACCATAAATACACAACCAGGACCACAAATACACAACCAAGACCACAAATACACAACAAGGACCATTAATACACAACCAGGACCATTAATACACAACTAGGACCATAAATACACAACCAGGACCAATACTACGCAACCAGGACCATTAACACACAACTAGGAACACTGATACACAACCAGGACCATTAATACACAACCAGGACCATATACACAACCAGGACCATTAATACACAACCAGGACCATAAATACACAACCAGGACCATTAACACACAACCAGGACCATTGATACACAACCAGGACCATAAATACACAACTAGGACCAATACTACACAACCAGGACCATTAACATACAACCAGGACCATTAACACATAACCAGGACCATAAATACACAACCAGGACCAATTCTACGCAACCAGGACCATTAACACACAACAAGGAACACTGATGCATAACCAGGACCATGAATACACAACCAGGACCATTAATACACAACTAGGACCATTAATACACAACCAGGACCATTAATACACAACCAGGACCAATACTATGCAATCAGGACCATTAACACACAACTAGGACCATTAATACACAACCAGGACCATTAACACTCAACAAGGAACACTGATACACAACCAGGACCATTAATACACAACTAGGACCATAAATACACAACCAGGACCATTAACACACAACCAGGACCATTACCACACATCCAGGACCATTAATACACAACTACGACCATAAATACACAACCAGGACCATTAACACACAACCAGGACCATTAACACACAACCAGGACCACAAATACACAACCAGGACCATTAATACACAACCAGGACCACAAATACACAACCAGGACCATTAACACACAACCAGGACCACAAATACACAACCAGGACCATTAATACACAACCAGGACCACAAATACACAACCAGGACCATTAACACACAACCAGGACCACAAATACACAACCAGGACCATAAATACACAACCAGGACCACAAATACACAATCAGGACCATTAATACACAACTAGGACCATTAATACACAACCAGGACCATTAATACACAACCAGGACCATTAACACACACCTAGGACCATTAATACACAACCAGGACCATTAAAACACAACCAGGTCCACTGATACAGGACCAGGACCACTGATACAGGACCAAGACCACAGTAGTCCCTCAGAGTCAGAGGGTTTTCAGCTCTCACATTCTTCAGATTCCCTCCAGCAGCAGTGTGGGCCGGCCGCCTGGACCTGGACCTGGTTACGTAACAGACAGATGTTTGTGGGAGAGAGTGAAGTTATAGAGTTCACTCTTGGGGACATGCAGCGAGGGATTGTGGGATAGGTGGAGACCCAGCTGACTGAGGCCAGCATCAGGGCGGTGCTCACTCGGGGGACACACAGCTCTCCTCGCTCTTACATCACCCTTGCACCCTGCCCTGTGCTGCCTTCACTGAGCTGCTGTCAGGTTTACATCGGTTCACTGGAACTGACTCAGGACGTAAATCACAAACTCTGACAAGCTTCAGGACTGATATCAGAATATTCTCTGTCCACCCGACCATCTAATGTCTCATCCCTCTCAGCTGAAGGAGAAAGTATAAATCTCGTGAACCTCCTTAGACCTAAGCTTTGTTCGGTATGCACTTTTAATTTGTGTTCGGGATCAGTGGGGCCTGATACTTATAAATAACGAAACAGTGGCTCCGAATCGTATCAATTAGTTCTGGAAAACAATGATGTCCTTATATGGGGACATTGGGTTTATTTGTAAAGCCACAAGGAACGTCCTTTTGTCTGTCACAGGTAACTGGCCTGTGTCAAATGCTAGGATAATACAACTGTCAAGTCCGAATAGTGATGGGATTTCTCGTTCACTTTGAAGAGCCGGTTCAAAGATGTGGTTCGTTTGTTCATTTTTTGGTGTGTGTGTGTGTATGTGTGTGTGTGTGTGTGTGTGTGTGTGTGTGTG
>NC_065518.1:2479201-2510968 GCF_006386435.1 Epinephelus moara | reverse complement strand
AGGACCATTAATACACAACCAGGACCATTAATACACAACCAGGACCATTAACACACACCTAGGACCATTAATACACAACCAGGACCATTAATACACAACCAGGACCACTGATACAGGACCAGGACCACTGATACAGGACCAAGACCACAGTAGTCCCTCAGAGTCAGAGGGTTTTCAGCTCTCACATTCTTCAGATTCCCTCCAGCAGCAGTGTGGGCCGGCCGCCTGGACCTGGACCTGGTTACGTAACAGACAGATGTTTGTGGGAGAGAGTGAAGTTATAGAGTTCACTCTTGGGGACATGCAGCGAGGGATTGTGGGATAGGTGGAGACCCAGCTGACTGAGGCCAGCATCAGGGCGGTGCTCACTCGGGGGACACACAGCTCTCCTCGCTCTTACATCACCCTTGCACCCTGCCCTGTGCTGCCTTCACTGAGCTGCTGTCAGGTTTACATCGGTTCACTGGAACTGACTCAGGACGTAAATCACAAACTCTGACAAGCTTCAGGACTGATATCAGAATATTCTCTGTCCACCCGACCATCTAATGTCTCATCCCTCTCAGCTGAAGGAGAAAGTATAAATCTCGTGAACCTCCTTAGACCTAAGCTTTGTTCGGTATGCACTTTTAATTTGTGTTCGGGATCAGTGGGGCCTGATACTTATAAATAACGAAACAGTGGCTCCGAATCGTATCAATTAGTTCTGGAAAACAATGATGTCCTTATATGGGGACATTGGGTTTATTTGTAAAGCCACAAGGAACGTCCTTTTGTCTGTCACAGGTAACTGGCCTGTGTCAAATGCTAGGATAATACAACTGTCAAGTCCGAATAGTGATGGGATTTCTCGTTCACTTTGAAGAGCCGGTTCAAAGATGTGGTTCGTTTGTTCATTTTTTGGTGTGTGTGTGTGTATGTGTGTGTGTGTGTGTGTCGCTTGTTCGCGAACGTCACATCACTAAGTCTGAATGTCCTCAAATAAGACAACTGTATCTGGGTACAGTGTCTTTCAAAAAAAGTGTCTTTTCAGTGTTCAGCAAAAATGAACAGGTTTGGCTTTACAATCTTACGGAATGCGAACACCGCTCTCTCGGGTGTAAGTCCATAAAAAGGACACCTTTTTGCGTTGGTTTCTGGCGCCGCAAGTCACTGCCCAAGCACCAGATTTCGAAGACTTCGAAGTGAGACCGTGCTCTCTTATCTTGTTACTGTTGCTAAAATTGGTCATTAGCATTATTAATTATAAATAAACAAGGCTCAACAATAAAATGTGATCAGGTTTTGGACCTTGTCCACTTTTGTGTCGGGTTTGGCTGCAGGCTGATTTGTCAGAGGTGGCAACCATCTTGCTTTTACATGGATTAGTGCAGTGGGTTTATGTTTACAGTGTATTGACAGTAGCTGGAGCCACTGACGGAGCTGAGGAGGTTAAACTGACAGAATGAAGACTTGGACCGACCTGATCGAGCAGGTTGCTTTGCGACCGGCAGGGACACCTCGGTGAGCGGCAGGATGTAGACGTCCGGGCTGCCCTGGGAGGCTGGCGAGGCCAATGTGGACATATCTGCATGGTACTCCTCCCCGTCCACATTCTTGAATTCCTGGAAAACACAAACACATGAAGAGGTCAGAGGTCACGCAGAGGAACAGGCTGCTGGTGTTAGATGAGGAGGTGAGGTCACAGAGGTGAGGACAAACAAACCTCACACACGCCTTGATGGATGCACGCTGAGCGACATGTAATGTCTGACTGTAGCGATGTGCGTATGTGAAACCATAAAGAAACCTGTGTAGATATTTGGCCAGAGCTGTGCGGCAGAGCTGAGATAAACTGACTCAAGCTGTCCTGTTCCTCCGAGCCGTTACTGGAACGTCAGAGTGTAAACAAAGCCAGCGTGATTTACACAAAGATTACATGTATCCCAATCCTCATCTTCACTATTAAGCCTGATGGTTTTAGTGCTGAGCTGCTCTCTGGCAGCCGCTGTGACTCACTCTCACTCTCACTCTGCACGAAGGGAAGACATGTTTAAGATCTACATTCACTCAATGATGAGACAGGCAGAGAGGACTTCCTGCACTTCTTTAAACTGATCAAACTCGAAGGCTCCAAACAGGAGGCCGATCAATAAGTCTGATCAGTGTTCGATGGCCTCTTCACGATCACTGAGACTCTACAGGTTGTCTGTTCTTCAGTGAGAACTGGATGGGAGATTTTAATATCTGTCAACAATGGTATGCTAGCTAACGTTAGCCTCTGGAGCGAGGATGTTTACTGTTGCTTGGCAACACCATCAGCTGCTTCATACCGATGTAATAATCCAGATTTTAAATCCTAAATATCAAACATGTTTGAAATGCTCAGGGCGCCACTGATGAGTCTGTGAGCAGGTCAGAAGGTTTAAACGTCCAAACATAACCACACGGACATTAAAAAACTACGACAAAAGCAGACTACTGTGTCACCTCATGTCGCTTCACATCGCCTGTGTCTCAGCCGAAAAGTTGCACTTGAACACACCACAGAGAGTACAGCCAACCACCTGTTCTGCGCCTGTATGACAGGAAATATCTCTCCACACCAGCAGGCGGCAGTCGTATATATATTCATCGTTCAAAAAGGGAAACAGGAAGTGCGACAGGACGGATTCAAGATGCTAGTTGGCCAGTTAGCACATTAACAACACAACCTGATGTTAAAGAACAAATTATTTTTACTGTGAGCTTAAAAACATGTACAAACAACAATGAACCATTTCTGCCAAAGAGCCCAGCGACCAAAAAAAATTATCTCACACCATACACTTATTCATGAGAGTTGAAAAATCTGAACTTCAGCAACCGATTAGCACCGCGGTAGCCAATCAGCATTGAGATCATCCAGGGAGGTATGACGCTGAGGACTCATCTGCAGAAGTTCTTTCATCGATTCAGCCATTTCATGTGTGTATGACGTGAGTCAACACAAAACATTCTGGCATTCAAACTCGCACGAGAAACGCGACACAAAAATTTGTATCGCATTTGATGTGAACACGACATTAGACTGGATCTGCTAACGTCTCAAATCATCTGGGCCGAACATCTGTACCGACCAAAGTCTCAAACCAGATCTCTCTGATTGACAGGAGGGTGAGTATAAGTGCATTAAGAGCAGAAATCCACCATCAGAGTGTGTTAAAACATAATCAGGTTCTGAACGGGTTAATGTGTATAAACCATAACTCTGCAGAGACAGAACCAAAGACATGAGTCTGTGTTTTAAGAACGTTAAGAGTTATTGCTTCGATCAGTCACTGAGAAAAAATATGTGTAAATGAAAAGTGGAAAAAGTCTGATACAAACTAAGAAATAATTAAGATAGAATATATTCCTTTGAACTTCGTTAAATCACCATGTGACGATGATGAACAGGCTCTGATCAAACTGAGTTCATTCTGTTTATTAATGTACTTTTCTCTCTTTTGTCCTCTGACGGACGGACTCGGGTGGAGCGCCTTCTGTAATGATGTCATTGCTTTTGGAGCAATAATATGGAGAAGATGAACAAAGACGATAAAGAGAGAGAAACATCAGTGTCAGTAACAACTTTAGCAGTTTTTGGAAACACCCTGCAGGCTCTAACCAGATTTTATGACACTGTGGCCTTTTTGTGGTCCAGAAGAAGAGCGCGGCGGCAACATCTGAGAACGAAGCGTGTAGAGTGAAGCATTATTCAGTTGTATTTAATGTGTTTTGCGTGTCCAGGCCTCTACGCCTTGTTTCGTCTGCAGTGATGTCAGAGAAGACGCAACATGTTGCCGTGAGCTTTGATTGTGGAAAAAAATTGTTTGGTAAAACTAGTTATTTTTTTATGCCTCTGCGCTGGCGCTAGGTGTAGCTGAGGAATTATGTTCTTGGGTCGTCCATCTGTCCGTCCTTTTCTTATGAAAGCAATATCTGAAGAAGAGGCTAAAGGAATTTCTGCAAATTTGGCAAAAACATCCCGCTGTGACTCAACAGTGACCTGATTAGAATTTGGTGATCGAAAGTCAAAGGTCACTGTGACCTCACAGAACATGTTTTTGGTCATGACACATGTCTAACAGGATAAAATAATGAGTGTCAAAAGGTCAGCTTGACTGTGACATCATCATGTTTTAACGTCAAAGTGGAAGCTGTGCTGATTGTATAGATCTTCTGTGTGTGAAGCATCCATGTTTCCACTGACATGGATGGAGACTTGACGAGTTNACACACAAACACACACACACAAACACACACACACACACACACACACACACACACGCACGCACACACACGCACACAAACACACAAACACCTCCATCTCTCACTCCATCCTGTCCCAGAAGAATGTGAGCGCACACACACACACACACACACTGCTGCACACTGCACCCCCGCCCTCCATCAGCCTCACATCCAAATCTTCACACGGCCTCGCTCGCCCTCCATTCAACATGTGGTTTCACTCTACACACACACACACACACATCCTGCAGTGGAGCCTGCACACGATCTTCAGATTCTGGATCGGATTCGATTCTTTTAGATAAAATTTTATTTCAAACATGAAAAATAAATAAAAAATAAGAATAAAAGTAGGAAAACAAAACCAGAATACCCAGCAGACATATTCAGTGAACATGAGAACTTTATGTCTGCAGTGAACACTTATGAAATTCTGCCCCTTTTTTTGTATTTTATCAGTAATATTAAACATGAATATTCCCGCCTCAGTGTTCATCGTACACACCTTCATCTGATCAAACAAAACTTAAATATTCAAGACAAAAGAAGAACAGATGGAGCTGAATACAACAAATCAACAAGGAGAAATGAGCAATACAGTTTCCCAGCATGCAATGTGACATCTGTTCAGCCACGGTCCAAAACACAAAGAAATCATACTGATATCGAAAAGAGAAAATCAATCTGTCGTTCGTCTGATCATTTCAGGACGCAGGAAAACGTGCCACCAGTGGCCACACTGGTATTTCTGCTCATTGTGACGTCATTTCCTGGAGTATCTTCAAATGTTTTACATCCCTAAAAATCTTTGCAAACTGAGCTAAAAGGTTTTTTCATCAGATTTTACAAAATAACAACACAAAACATTTTGATCCAAAACATTTTTTAAATGCAGAAAAAATTTCAAAAATATTTCCTAACTGTCCAGAAGTTATTGAAGCTGTTAACATTATATAGTTTTGTAGATATGATCATTTTTATGAGCAGAGTGACAAGGCGTTCCTCGTTTCTCTGGTGCGTTTTCATGCAGTTTTGCACCACTCACAGCGTGGAGCAGTGACGTCATGTACGACACGATGACACAGAAGCCTTCGCTTTCTGCTGCAAGAAGAATGAGTGTTCTATCTCTTATGGTTTTTATTTTAGATCGATATGTAAAGGATTAAACAAACAACGATCTCCTGCGGTCATAACAGGGAAATTTAGGCATAAATTTGGCGCAATACAATGTTTGCACGTAAGATAAGGTAACATAAGACCAAGACAGGAGGGTTCACTTTCTGCTGCACAAAGAATGAATGCTTACAGTTCTTATTGTAGATCTGTTTTAAAAGGATCATACAAACAACATTGTCCTGCAGCCGTGCACAGGACGTTGGTTTTTAAAGGGTTAAAAAGAGAAAAAGCATCAACAGATTTACACACAGGTTTTCACATGGAAATCTGCTCAAAGATTTGATTTCATATGAAGTGATTTCATTCTCAAACTGTCCAGTAACAAACCAAACGCTTCAACTGGAGCTCTGCTGGTGAAACAACACTCAGTGAACATCTGTCAGCTTACCTGTCCTCAGAGTCCACAGGAAGGGACGGACGGCTCAGCTTCGGCTTCAGCATCTCAACCTCTGCTTCTCACACACACACACTGAAAACCTGCACCCATCACACACCCATCAGGCACCCATCAGGCACCATCAGGCACCCACTGCACCAACAGGAGCGCTGGGGGGTCAGCTGTGTGACGGGCGGCAGGAGGCTGGCGGTGCCAGGAGAAGCTGCTGCAGAAAAAGTCATCATCATTCTGCAGACAGAGTCTCATTGTTGAGTCCAAAGAGGAGGAAGAGGAGGAGGAGGAGGTTTTGTAGCTGACTGACTGACTGACTGACTGACTGACTGACTGCTGAGGAAGGAAGGACGGATGGACAGATGGAGGGAGAGGAAGATGAGGAAGAAGGAGGAGCAGTCTGTCTCCCAGTTCAGTGAACCTGTGGTCATCTCAGAGGGACGGAGAGAAACTGAGCCCCCGCAAAAATGTGAGGCAGAAAAATACAAGTGGGAGGAGGAGGGGGGAGGGGGGGGGGTCACATACTATACATGTGACATCACTCCCTCTCTTCCTCTCTTCTTCTTCTCTCTCCCAGAAGCCCAAGAACATCTGCGGGGCCGTCCCCACAAACACACACACACACACACACACACACACACACACATCTCTGGTTAACACACTGAACATGTGAGGACCGACGGCTCTCATTGCTGACCTCTGAACCCGACCTTCAACTTCAGCTGGCCTTAAATCAAACCTTAAACTTAAGCCTTAAAAAACCCTTAAAATCTTAACACATTCACCCTAACCTTAAACTAACTGCAGAAGCCCTTAATTTTACACCTTAAAAGCCCCTTAAACCTTTTATATCAGAGTTAAGGGGGCTGTTCATGGACTGAGTGATCTTATTACAACTGAATATAATCCTTAAAAACAAACTGTTCACCCAAATGTTGCTTCTGTGTTTTTGTATTAATTATTAACCGTGTTCTGATTTGAGGTTTTTTATGAAAAGAAATCTGAGGTGCTACATTCAGAGGTTTAAGTGTGCATGAATCCATTATTGGATGATGAAGTAATTTTACACTGAACTGCATGTCAGACTCCAAATTATTTTTTCTACTTTTCAGTTTACTGCAGTGTGCACCATGCAGGTCTGGTGGAAGCAACCGTTAGCTAGCAGTGCTGCTTATTAACGTCGTCCTGATGCCACAGTGTTGTTGTGGAAACATTGTGCCCACCCTCCGGTCTCCCCCCAGCTCGCCCTGGTGAGTATGTGGCTCAACTTTGAGCCTTTAGCATTGGTAATAGTGTTAGCTCTGTTAGCACCATTGGCAGTGTTAGCTAAGCTGACCAAACGTCCTCTTTTGCCTAGACATGTCCACTTTTCACGCCCTGTCTGGGGGGTGTTTATAAATTGATGATAATGTCCGGTTTTCCTTGTGTGTGTGTGTGTGTGTGTGNCCCGAACACCGGCGCTGGGCCGGCCGGCGGGGGCCCTCCGATGGCGGGTCACGAGTGCCATTCGGTCAGGGAGAGTGTGTGTGTGTGTGTGTGTGTGTGTGTGTGCGTAATCCCCGAGAGGCTGCCTTATCGGCGGATCTCCAATACTCACAACGAGGAAGCAGCAGACACCGGCAGCGCAGCATTATTCTAAGCTTCCAAGATGCCGAAGCGCAAGTGCAGCTTCACAGATTAACTGCAGAAAAAATTCCCAACTTACCGTCCTGACCCGGTCGGGATATATGGGAGGCTGAGTGCACCGTGTGCAAAGCTGGCACATATGATTCTGTGTCTAATAAAGGTGCCGGGGAGCTCAAAGTTGGATTTTCTAATATAGAAGAGGTATTATTTAGAACATTATTTCATATTATTTATTTATTTGTCCAGTAAAACTTGAAAAGATAGCTATTATTTTACAAGTTGATTTTTCTAATACAGAAGAGACATTATTTCTATCATTATTTCATTCCAGAGATTTGACATTTATTTTACATTTATATTTATTTTTGTACAATTGAAACTTGTAAAAAGATTATTATTTTAGGCATAATAAAAGCAAGTTGAGTAACCTCTGAGAAGCCTATCTGTATTTCTGTCTTTGAGAAATATTATTTGTAATATAACTGAATTTTCTATCCATACATATAAACTTTAAATATATTAAAATTAAAAGGCATCTTTGAGTAAACTGCGAGTATCATTTAAGTAGGCTATCTCGTGGCTGGGGCGAGTGTCCTCTTTTTTGGAAATCAAAATATGGTCACCCTAGTGTTAGCATGGCTAGTGGTGCTGACATGGCTAAAAATGTTAAAGGAATTCTGCAGCTTAAAACATGTGCTTACTCACCGTGGCCACCTGGGGGGAGATGGAAGGGTGGCCACCATGAACCGCAGCAACGCTGGGCCAGCGAATAGCTACTGTGGCTAACGTTAGCTAACGTTAGCTAACCAGCAGAGACCAGAGGATAGGCAGTGGGCACTATGTTCCCACATGTTAACACAGCAAACCATCTGTCTGTCTGTCAGCGAAGCCAGCAGGAAATAAAATAAAAGTCAAAACATTAACATCACAAAACATTAAAATTGAATCTATGGATTGAGCTTTAAAATGAGGCGCTAAAACTCACTGAGTCAATGGAGTGCTGGACTGAAAGGAAAAGCCTCTTGTATTTCACCTCATTTTATCTATTTATTTTTTTGCTGGTTAGTTTCCGCCGTAACCCCCAAAGATACCACCGAGCTGGTCCTACACAGGCCCCCAAGAAGCGCACCGGACTTTGAAGCCAGTTTTCATAGTGGCCAAACAGTGGTACTGCAGCTTCCAGGGTTCGTCATCTGACGCCATGAGGCCCAAAAAGACTTTTACCCATAGACTTACACTGGGAAAGAGGCATCTGTAAATCAGTGGATACATTTTTTTTAGCACCACAGAAGAGAAGTTACTTGTTTCACTTTCAGAATTTGGTCCATTCTGTCCGATAACATTTGGAAAGTCAAGATGAGCTGCAAGATGAAATCATTTTATTCCCATTCAGGTTAACAGGGCGCTAAACTGGTAGTTAGACATTCGGTAAGGGGAAGTAAGACGCTCGTCCGCCTGCTCTATGGGCCGCACAACACAGACATAGTGCTGACAATCTCCAGATTAACCGGGTAATTAAACAAGCAGCAGTTGAACCACTTTGGCTTCATCTGCCACTGAGCAACTTTCATAGGAATGAACGAGGCCCCGCCTCCAACACTCAGGACTCTTTACACATCCATGGTCTCTCACAGATGTCCGTAAGCTTCCTAGGATGGTGAAGAAATGACCCGCCTCTCTCTGCCTCTGATTGGCTTCCCCTGACATTCTTACCCCAACCCTAATCAGTCTCACTCTTCTAACCTCAACCCAACCAATCCAAGCAATGAAGGCAACGAAGGCAATGAAGGCAACAAGTACTAACCAATCAGAAGGCGAGTAGGGTGAGTCTTTCCTTCACTATCTTAGGAAACACAAATTTACACCCAAAGGGTGTGAAGCTATAGAGGGACCGGAGTGTACGTCTGCCGTCCCCTGAGCTGACTCAACTCTCAGTGCGCTCACACCTGAGCCTTGTCCTCATCACGTCGGCAAAGGATGCACGCTCACGTTGCCGCGGCGCCCTTTTATCGACACACAGCTTGACCACACCTCAGTATAGCTTTACCCCTACCACCACCCAAATCACTCCAACTACAAGACTTTGGACAAAAACTGATTTTTACTTTAAAAAAGAATTTTATCATTTTTTTAAAGGTCAGAGTCTGCAGTGGGTAATGATAATTCTGACCCTAAAGCAGAGTCCAAAGCTCCCAGCAGCTCCCAGCAGCCCCCAGCAGCCCCCTGCAGCTCCCAGCAGCTCCCAGCAGCCCCCAGCAGCCCCCTGAAGCCCCCCCACAGCAGCTGAGAGGATGGTTAGAGGAAGTTTCTCATCTTTCCGACAGCGTCTGTAAAACACAGGGAGCTTTTCTCTCTCGTCTCCTCTTGGAGGGTTTTTTGTGAAACCCCCCTCTTCCTGCTCTGGGAGAGGCTGTGTCTAATTCCAGATGGGGCCCTGAGGCCGGATGCACCGCGGCCTCATGGGTATGCCCTTCCTCACGCCCTCGCGCCCTCGCGCCCTCTCTCTTCCCCCTTCTCCTACCCCGGCCCCTTTCCTCGGACACACCCTGACAGGTCCGAGCTGGGTGGTCCAACACGCCAAAGACACAGAGCAGACATGATACAGACTGTGTTTCTGTGATCGGCTGTATGTGAGGAACAGGTGTCCAACACGCACGGTTATAAACAGATAAGGCAGGAAGTTATGTAACACAGCTACAGACACTGCTCTGTGCTTTTGAAGACGCTCAGAGAGCGAAAATAGATGAAGGACAGAAAGGCGGAGAGTGAAGAGAGAAGATGGAGATGAACCCAGAGGCAATCGTACCTCATTATTCAAACTATCCGAGATGACTGATGATTAAACACTGACAAACTTGTTGATCATTTTTCTGTCAGTGAAGTAATCAATTAAACGATAGTGCTACACTTTAGTGGCAGACACTGAGACACCGAGTGTTGCGTTACATTCATTCATTCATTTCCTGTATCTGCTTATCCTGTTCAGGGTCAACGGGAGGTGGAGCCTATCCCAGCTGACATTGGGTGAGAGGCAGGGTTCACCCTGGACAGGTCACCAGACTATAGGCCCGTTTCCACTGAAGAAGTTCCTGGTACTATTTGGAGGGCAGGAACTACTACAGGAACGTCCGCCGTGTCTCCACTGAGAGAGTGGAGTACGAGGAAGGTTCCTGTAAAGTTACGGGCTGCCTCTGAATGTGACGTAATCGCTGCGTGACCATTTTGACCGGGGCGACGTAGGGACGCCATTAGCTGATAGCGGTGTCTGTAATAACTCACTAAATGGCCCGTGAAAAAAATATTTTTTTCCAGTGGATGTCTTAGTTACAACATGATTGAGCTAACTGGAGTAGTTTCATGTCGTATCCAACAACGGGAGGCTTTTAACAGATGACGTTCTGATGTTAGCTTCGCTGCTGCTGTTAGCTGTCCCTGTCAGCTGATGCTTTCTAGACATCGTGATTTCCCAAAACTGAATAAATACCACACATAGCAACACAAAACTGCTTTGCTAGCTCAATCATGTTGTAACTAAGATATCCGCTGGAAAGAATAATTTTTTCACGGGCCATTTAGTGAGTTTTTTTTACATGGCGGCGGAAGCTATATGAACGAGCTAACCCTCGTCTTATGAGTTTTAAAAATGCTGGCTATTTTGTCGCTTTCTGTTGACGTCACATCCCTCCTTGAGTATATCCAATCAGCACCAAGTAATCCCCAAGCCCCAGCCAGGAGTCTTTCAGGGCCGTTCTGAGTACCTACTCTGAGGCAGGGACTTGTTTAGCCCCTGTAAAAGTTCCAGAACTCTGTCCTTCAGGGGTGGTTCCTGTGGTGGAGACACACCCCAATGGCCCCGGCCCCATAAAATTACTCCGAAGTTCCTGCGGTGGAAACGGGCCTTATCACACAGAGACAGACAACCATTCACACTCACATTCACACCTACGGACAATTTAGAGTCACCAGTTAACCTGCATGTCTTTGGACTGTGGGAGGAAGCTGGAGCACCTGGAGGAAACCCACGCTGACACAGGGAGAACATGCAAACTCTGCACAGGAGGGCTCCCCCACCCTGGGTTTAAACCAGGAGCCGTCTTGCTGTGAGGCGACGATGCTGCCCAGTAACTAAATGTTGTGTTGCAGTGTGTTTTAGTGACCAGTGAAGGTACTCTGTGGAGATTGTGACCACCAGTTGGTATCTAGTGATGAATCTTGAGGACGAATACGTGCACACAGGGTGATGTGACACACATTCCTGCTGACTGAGGAAGGTTGTGATGTAAATGTGTAGTGTGTGCAGGATATACGATACTCCTCAGTTTCAGGCTGTCCGACAGCTGCTGGTGGTGATGTGCCAAAAAATAATGTGCCGGCAAATAGAGGGAAGAAGAAGAAGAAGGATAAGAAGAAGAAGAAAAAAAGAAAAAGAAGAAGAAGAAGACGGCTGTGATGTGGATGTAAATAATTCAGGTTTCAAACAAACTAAAATTGTGAAAGTTCACAACTACAGTTTCCATCAACATCTGTGAAAACATCTATACAATCAGCACAGTTTCAAGATTAGAGTCACCAATTCAGTATCTGACCAAATGTCTCCCCTTCTGTTCCTGAGATATGACGTTAAAACATGATGATGTCACAGTCAAGCTGACCTTTGACCTTTTGACCTTCATTATTTTATCCTGTTAGACATTTGTGTGAAGTTTTGTCATAATTAGTGTATGAATTTGTCAGTTATGGCTAAAAAATGTTTTCTGAGCTCACAGTGACCTTTGACTTTTAACCACCAAAAGTTAATCAGTTCATCACTTAATCCAAGTGAACGTTTGTGCCAAAGTGGAAAAAAAAATCCCTCCAGGTATTCTTGAGCTATCAAATTCATGAGAATGCAATGAAGCAAGGTCACGGTGATCTTGACCTTTGACCATGGACCACTAAATTGTAATCAGTTCATCCTTAAATCCAAGTGGATGTTTGTGCCAATTTCAAAGAAATTGTCTCAAGACCTGTGATGTTGCATTGTCACAGTGACCTTAAACCTTAACCTTTAATCACCAAAGTGTAATCATTTTGCTGCTGAATCCACCTGGATGTTTGTGCCAAAGTTGAAGAAATTCCCTCACAGTGTTCTTGTGATATTGTGTTCAGGAGAATGAGATGAAGGAAGAGAAGTCTCCAGTGACGGCTGATGCCGGCACAGAGGCATAAAAATCTACTTTGCGGAAGGATGGAAATACTGTCAGGACGTTTGTGAAGCTGCAGCGTTACACAGAAACACTGAACATAAACAAAACTACATTTTTTTGTTTATTTACAGGAAAATCTCCACAAGGGGACAACTGTAAACCTGGAGGTGAATCAGCACACACACACACACACACACACACACACACACACACACACACACACACACACACTATCTTTCTCTCTGTCCTATTTTCCGCAGTGTGTGACCCATTTCAGCCTGCAGCTCAGAAACAGGGTCGACATCAACGACACAAGATGGTTGCAAAAACTGCAGACCTCAAAACACAGCCTCCACAAACAAACAGCCTCCACAAACAAACAAACTCCACAAACAGCCTCCATAAACAAACAGCCTTCACAAACAAAGAGCCTCCATAAACAAAGAGCCTCCACAACCAATCAGCCTCCACAAACAGCCTCCACTAACTGTCTCCACAAATAAACAACCTCCACTAACTGTCTCCACAAACAGTCTCCACGAACAGCCCCCACAAACAAACAGCCTCCACAAACAAATGGCCTCCATAAACAAACAGCCTCCACAAACAGTCTCCACGAACAGCCTCCACAAACAAACAGCCTCTACAAACAAACAATCTCCACAAACAGCCTCCATAAATAAACAGCCTCCACAAACAAATGGCCTCCATAAACAAACAGCCTCCACAAACAATCAGCCTCTACAAACAGCCTCCACAATCAGCCTCCACAAAGAGCCTCTACAGTCTCCACAAACAAACAGCCTCTACAAACAAACAATCTCCACAAACAGCCTCCATAAATGAACAGCCTCCACAAACAAATGGTCTCCATAAACAAACAGCCTCCACAAACAACCAGCCTCTACAAACAGCCTCCATAAACAAACAGCCTCCACAAACAAATAGCCTCCATAAACAAACAGCCTCTACAAACAACCGCCACAAACAAACAGCCTCTACAAACAGCCTCCACAGAGCCTCCACAAACAGCCTCCACAAACAACCAGCCTCTACAAACACAGCCTCCACAAACAGTCTCCACAAACAGCCTCCACAAACAAACAATCTCCACAAACAAACAGCCTCCACAGAGCCTCCACAAACAGCCTCCACAAACAACCAGCCTCTACAAACACAGCCTCCACAAACAGTCTCCACAAACAGCCTCCACAAACAAACAATCTCCACAAACAAACAGCCTCCACAGAGCCTCCACAAACAGCCTCCACAAACAACCAGCCTCTACAAACACAGCCTCCACAAACAGTCTCCACAAACAGCCTCCACAAACAAACAATCTCCACAAACAAACAGCCTCCATAAACAAACAGCCTCTACAAACAACCTCCACAAACAATTAGCCTCTACAAACAGCTTCCACAATCAGCATCCACAAACAGTCAGCCTCCACAAACAATCTCCACAAACAGCCTTCATAAACAGCCTCCACAAACAGCTTCCACGAACAAACATGCTCCATAAACAAACAGCCTCCACCTGCTTGTCTGTCTGTGTCCCATCAGCAGCTGTGACACTCTGCAGACCTTCTGTCCTCTAATAGAGGTCTAATGAGAGGCTGAGAGGAACGTTTAGGGTTCATTTACAGTAGCGCTGATGTGCACAGAGAGTCAGAGTGTGTATCTCTGATTGAATGAGTGTGTGTGTGTGTGTGTGTGTGTGTGTGTGTGTTGTTGAGCTCAGAGGAGGGGCCCCACCTTGAAGCCGGTTCTGCGTTTCTTGCAGCAGATGCAGGCCAGCATGAGGAAGACGACGGTGAAGAGGCCCGACAGGGAGACGGCCACCACAGCCAGAGACGACGACCAGGACAGCTCGCTCAGCGGGGCGCCATCTGCAGGACACAGAGGTAAAAGCATGTGTGAGCAGTGAGGTTACAACAGTAAAACATTTCCACTGACACATCAGGCTTCTGTGTATCACTGCATTGTGTCTGATGGATTGAACAGTAACTGATGATCAGACGCCTCCTCAGGAGAATATTTACACTCAACCACGCTCACATGACATCGTGTTTTGACTCAAATGAAACTTCACAGCTGTATGAGCTGATTCATCACCTGGTATAACAGAGACGTTCTCACATGATGAGGATTCAGAGGGTGGAGGATGAAACGTACAAACTGTATCACCTCAGAAACACACATCTGCTGCAACAACCTGCTTCATATAAACAAACCACACCCCCTGAGATCAGCTTCATGTGTGCAGGTGTAACAGAGTTTGTATTGTGTGTAATTCCACTTCCTTTCATTGCTTTAAAGTGACAGTCATGCACTTCTGTAGTTCTGTGGTTATACCTGTGTTATTGGCTCAAGGGCGCCCACTCTCACAGGTGGTAGGTAAATGCCACTGCAGGCATTAAAACATGGCCACTTCATGAGAGACGTACCCGAGGTGAGCTGTCGAGCACTGTGTACAAATGTTGTGTGTTAAGGTCTGTATGTCCACAGTATGAAGATATATGCACTGTGAGTTATGGAAATATAACTGGAGAGAGTTAGGAGTGGGTTGTTTAACGGTTTAAGTGCTAAAATGTTCAACTAACGGCATACTGGGCTTTATGAAAATAAGATAACGTGCTGTTCTTTGGTAGTGTGCTGCGTGTGAGCTGCCTGTAGTGAGCCAACTGTATGACTGACCCGTACATATCCTGTTCCTGTTCAGAGAATAAATAGCAGTGTGTAAAAAGGACGACACATTATGAGCCTCATTACTGTCTCATTACAGTGAGGCCTAACTGAGGTCAGTTACACAATGTCATTTCTTTTCTTTTTTCACTTTTTTTGCATTTATGACAAGTCAAGATAAGACAAGACAAGACAAGACAGGACAGGTGAAGATAAGACAAGACAAGACAAGACAGGACAGGTGAAGATAAGACAAGACAAGACAAGACAAGACAAGGCAAGACAAGTCAAGACAAGAAAAAACAAGACAAGGCAAGACAAGTCAAGACAAGAAAAAACAAGACAAGACAAGACAAGGCAAGACAACATTACAGCAGCAGAGAGACAGAGTGCAAACAGGAAGTAAAAAAACAAACACAAGAGGTGGAGTTCAGTGTGAGCAGGCGGTAATTACATACAACACAACTGATACAAAAACAAACAGTATCAGTCTGTCATCACAAAAACACAATCAAACAAACAAACAAACAAACAACAGCAGACAAAAACTAAACAGTGTAGCTCACACCACATGGAGACAAACAGTCATACAACAGAAATCATATTGGCAGAACAATATTCAAAAACAAACTCAACCACAACAAGTCATCAGGAATAAAGGATACTTGAAGAAAGTTTAATTTAAGAAAATTTACAAAAGTCACTGTTTTAAATTAGGCTGAATATCTTTTTCACCTCCGCTCATCTTTTTCCATCTATCTCAGTAACCTTGGTTATATGTTTCATATCCTCCCAAAAGAAACACAATAACAACAAATAAACAGTTATCATAATCCAAAGATCCATGTTACTCCAACAAAAACTGTCCCCACACACTCCCAACAATCCAGATGATCTGAATATTTCGTCCAAACACATCATTACATAGATGCATATCCACCGACCACTGCTGCATCGTTTCAGACATTCATTCATATTCCTCCACATATTATCCATCATCTCTGTCCTGCATGTAAACAAACTGAATGGACTATCTCAAATTGGAGGCAAGCTCCTGACCTTTTGATTGACACCTCACTGAGCCAATAGGAGCTTCCAGTGTTGTTGCTATGGCATCGATAGCGAAGCAGAGCCTGAGCTGAAACAAAGGGCCTCTCTTACATTATAAGGCCCCATAGCCAATCAAAAGCCAGCGATTGGCCCGATGGCTGATGGGTCTTGTAGTCAATGACACTCCTCACCTCCACAGCAGTTTTTTAACCCCTTATTGTCATCATAGATAGTTAAGTACAACCAACCTCAGGTCTTAGTTCACAATTTCGTGTACAAGACTTCCCGTGCTGTAATCACAGGCTCACTCACTTCCTTTGCATGCAACACTTTTTTGTGAGTATAATAATTTCATGCATGTGCTTCAACATGGAAGCTACTTTAACTGCTTTACCACCACACAGCTCTGTGACCCACAGCTGAGAGCTGAGTAATAAAATGCAGGCGACCCAAAGACACCCTGAAGGACACTCTGTCTCCACATATGCTGAGGTATCTGATAAACTCCTCCCATATGTCCTGGATGCATCATTTTATTTACCTGCACAACAACAAATCTGGTGACGTCCTTCACAGTGAGATATAATTATGATAATGATACAACATTGAATCCTGATCTCCTGGTCTCTGTGTCTCATTCAGCTGCTCTGAGCTTCATTCTGTGTCACACTGTCATGGTTTCAGTCATCCTCTACATGAGCTGTGTGCACGCTCTCCTCTCCCATCAATAATATCTTGTTCCCAGTTTTTGGGGCATTTTTTCAGCAGTGGATGATTTATGTATTTTTTCTCTCTCGTTCTGCGATGGCTTCTGAAATGCAACGGTTACCAGGGAAACAGATTGGACGGGCAGCCATGCAGGATTGTGTTCAGCTGTAAATCTCTGGCAGTGCTTCCTGCCAGCAGCAGTGCCACCCAGCTCCGCCGCTGATCCTCTGAGAGCTGCTGCCACCGGCTCTCAGCGACTTTCAGCCTCTTAGTGTAATTGGACAGAGTGTGAACAGCGTTGTTCATGGGGCCGGCTGGCAGCGTGCAGCGGGACAAGAGAATATTTCTAAAAAAAAAAAACATGGACGTTTAACAGTTAAATGCAGGATTAGCTGGCCGGCTCAGGGCCCTCTGGAACAGGCTGAGTTCTGCTGAATATTTCACTGGACTGGGCTAAATAAAACCAGGAACAGCATCTGTAAAAAGCAGCATGTGATGGAGCGGAGTGGGAGGACGGAGCTGAAACAGCCAGCCTGCTAAATCAGTCCATAACCCTTCAGTGCTTTGAAACACTGCACGAGAGGACCCAGGTTTAATTACTCTGTATTTGTCAGGAGGGTAATTACACAGAGTGGAGACACACTGCGGCTCTGTTGTGGTTTATTTACAAATCCCACCTCTCCCAGCAGCACCAGTGGGAAACAGAGACTGGGGATGCTGCTCAGGGTTAATACCTGAGGAGCTCAGAGCAACAACGTCCAGCTGCTACAATTAGCATTGTGAGTGTGGCTGCCTCCCTAGAGCCTGACACCAGAAATGACCTCCACCGCCCTCAGTGAAAAGATACAGGTACAGGTAACCTGGCTGTGATCCAGCAAACAATAAGCATTTCTGATTTATGTGATAATTCTGGTGGTTGTTTTTTTTTTCATGACAGAACAGTGATGAATGGGTTAAATAAACAGACATTCATTCAGGAGACCCACAGCTCGTTCTCACTCTGAAGTCATCAAATAACATGTTCTCATCCCAACTCGTCACATACAGTATCACCACTTTGTCGGTGGACTTTCACATCTACATTTTGTGTGCTCGTTATCCTCCTGCATCTGCTGTTGATGTTCAGGAACGCCATAACCAACGCTGAGAGACGTCAACTGAAACTGACACCTGCTAGCGGCGTATCATAACATCACAAAAGATGGCTCTTGCCATCAGTGTCTGACGCTGAAGTCACTGACGAAGCAGTGCTTTTTGATGACTTCAGAATGAGAACGGGCTGCAAATATCACCCTCAGCAATTTCAGCGTCAGATNATCTTTAAAAAAAAAAAAAAGGTGGCTCTTGCCATCAGTGTCTGACGCTGAAGTCACTGACGAAGCAGCGCTTTTTGATGACTTCAGAATGAGAACGGGCTGCAAATATCACCCTCAGCAATTTCAGCGTCAGATGCCTTTTATTTTGAAAGTCAATGACACAAGTGTAACCTTTGACCCCGTGGTCACATTGGTCACCGACGTGGAGGTCTCCAGCCATGAAACTTTGCAGCCCGAGGATGAGATGGCAGCCTACATGGAGTTCAAGACACCCAAGGAGGATCCTTTGGAGGTTTGATGGTGGTGGAAGATGGTATTGAAATGTCTGAAATCTATTAAAAAATGTCTGAAAAGATGGAAATAAAATGTCTGAATAATATTATTAAAATGTCCAAAATCAATGTTGATAAAATGTCCAAAAAATATTTGAAAAATGACCAAAAATTATAAATAAAATGCCCCAAAGATGTTGATAAAATGTCAAAAAAAAAAAAATTGATAAAATGTCCAAAAAAGTTTATTTAAATGTCCAAAAAAGTGTTGATGAAATGTCCAAAAAATATTATTAAAATGTTTAAAAAAAAAAGTTAATTAAATGTCTGAAAAAAGGATGATAAAATATTTTAAAAATTATAATGTCTAAAAAAACATGAAAAAAATCCAAAAAATTGTTCATAAAATGTCTGAAAAGATGGAAATAAAATGTCTGAATAATATTATTAAAATATCCAAAAACAATGTTGATAAAATGTCCAAAAAATATTTGAAAAATGACCAAAAATTATGAATAAAATGCCCCAAAGATGTTGATAAAATGTCAGAAAAAATTCTGATAAAACGTCCAAAAAAGTGTTGATGAAATGTCTAAAAAAATATTATTATAATGTCTGAAAAAATGTTAATTAAATGTCTGAAAAAAGGATGATAAAATATTTTAAAAATTATAATGTCTAAAAAATATGAAAAAAATCCAAAAAAATGTTGATAAAATATTTGAAAAATATTATTAAAATGTTGGAAAAGGAAAGAGGCATGCTAAATGTTTCCTAACCTGGCAGTGACTGAATGTTTTCACCATCCAGTGAAAGACACGCCTCCTCTGCTGGATTCGGAATTCAAGAACGCAGAACGCAGCTTAATGTGAGTGACTGTAGCCTGTGTGTGTTTAATCACGGGTGGAGGTCAGGCCACGGGACTTTTATTAACAGGTATGGGCAGGTGTGGGTTTTCAGAAATGGACCTGAGCTGGACTCTGGCCTTCAGTGTCTTAGCTGTCTTATTTTTTATTGAAAACTTACCTGTACCGTCGCCTTCAGTTTGAACCAGTCAGAAAACATTGAGAACTTTTCTACTGAAACATTTAAAACGTATCGATCGAGTTGATCCACATACTCGTGTTGTGAATCCTCTGAGTGAGTCAAAGCAGAGAAATCTGCAGCAGGAAGAAAGACGTTACACCTCCTCTCGTGTCTGAGGAGTACTCAGAGAGGTGAAGTGTAGGCAGGTGTAGAAACAAGCAGAGGAGAGATCATTGAAATATGTATGGGTGCAGGTACAGGTCTGATTTGGACACTCAGCTGAGACGTCATCCGTCCTGTCTTAGTACCAGCTGAGATGAAGACACAGAGCAGACCTGGCTGTTGTGTTTTCCTCCCTGGCTGAGTGAGATCGATGCCATTGACTCCTGATCTTAATGAAATAGAGAGGATTCTCCCTCCTGTTAGCGGTAATGAGTCCAGATCCAAAGAGACAAATGTCTCCTGCTAAAGGACGCTCAGTTCACGGGACATGTCCCCCAGAGAGCTCCATTAACTGCACTCGATAACACACAACACAAAAGCCCATTTACAGTGAGGAAGACTTCTGAGCTGCTGCATCTTTCCTCTCCTTCTACTACTCCACACTGCCAGCCTGAACAGCGAGCAGCTCTCAGCTGCTCAGAGGTGGTAGCCATTTTTAGCCTCCCGAGGCAGAGCTGATGACTAAATGATGAAAAGGGAGCGAGCATGAGGAGAGAAGAAAGGATGTGAGGAGGAAGAGAAGAGGCTGAAGGGCTGTGTACTCTGCAGCGTCTCCCCCAGGAGAATCTCCTCAGCACTCGACACAGAAACGCAGCCAGCTGAAGACTCACTAAAGTCTATCTGACATCCTCACGTGTTCACTCTGCCTTCACAGGGTCGAGTATTTCTGCAGCTTAATGAGTTAGCTGCAGAGTATCTGTGAACACCGACTGCCAGCTTCATCCTGAGCTCCAGATCCTGATAGGTAAACCCTCAGCAGCTGCTCAGCTCTGTGCTGGTCCAACACCACCTGCTGTGCAGCTTCGAGAAGACTACAGCTCATGTAGACGTAAAGGAATAGTTTGAGCCCATAGTTCATACAGATGCACTCAGAGTTTGACTCTGTGGGCTAAAATGCTTCCCTGCCAAGAGTTACATGAGGAGATCGATACTTCAGTCACGTCTGTGCACTAAATCTGGAGCCAGAACAACACGTTCCCATCCCAGCTCCCTAAATATATATATCAGTGGACCTGCACGTCTGAATATGACCCGCTACGTATCCTCCTGGATTTGGATGTTCAAATTCTCAAGAAACAAACAGCAGCTCCCAGGTAAAGTTCATCCACCTCCGCCCCCTCCCTACACGGACCTTTATGCTCTTTACAACATAGTAGTGCGCCGGTGTCTGACACCAACATCACTACCCCAGTTTTTGTTTTTTTCTGCCTCAGTTTATCTTAATATCTTTAATTTTGTCAGAGTAAAAGTCATCAATTTATGTTTACCCTTTTATATGGAGGGGGACAAATGTTCCAGATATTGAGGGGGACGTGTCTCCTGCATCCCTCCCCCAAAATCTACATCTACACCCACATATGAACACTGCAACAGCTGGAGAGGCGTGACATGAAACACAATGACATTGGCCTCTCGTGTGACATATAACATACGTGTCAGCAGCTCTTTATAAACAATAACAATGACATCACATGTCAATAACAAACATTTAGCATCCCTGTTATATGGCGGCTGATCTCGTCCTCTGCTCGGAGGGTAAGGAGCTCCTGGACCTCACTGTTTTCACTGTTTGTGGACATTTTCAGCCGCTGCCACAGACGAGGTCACCGTGACTTTTGAGCACCAGAATCTAAACTTTCATCAGACCAAAGGCAAACCTTTGTGCCAAATTTGAGGAAATTCCCTCAAGGCGGTCTCGACATATCGTGTTTATATAAGGAAACATATGCAAGATCTCACTGACCTTTGACCTTTAACCACTAAAATCTAATCAGTTCATCGCTGGCTCCAAGTGGACGTTTGTGCAAAATTTAAAGAAGACGTTCTTGAGATGCTGTGTTCACGAGAATAAGACAGAGAACAAAATAAAAGTCCCTCCGCCCACGGCTATCACTGTCATGGAGTCATAAAGAGGGCTTAAAGAGAGCGCTGCTGGGGGCGGGGAGATGCAGAGCGCTCACCTGCAGACATACGTCATACAAACAAAGGTCGACAGTGTTTGTGTGGTTACTGTCAGCGCCAGAGGGGGAGACAAAAGTTCTGCACTGCAGCTTTAAAAAGAGCAGAGGCACATTTCTTACAAACATCTGTAAAGTCAAATAAACTGATTCTACAAACGCACGTCGGTCCAGTCATGATGACAACGCCTTATTAACACACAGACCCACAGCTCACTCAGCTGCTTGTGTCTGTATTTCCTGCCTGTGGCCGTCAGAGGAACCAATCAGAGCTCAGCACAGGTGTGAGTCACCATGCTGCTGTGGCTCAAACCTGTCAGACAGAACAAAGTGTGGTCTGATACTTAGATCAGAGCTGAGCCTGTCAGCATCATGCCATTAACTCTGCAGCTCCACCAACACATACAGTACAGGTGTGTTTCAGTGTTGATGCGTCACAGGAAGTCATTCTGACTCAGCCGTCAGTGATCGCTGCAGGTACTGTGGCTCTGTTCAGATAAACTAACTGCCCATTTAAGAGGAAGTGATGGTGCAGCAGCTGTGATGTAGGAGATCTGAGCAGAATCAGAGGCAGGACAGTCAGAGCTCGGCTCCGCCTCTCCTCCTGTGCACGCCGCTCGTATCCAGCAGCAGGAAGTGGATCCACTCTTCATCAGACTAATGTCTAAATCTAAAACAGCTGCCAACATTAACACTGATCTGCAAAAACGTACAACGACATTTTCCTCTGGTGACGGAGCTGATGTCAGATGCTAATGTGACCTATCGCCTCGTAAAGGTCTCCATCCCCCTCACATTCATCACAGCTCAGCTCGCTCACACTGTCGCTCCTTCATATGTGCAAATAAACGCCTCACTTCCTGCTAAAATGACTTCCTGAACACCAGTAGACACACAGATCATTTCTGACTGACAGTCAGGTGTCACAGTGTGAGCGCTCAGGTGAGTGATGCGTGCGACCCTCTGACCTCACACACATTACAGTAACAGCCTGCTGACAGCGCTGACGGGTGTGTGCATGGACATGTGTCTTCTTGATTATCTGACACCGTAAGAACCAGTCTGACCTTTGGGATGATGTCATACAGCCTTTTTTTTTAACACCTTCTCTGTGATTGTGAGTCACGATTAAGACCTGACGGGTACAGAAATAAAAAGACAAACCTGCCACATGTTTATGGATAAAATCTAATGCGACAATAAAAAAATATCAGAATACATGTAATTCAGTTTGGACACATTTTGACTGTGTTTTGATAAAAACTAGAAAATCAGAACGTAAACTTCCCTTTCACCTTCAGCAGGGACGGACTGCAGAGCTCCGAGCACAAAAATAATGCAGTGTTAGATTTTAACTCTGAGAAAAAAATAAAGATGCATTACTGATAAAAACTGATTTTTAACTAGATAAAAAAGCCAAACTCACTAACAGATAAATATCACTGTAAAACACAGAGATGCCTCAAAGGAATAATCATGTGTTTTTCAACCTGGACCCTATTTCCCATGTTTTGTGTCTCAGTGACTGACGAAACAAGCTGTGATGTCATCACTCTAAACACACCCTCAGTGTCTGTTTGCTTTTGTCACTGACAGGCTCAGATTGTTATTCTAAGTGTCTGACAACATTATGGAAAGGATCCCTACAGAGATAGAGCTTTGTGTTAAAGAGTAAGATCCAGAAACAGCCCCGAAATACCATCACCAAACTAATGGGAACAACTATTAATGAAACTGATGCACTATGAAGCAAAAGGATGTCTGTTTGTTTTTGTCACTGACAGGCTCAGATTGTTAATCTCAGTGTCTGACAACACTATGAGAGGATCCCTACAGAGATAGAGCTTTGTGTTAAAGAGTAAGATCCTTTTTGTTTAACCAGAAACAGCCCTGAAATCACCAAACCCACCAGACTCCATTTAGATAAACAGTAATTTTAGTGTGTATAGAACCAGATTTGTTTGTTTGTTCTAACTGGTGATTTAAGGGTTAATTTCAAATAAACCAGAGCTGGTGATCGTTGGAACAGTGGAAAGATGAACCAAGATGGTTTCTCTGAGTTTTACTATGTTTCTGTTGACTTTGAATTAAGTGTGTTTTATGGTGATAAAATTACTGTTTATTCAAATGGAGTCTGGTGGGTTTGGTGATTTCAGGGCTGTTTCTGATTAAACAAAAAGGATCTTACTCTTTAACACAAAGCTCTATCTCTGTAGGGATCCTCTCATAATGTCAGTGAGCCTGTCAGTGACAAAAACAAACATCCTTTTGCGTCATAGTGCATCAGTTTTATTAACAGTTGTTCCCATTAGTCACTCAGGGTGCGTTCACCCCCGTAGACTGGGTCATTTGGTCTGCACCAGGGTTCGATTGACGGCTTTCACACCAGCCCAAACAAACTGTACTAACTGCGAAAATGGACCTGAATTCATTTTAACCAAACCAAACAGGTTAGACGTGACAGCATCCTCAGACACAAACATATGGATAATAGGGTCTAGATTAAAAAAAATGCAAAAGCTGCACTTTGATAAAATGATGAACTCATATATGATTTAAAATTAATTTTACAGAACACCATGTAGCATCCAAAAAATAATGACGCAATCAGTGAAACTGGCAAAAAACCCTAAAACACTGTGACCATCTCTCAACTTTAATCCCGTCCTGATCATGTCACCTGCAGCTGTCTCACCAGAATCCATGAGAACGCTCCTCCTAACACTGTGTGAGGTGTGCACATCGTCACTGCACATTTAAATACCAGTTTATATATGGGAAAAGGCGTACACGTTCACGTTCATGTCGTTTATGCATCTGGTACGTATTTGCTACTTTTTCACAAAGCCCCACCCTCACCTGAGCGCTGTGGGGACACACCTAAAAACATCCTGAACACAGTAAAATGAGAGGGAAAGGGCGGAGTCTGTGCAGATAAATACAGCACCACACTGTAGGAGAGGAGTCACAGGGATGAGTCAGAGGGGTTACTGCTGTATGAGTCTGCACATCATGCAAATCCTTTAAATGATTCTGTCCCTGAATGTTACACCGAATTTACCCTGAAATCACAGAGATGACCTCACAGCAGAGGGTTGGGATCAGAGTCAGGAGTTAAGGAGCGGATACAATCAACAGCAGCTTCCAGTCACAGTGAAGTGGAGCCACAGTCACAGCTGGACGAGGACATTTAACTGGCCTACTGTCCTTGTCCCAGTATACAAGCACGGGAGGGAATCCATTTATTGAGCCAAGTATGTGCGACTCCTCTACGATAGGTGGAGATATGCCCCCTTTCAGCTTGTTAGTATTGGACCTTTTTCCTGTTGACCTATTACGTCATAGACCAAACAATGGACAAACAAGTTAGCTACGGTTAGCTAGCAGCTAACTTAGTCAGACTGACACAATAACTCCATTTTCTCTGATGTCATGGAAACGGGCTGACTGTGAGACGAGTGAGCCGAACGGTGACAGAGACAAAACTTCTTCGCTCACAGCCGACTGTCTGAGAAACGCTGGGCTGGTAAAATAAATCTGTGTCCTCTGCAACACTACTGCTGACTCCACACTTCTACCAGGCACCGAGAGAGAGATGAGGACGGGATGACAACAGGAAGAGTCATCAGTTATAAAAAACAACAGGAGGAGGAGGAGGAGGAGGAGGATGGTGACAGGAGGGGAACAGACGGGTGGAGGGAGGGTCAGAGAGGCTGAAACATGTGAACTGCATGAAGCTGATAATCAGTCTGCCGTACATCTGCTGCTGCTGCTCACGAGATGACACACTGGTCATCCTGACAGACAGACAGACAGGCAGGCAGGTAGGCAGACAGACAGACAGACAGGCAGGTAGACAGACAGACAGACAGACAGACAGACAGACACTGCGATGCGTGCTTCACGGCAGATCTAAGTGTAAACACAACCAAATGTTGGCTGCGAGCAGCTGCCGGCGGTTCTGACTCAACGACAAGCTGCAAAAAGAATTTTAACAAATCAACTGGTTTCCATGGCGACTACTTCCCCCCAAAATCCTGCTCAGCCCTCCTGATGCTCACAGACGCTGTGCCAAGACAAAGAACAACTTGTCCCTGACACCAGAGAGGAAATTAACCTGCTACTCGCTCACATTAATAAAAAACAGCCGACTGAGGACCAAACTTTAGGATGAATGTAAACGGCTCTCTGAGCGTCGTCAGTCTCACTCCTGAGGATGATGTCACAGCACGCTGGAATGTTTCTAACATCAGAGCTTACTGGAGTTTCAACTGCAGAAACAAAGTCAACTATCTAAAAGTTTATTAGTGAACGTCCCTGTCCTGCAGGCAGCGAGGTCACAATCTGACATCAGCTGTACGTTTCATACGTATCATATCAACATCTCTAAAGAGACGTAGTATCTGAGCTGACTCGGGAGGTGGAGGGGATGGTTGATGGTGTGACACCGCGGAGAGACGCCTGCCAAGCTGCAGGCCGCTGCTCAACACCAACAAACAATGAAGGAAGATGTGTCTTATTGTGTCAATGCTGTGTTTGCATCAGATTTTTTGTCTGTGTAGTGACCCGACGCTGTTTCACCACAAAAATGATGCTGTGAAAATTGTATTTTTACAGAGACATCGCTGACAGGTAGGGGTGGGCGGATTGATACCAAAACATGGATACTACAAATATTACTTTTTGGTCTTCGTCTCCTCTATTTTCTGACTATATTTCAAAACCCAAACTGTGTAAACAACGCTGCATGAACTTTTCATGAAGTTTCAGTTCAGTGAAATCGAACCTTATTCAAAAGTCCTTCAGGGTGAAGACTTTCAAAAATGTAACAGTGTTGACATGCAGAGACATGTGCACCGTTCTCTCCTCTGAGGCGTCACAGAGAAGACGACATTTAGTACAATGGTGGACGTGACGACGACAGAGCTGCTCTAACCTCCTGCGGTTTACAGGTTAACACAGAAATGTTCAGTTACTCTTTCACTGTATGACGACCAGAGG
The DNA here is from genome assembly GCF_006386435.1 of Epinephelus moara. NCBI lineage: Eukaryota > Metazoa > Chordata > Actinopteri > Perciformes > Serranidae > Epinephelus > Epinephelus moara. The sequence goes on along the minus strand of NC_065518.1, from coordinate 2,484,098 downwards.
CGTCAGAACGAGGTGCCGCCTTCAGGAAAAAGCTCACTGAAGGTCATGTTCTGGAGTGACTGGATTGTATCGCCACCTGCTGGTGTGGCATGCCACAGAGGTTTTTTGGTAAAAGAGTATTTGTGTGGACAGGATTTTGTTGTGTTATTTTTTTTCTTCTTTTTCGAGAACAAACCACCAACTACTCAGGAGGCCGGTGTTCACTTCCTGTTTGAATGTAAAGCCAAACCCTGTTCTTTTTTCCTAAACGTAATCACGTGTGTGTTGTTGAAAGAAAAAAACGTGAATTGGTGGTGTTGTGCTGACGTGGTGCTTTTATTTTGAAAGAGACTGTATGCAAACTGTACATTTCCAATGCATGTACCAGGCTGAAGTTGACACGGCGTCCCAGAACATCAACAACCAACACACCCAGGGTACCTTGGACGTCGTGCGCACGTTTCTCTTCTAAAAACAGGATTCTGCAGCGTCTGCACAGAAAACTGCTGTAGAAGAAGAAGAGGAGCAGATTTGTGACGAAGGATGTAAATGTTGTTTACTATATATATACTGGAGGAAACTCTCCTGATGTTACTACACCATCGTGTTCCACCTACGTGTTCGTCCCACAGCTGAGAGCAGACTTTGTTTAGGAGCTGTTCACAGTGTGGGAATCACCACTCAACAGGTAACATCCAAAACTACATAGTTTATATATTTCACAGAGACGCTGATGTCGCGACACGTCAGAGACACTTAGGAGTCCATATAAACACCAGTGAAATTCCAAGAGTCTCGATACAAAGCTATGAAACTAAACAGTAACAGGGACTTCCACTGAGGGGACAAATCCATCAGGATGGAGTTTTAAAGCAGCCGTAACGTTATGAGTTGCTCAGAGGACGTGAGCGGCGTCAGCAAACAGCTGGATGTCCGACAAACAAACAAAAGGAAGTATTAGATTTTTGGCACATGTAATCCAAAGAGAAAATTTGTCTGAACCGAGAGACGCAGATTCTTTGGACGAACAGAACCATGGATATCAGAGCGTCTGAGCAGTCTTCCTGAGCTGTAACCCTTCGACCCAGCCTCCAGAATAAATGTTCAGATTGTGGGTTTCTGCAAATCACAGATATGTTAGTCTGGTGAGATTGTCCTGCTCGCTTTCAGTGGGCGGGACTACTCGCCTTGACTGACAGACTCCTTCAGCCAATCAGAGTAACAAAACTAAAGGAAGAAAATCAATTTGCAACGTAGTGCTTTTATTTTGAAAGAGACTGTATGCAAACTGTACATTTCCATATGAGTAGGCGGCCCACGTCCTGTAAGCCCATCACACAGGAAGCTGTAACTAACTAAGAGTAGTTAACCATGAAACACATCACATCACCTTGGAGCCGACACATTTCCTCTGCACAGAAACCTCGCACCAATCAGAGAAGAGTTCTCAGGATTACCTGCGTCAGCACCTCTGCTGTCAGAAGTGTGTGTGTGTGTGTGTGTGTGTGTTGGAGCAGATACTATTCAGTCCACTGAGCGAAGCCTTGGCTGTGTGTGTGTGTGTGTGTGTGTGTGTGTGTGTGTGTTTCCACCTGAGGCTCTCACCTCCCTCCAGATGATCCACAAACACATCAGCCTCGTCTGGTTTATTCAGCACACAGATCTCAGATCAGTAAACTCACTGACGTACTCTCAGTCATTGCGGTACGTGCAGTACTGTTACTTGTTTTTCTGCTCCACACTTCAGATAAAGATTTTTCATCCATCCTTTCCCTTTTTCATCCTCTATTTCCCTTCCTTTCTTTCCTCCTTTGCTTCCTCCCCCTTTCCATCTGTACTCATGCTCATGATTAGCTTTTTCTTTTCTCCTTTGACTCCTTCTTGCCTTCTGCTTTTTCCTCCATTCCTTTCCTTCTTCAACCAACCTTAAACACTTTAAATCTCCAAGGTTGCAGGTTATCCAGCTGCACATCACTGTCGTTCAGTGTAAAAGGTAAGATCGCAGAATGAGGGGACAGAGTTGTCTCGCCTCTGAGCGGACCGCTGAAACATTATCTGTATAAAAAGGACAGCCAGCAGGACGGGACCATAGTCTGGATGGTGTGACGTTTTGATGTGGTATCGGTGTGACCCACCACAGGAGAATTTAAAAGCAGCAGTTAGCAGCTAACCCGAAGAAGAAAAACAGCAGCTGTTAGCAGCTAACTCAAAGAAGAAAAACAGCAGCTGTTAGCAGTTAGCAGCTAACTCGAAGAAGAAAAACAGCAGCTGTTAGCAGCTAACTCGAAGAAGAAAAACAGCAGCAGTTAGCAGCTAACTTGAAGAAGAAAAACAGCAGCTGCTAGCAGTTAGCACCTAACTCAAAGAAGAAAAACAGCAGCTGTTAGCAGCTAACTCGAAGAAGAAAAACAGCAGCGGTTAGCAGTTAGCATCTAACCCAAAGAAGAAAAACAGCAGCAGTTAGCAGCTAACCTGAAGAAGAAAAACAGCAGCAGTTAGCAGTTAGCAGCTAACCCGAAGAAGAAAAACAGCAGCTGTTAGCAGTTAGCAGCTAACCCAAAGAAGAAAAACAGCAGCAGTTAGCAGTTAGCAGCTAACCCGAAGAAGAAAAACAGCAGCAGTTAGCAGTTAGCAGCTAACCTGAAGAAGAAAAACAGCAGCAGTTAGCAGTTAGCAGCTAACCCAAAGAAGAAAAACAGCAGCTGAAAATTTCCACAAACAGTGAAAACAGTGAGGTCCAGGGGCTCCTTACCCTCCGAGCAGAGGACGAGATCAGCCGCCATATAACAAGGACGCTAAATGTGATGTCATTGTTATTGTATATAAAGAGCTGCTGACACATATGTTATATGTCACACTAGAGGCCGACACTGTTGTGTTACATGTCACGCCTCTTTTGAGCCTGTGATGTCATCATGTTGTCTGACATCACACACTGAAGCAACATGTCACTGTTTGGTTCTGTGTAGACGGCATACAAAGCTACAGCCACACGGCGGCTCCGTGTGTGTGTGTGTGTGTGTGTGTGTGTGTGTGTGCTGTGTTTAAGGTCAGCGGTGGTGCAGCGACATCCCTCCCACTGACCTCCATCACAACAAACATGAATGTCACTCGTCTGTTTGCGGCTCGGCATCCCAGGGGATGATGGGATTTGCTGCATGTGTTTGTTGGGGGGTTAAGCTCGATGCATTCACTGTGTGTGGGGATAAACAGCACTTTTGTTGTTCTCTGTCACAGAGAGGCAGGCTGCATCGATTCAGCATCTCTCTTGTAGGATATGGAGGCTCAGTATGATGATACACAAATGTCACTGACCAATAATTGTCCTAGCAGACGTCCCTCCGCAGCCTTGTGTTGTATTCATGGGTTGTGGGAATGTTCTGAAAAATGAGTTCCCGGTCATGTTTCATGGCTCAGCTGCTCCATCTTCTTTGTTTGCTGTCTCTGTCAAGTAGCTGTCCCTTACTCACTCACTCTCAGCAGGAAACGGCACTTCAAAATAGAAGTTCTGTGCTGAAAATTCACTGTACTTCAAAATAAAGTGTGTTTTTTCACAAACTCAACACGTTGGAGTCGCTGTGGAGCATTCAGGATGGACCCATGACCCACCAGTTGGGAACCACTGGTTTAAACAATTAATTAAATTAATTAAAAAAACATCTTCATTGTAGTGTCCATGTTGTCTCAACATTACGACTTAAAACTCATGAACGCACTGAAGTCGGAAGAACAACCATCCGAGGCCGGTGGAAGTTTTGACCTGAGTGCGATCAAATCTCTCATTCATTCAGAACCAGTCCTGCACGTGTATGTTCACCTGTACACCTGTGCCTGTACACCTGTACAGGCACAGGTGTACAGGCACAGATGTACAGTAAGTTTATCAGAGCTCATTTAAAACCTTTTTTGCTGCTGGAAGCGAGGTTGATGAGAGCCTGGAGACTCAACCACACCTGCAGTAACAGCAACTGTACTCAGGCACAGCAGTGCTTGAAGCTAAATGCTTACGTCATCATGCTAATATGGTCACACTGACACTGATAACATGCTGATGCTTATGTTTATCAGCATGTTAACATAATTAAAATACTGACAAACACGAAGAACGTAGAGCTTCTGTTTGTTTAATAAACATTTACATTTATCATCATTAATATCTTATTATAATTCATCATGATGTTTGTCAGACACATGTTTGAATCCTTCAGATCTGAATCTGTCGTCACATTAATATTCAGCAGACAGCCTCAGAGAACAGAATCTTTGTGCTGAGAATATTATTCAGAGTGATTCGTAGTGAACGGCTGACATTTCTGAGGCAGAGCAGGAGCAGGGGATTATTATGGTCTGTGGAGCGTGCAACTCACGTGTAGCACGGCTTCGCTGAGGCGTGAAAAGAAAACAAGCCTTTATGTAGATGTGGAGTCATTGTGTATGCATGCACAGAAACATCTGACTGACTGAGCGCAGGAATGTTGGAACATGTCACGGTTCACCTGAGCGGACCTCAGAGCGTCAACACGTCCCGCTGTCTGTGAGACTCAGCCGAGCGGAGACAATACAGACGGTGGAGCATGGTTTCACTTATCGCTCCACGCTTATTACCTCCTCCATCTACAACTTCCTCCTCTCCAGAAGGAGCGGCCTCCCTCCTCTCAAAAACTGAAACCTGTTTTCTTTACACTCACTCAAAGGTTTGTGTTTGGTCCTCTGTCTCCAGCTCTGTCCCTGTCGCTGTCCCTGTCTCTGTCCCTGTCCCTGTCCCTGTCTCTGTCCCTGTCCCTGTCTCTGTCCCTGTCCCTGTCTCTGTCTCTGTCTCTGTCCCTGTCCCTGTCCCTGTCCTGTTGTCGTCGCTGTTGCTGTCATTGTCTCTGTCCCTGTCCCTGTCCCTGTCCCTGTCTCTGTCCCTGTCCCTGTC
>NC_065518.1:2465012-2478572 GCF_006386435.1 Epinephelus moara | reverse complement strand
GAAGCTATTTGGGGTTTTGCTGAGTCTTCAGTATTTGTGGAGGCTGATCAGAGTCATTCTGATTAAGTAAAACATTAGAATTAACGATGGTAAAATTGCAGTTTGGATTGTGAGTGGAGTGTGCGACTTTTCAGTGACTGTTTCTATTTATAATATTCATCATGTTTTTTTTTTGTTCTGTGGTCCAGCTATTTTTATGACATTTAAATATCCTCCTTAAAATTATAATATAGTAGGAGTCCTGTTTAAAGAGAGACTGTTATTCCTCACACTAATGACAGGTGCCAGAGAAAGAAGCAGGCTTAGAAAGTGAGATGATGTAAACTCCAGTGTGTCACCAGGCTGGGACAGTCTTTCTTTAAACGCTTTAGTCACAGGGACAAACAAACATCTGACCCTATCTGCCTCCTCTGTCATTAGTCTGACTGTGAAACCTCAGGGATTACTTCTGATACAGCTAACACCAGTTTACATTAAAGCTGCCAGACGCTCCAACACTGGCCTTTATACCAATGGGTTATCCTCTAACCACAAACAAACAAATACATGTAATATAATCTTATAGAAGTCATTGCTTAACTTTACAATGCATTTTATACATGCTAAATTTGCAGTATGTACTTAGTGTCGTTCAGGAGTGCGTAGTAAGATTTATTTTCTACCCAGTTTTCATGCACGTTGGACACTACCTGTGATCATATTCTCAAGTGCACACACATGTTGTTGCCGCAGGCGTCCCAGTTTCAAACAGCTGATCCCCAACAATCTGTCCGCTGTGTGGTTTTTGTGCAGGTGGACGACACCGCTGCTGAGGAAGGGCTTCAGAAAGAAGTTGGAGCTGACAGATGTGTATAAGGCTCCGTCTTTTGATCTGGCAGACAACCTCTCTGAGAGACTTGAAAGGTTTGTGCAGTTTAAGTTTGTTTACCTGATTCCATGTTTGTTTGTCTGGAAGGGTTTTTTCTTCAGTGTTTACATCCCAGCATACTGTGGGTATTACCATGCTGTAGCCCAGGCTAATAAAGCGATTTGGGTTATTGGAGAACAGATCAGAAGTAGACAGTTTTGCAGAGTGGGTCCTGAGACGTCAGGTGTCATTAAGAAGCCCTGTTTTCAATTAGTTATCCAGAAAGTTGTCTGGCTTGTGTCATTATACAGAAAAACAAGTGCCTGCCACTCTGGATACAGGATCGCTTTCACTGTGGAGGGTGGGATGTTGTTTTACCTGATTGATATATTAATCAATTTTGATCGTTATTTACTATTAATGCCAGAGGGACTGTAACATAAACATGAGGCTGTTACCTGTTAGGTTGTTAAAGATAACGTCAAAGTCAAGTGAATTTAAAAAAGCAGTTTTTGTCATTAAGGGAGCAGGATCTGTACCCTTATCTTAAAGTTAATCATAAGGTGATTTGTCATCTAAAAGGAGAAGCAAATCCATCCTAATGTTGGGTTCAGGCTACACAATATCAGCCCGATTACAACCTGACACGGCGTCGGCTCAGGTCGTAAACGACAATGAGTGTCATACGCGATAATCCATTGCTTTGTCTCGTGTAGAGTGTCATACTAGACAACAACCCGACACGACACGGCGTTCTGACAAAAAGTCTAGCATGTTTGATTTTCTTTTTGTCTTCCATGATTTCTCCCGTCACAGTCTGGACCTTTACTCAGCACAGCTGCAGAGGCTACCAGCTTCATTTCAAACACACTACATTAGAAACAGGCCTTTATTTCTCATTCCCTCTGGAATTTGATATTTTTGTTTTATTTTGTTTGTCCTTTTAATTTCAATGCATCACGCTGTAATTTCAGACCTAACACTTCCTGTATCTGTTTAAATGAAAAGATGAGTGTCTCTATCTAGAGCCAGTGTTTGGTTTGTCCATTATGGGCTGCTGTAGGAACATGGCGGTGCAACATGGTGACCTCCGTAGACGAGGACCTGCTCCCTGTGTAGATATAAACATCTCATTCTGAGGTAACGAGAACACAACCATTCTGATTGTCAGCTGATTAAAGAAAACACACTGATTCAATTATATTTACATCCTCCACAGTTGAGCTTCAAGGAGGGTGGTGCAGGTGGAGTTGAGCAGATTTCAGAGTGTGTGTGTGACTGCAGTGTTCTCAACATTAGAACAAGATAAAGCGGAGCCGCCACATGTGACAAACACGACATGTAGACGAGGTCCTTCCTGTCTGATGATAGGAAGCTGCATCACAGGATGAAGAGGGCTCATCTGACTCTCAGCGTTTCTAATGACAGTCGTCACTGCAGACTCAGACGTGGAGGCATCTCTCCTGTTTTACTCTGGGCATTTGCATAAAAGCATCTTTTAACTAATCAGGTGTGTTCGCCGTCAGACAGCGCCAACCGCAGAGCATCTCTTCACACACCGCGTCGTCTTCTCAACTATTAACGAGAGACGCCGGCCACGTTTCTGATATGTGTCTGCCATGATTATGCATGATCACAGGGAGCGGACCATCTCCAAAGTGCCCCCCTGCTGTGTGCCGCGTTTCCAAGCATGGTTGCCATGGAGACAGTTTTAGTATATCAGGCTGCCTGGTTTCAGCGTGTGGCTGTGGGTGAAATGGCTTTATGGTTTTAGGAGCATTGTGTATTTGAGGTGCTTTCAGCAGGAAATGGCTCCTGAACCGAGAGCCACCTGTTCAGAGTCAGAGTCGGTGTGACGAGGTGACATGTGATGAACATGTGCACGCAGCTTTATGTAACCGTGGCGACCTGATTCAGACTCAGGCGGAGGAGAAATGAGGCATGATGGTATAAGAACAAACAGACTTAATGTATACATGATGAACACAGGACAGGATTCCTTTTTATCTTCACGGCTCAGACGCCTAATTGGTTCATTACATAACCAGTTTGTGTTTGAACTGGGACAGCGCTCAGAGAACTGGTGCGCTGGGTGTTTGCCCACATGAGTAGCTGTGCTTCTTATCGAGTGCTGCTCTCTGTGAGTGAAAACATTAAAGCTGCGCTGATCAGTGATTTTATATGAACAATGTATGAAATGTCTGAATGTGTGATGTGAAGAGTTTTTCTCCTGCAGCTCAAAGCGGCTCCACAGAGCACCAAATTTTTACATCCTGGATCTTTACTGGGTTTCCTCTCTCATCAGTACGGCTGCACCGAACCATTCGTTTTTCCTCTGTTAATCCAACAACAGATTTTTTGTTTTTAGGCTATTTTGGCCTTTTTAAGGGGTGTAAGAAACTCTTTAAAAATAGACCTGTATCTAGAGCTGCACAGTTCATTTAAATATTATCAGGACCACAGTGCGGCCAGGTGAAATATTCACATCACAGCAGCTGCAGGTTTTTGATAAAGGTAAAATGTGTCACATCATAACATTATAAATGAAGCATGGCGGTGCTGCAGAGACGCCCCGGCCTGCAAATCATGTTCTAGACGTCAGGAAACATGTTTGGTAGCAAAAATCATATCATCATCATTTTTCTCAGTGTGGATGATGCAGGACCAGACTCCGCTCCACCCAGCTTGGTCTTGGCAAAGTGCTGGAAACATCAATGAATCCAAAGTGGCAGGAAAGATTTACGCACACCAACATCTGCGCAGTGTTTCACTTTACCGTCGAGCTCTCAGTCTGTTAGAGTTTCATCAGAGCAACATGAAGCAACAACCGACAGGCGGGTCAAAGGAACTCCGGCTAATAAATGAAGCTTTGTGTAAGTTCCTGCAGGACATGTAAGTCATACGCCCCTGCTGATTGGATCATTGCTTCTAATCAGTCACACACCAATCACAGCCCGTTCTCACAACAAGGCGCTCCATTTAGATATGGCCTCCTACTCACTGATCCGTGCTACACCAACGCTGCCACACACCGCATGCATCTTAAGAGTGGAGCCATCAGTATAACTGTATTTCTATTTGTTGTAATTAATGGTTAAATCTATGACGAGAGTGTTCCTGACTGAGCTGGCAGGATGCAACACACCTGTGCACAGCCCTGGTGGCGAGTTGCATCCTGCCAATGATCAGACTGAGATTGGTTATATTAGTGTTAATTCTGACAGCTGTTTAAGTCTCAGTCTCGAGATGAAAATGTTTGTTATAGTCAGACTATATACTACAGTCAACTTCTAGTCCTGATGTTTTCTACATGTGTTCTCTTAAACTGATCCAGTGAGGTTAACTCATGTGTCATAAAAAAGTTTAAGTCAATGAAAAAAATAGTTGAAAAAAATAGAAAAAATAATTTAGTCAACGAAAATTCAAAAAATTTAAGTTGACGAAAATTAGAAGGATTTTAGTTTTTTTTTCTGTTTTAGTTGGAAAGGGGTTTTTTTAAAGTCATATTTTAGTCATTTTTAAAAAATTTTATTTAATTTTAGAATTTAATTAAATTCAAAATTCTGTTTTAGTTGAAAATTTAAAATATTTTGGTTGAAAAAAGTTTAAAATGTTTTAGTCAATGAAAATTCAAAATGTCAAAAAATGTCAAAATTTTAGTTGAAAAAAAAAAAAATCTATTCAACAAAAAATTCGAACATATTTAAGTTGACGAAAATGAGAAAGGTTTTAATCGACAATTTCTTTAATTTTTTTCTATTTTAGTTGAAAAAAAATTAAAACATTTTAGTCAATGAAAAATTCAAAACGTTAAACTTTTAGTCATTATGTTTCCATGTTTTATTACCTTCAAAATAATCCAGTGAGATTAACTCATGGATCATAAATCAGACTCAAGGTGACAGGTTGTATAAAATAATGTGTGTGTCATGTCTCCAGCAGTGTGTGACAGGTTTAAGGGCTGATTTACGAGCACACACTTACTGATCATCATTTGAAAAGCTCAACATCTCTCTATTGATGCTCTCAACAAATAACTAACGTGAGCCAACTAGGATTTGTCCCCAGGTTCATTGTAAACTCTGACTTATCCATGTGACTGTTAAGAAGAAGAAACATGACTTCTTTCTTCATGTGCAACATGTTAGTCTGGAGGTTTAAACTGGTGTCCTCTCACAGAGTTGGTGATTCAAACTAAACTTTCATCTCTGTCAGAGAAAACTGATCTGAGTTCAGACTGTTTACTTACAGCACAGCTACACTCACAGATAACTGAGCCTCCTACCTGCCTGTCAAACACCATCAACCCACAAACCTTCTCCAGTCCGGACTGAGTGGAGTCCTGCGGGGTGAAGCTGTGAAGGCTGCGAGCGGAGCTAGCTGCTAACAGCCACCGCTGCAACTAACAAACTCCACAAATCCATTCAGCAGCTCCACCATCCACAGTCAGACACACACGGCTGATTATTTACTGCTGAATTACAGCTCACAACTTGCACCAACCCAAACATCCTGGTGCAGACTATTTACTGGAGTTTACCAGCCTGTTGCTTATGTGGCATTTGAAGATAATCACAAGCACGGCTGTTCTTGACTTTGAATGTCCGACAGTCCACCACCAACATTTTCATCACGTCTCGTCTACGAAAATAAAACATGGATTTCATCTTAGTTTTTATTATCAGGATCTATTTTAAGCTCGTCATCATCTCGTTTTGGTCATGGAAAAAAGGTTGTTGACAAAAAATTACTTCATCGTTTTCGTCGTTTGGCGGTAATTCTAGTTTCACGACACGGTAACGTGACAGGAGTAAAAATCGACTCCCATGTCGTCCTCTAGTATGAATATTATTTTCCTCTAAATCCTAAACAGTCCTGTGTGGGACTCGACCGGCTGAGACCAGGGGGCGCTGATCCAGTCCGGACTGACTGATGCTCTAAATACTGGATGAGCTCATCTGTCACTGAGAGGAGGAAACGGCCCGAATGAGAAACTGGAGCAAATACTGTCACATCAACCCACACACACACACACACACACACACAAACACAGCGACGACACAGATGCTCTCTTTTCCTGCTCGTTCTCATTGGACATGTACAGATATAGTTTGTATGTCCACACACAGACTGACACACACACACACACACACACACACACACACACACACACACAGAGGAGGATCTCCTCACTGCCTTCATCACATAAATAACCAAAGTGCTGCAGCTGCAGCGGCTTCACGTGCGCTGTCTCACTGCTCACGTGCAAATTATGACAGAGAGATAACACACACAGGACGACAGCTACCAACGCCTGCAGAGCTGGAATCCAAAAACCATCAATTAAACATTCATCTAAGACAAAGTGACCCCACTCGTCCCGTCGCAGAACCCCACAGCGTCAAGAGCAATGACATCAGCCGCCTCACTCAGCTGCTCCTGAACCAGTTCAACCAGTGATCTGCCTCAGGACCAGTCTGACAGCAGAACCACCAGAGTCACCCACAGTACAGCGCCACCGAGACTTAACTAAGCCACACAGTTACATGTAACGTTATCTGTCCCTGACCTCCCTGACCACAGTGATGGATGTTAAACACTCAGATCCGGCCCACACAAACAGCCACATACAAGACTACAACCAACTCCCCACTGCTGACCTTTGACCTTCATTATTTTATCCTGTTAGACACTTGTGTCACTTTTTGTCATAATTAGTGTATGAATTCTTCAGTTATGGTCAACAACATGTTTTGTGAGGTCACACTGACCTCAGACCTTCAACCATTAAAATCTAATCAGTTCATCATTCAGTCCAAGAGGACGTTTGTGCCAAATTTGAAAAAAAAAAAAAAAAATCCCTCAAATTTCAAATGTTCATATTTCTGTTCTTACTGTCCGCAGTGACGGTAATTTTACATTTTACATGTAAATACGTTGACACCTCGATACCAACATGGTGGCTAAACTTCTGGGGCCAGTTACACAAAACACCTTAAGTTAAGATTTTCCTTAATGTCCATGTTAAGGCTTTCTTAAACTAAAATCACTTGCACAAAACAAGTCATCTCTTTCACATTTCCTTAAAATGTTCACTTAAGTATTTAAGGTTTTTCCTTATCTTCGTCTTACACTTAAGGAATCCCTTTAAGTTAAAGCACAACAGAGTGTGAAGTAGAGGTATCACCAGCTTGAGTGCCAGCAAACAAAGGGTTGTCATGGAAACTGTAGAATTTTACCAGTGTAAAATGTCCTTCAATGCAGTGAATGCCTTAACATTTTCTCTTAACTAAGGAAACCTTCTCAGGGATTCTGTGCAACACCAAAAGCAAGTCCCTCACTTAAGGAGAAAACTTAAGGTGTTTTGTGCAACTGGCTCCTGACCTTTTGATTGACACCTTACTTGATCCAATAGGAGCTTCCGTGTCCTCTCCACAGCCTTCAACAGCCAACAAGAGCTGCCTCTCTTCTCAGATCAGCCAATCAGAAGCCAACGATTGGCCTGATGGTTTATGGGTCTTGTAATAAATGACACGCCTCACCTCCACAGCAGATTTTAAGCCCTTACTGTCACCACAGACTGTTATACATGTACAGATAAACAAGTGGCTCCTCTGTTGTTCTGATCAGTTTTTCATCACACAGTCAGTTCATGTTTTAGTCTTATGGTGAGGGGAAACACTTCAGCGTTCCTTTCAGATGAGACCATGCATGTACATGTACTAAAGATGGAGGAAGAGCAGCTCTCAGTTTCCTCTTGGTCTGACTTCGACAGGAGTTTCAGCTGAAGTTTACAGGAATGTTAAAAAGCTTTCTAAGGCTGTTTGAATCTGACACAGAGGAGCTGTTTTATTCCTTCGCTCAGACCTTGATCAGTCAAAGCGTTCTGAAACGCTGAATTAACCTGCGATGAAAGACAGCACTGATGCAGTGAGATTGGTTGCCATGGAGACGGTCTGAGGGAGTATCTGCCGTGTTGTTAAACGATTGACGCATATGGTGGCTTATCAGCTGCGTGGGTGGCGGCGGCGGTGGCACTGACCTCACAGGCCGACCAGCGGGCAGATCCAACATGTCTCAGGGAGGATCTCCTCATAAAACAACAGGACATGAAGAAGGACTACATGTTTCCATAGCAACCTACTGGTGTTCATGCACTATATATGGGTCTGTGTGTGTGTGTGTGTGTGTGGTATCCACTTTTAGCAGCAAGGATTCTCCTCCATGAATCAAACTCTCACCATCTGAAGGGACGTGCACGCACATCTGCATCTGCACAACAGCCAATAGGAACGCCCTCTCTCTGAAATCACCTGTGATTGGACAAAGTCTCCTCAACGCAGAGCAGTGAGGAGGTGCAGCTCTCTCACAGAACAGTTATATTACAATATGGCATCCATTCATTCATTCTCATCCTCTTATCCGGGGCCGGGTCTCGGGGGCAGCAGGCTGAGCAAAGCACTCCAGACGTCCCTCTAATCAGCAACATTCTCCAGCTCTGCACCTCTAGGAGGAGCTTCAGATCTGTTCTGCAGTCTGCACATTAACTATCACTCTGATTTCCTCTTTCACTCCTCCACCAACACTGTTCCTTCTTCTTCTCTCTGCATCAGGACGCACTTGCAGCCTGAGCCAATCACCTCATTTCTCAGCCAGCCGAGCGTGGCCAGCGATGAATCCCTCTAAATCACTGGCTTAACAGCCTGCTGTGATACTGCAGGGACTGAGAGGGCCTCCACAGCACAGCTCGGGGAAGCGGAGATGGATAGATATACAGAAAGAGAGAGAGATGAAGACAGAAACAGGGAGGGCAGAGACAGCTGAGGACAGTGAGGAGGACAAAGTTTATAAAATCAAAACACAGAGGACACAAACAGGACTGAAATAAACCAGCGACGTGGTGCATCGACTCAACTTGCAGTCAGTCAGTGCATCACTCTACTCCTCTGTTGACTCCCCGTCCTTCAGTCCACTGATCAGCCTCTGCTGTGCAAACAGACGAAGCAGAGCAGAGACGATAGCTGGACGTCTCTCTAACAGCGTATCGCTCCACAGCAAATCAATTTGTCATTAGAGCCTCGGCTGAGAGGCTAAAGAGGAAGCAGGAAATGAAATTATTCCCTCATACACTCCTAATGATGCTCACAGGTGAAGCAATAAAAGAAATAATAGCTCTCATGATTTTATCCAGAGAGCAAACTGTTTTATTTTGAGGCTCGCTGTTATCAAAAGGACACTGCTGTGATGTGTGAGGCGGCCATGACGGCGTCTGAGACGGTCGCTCTGGACTCTGGTTTTCAGAGGAAGGAGAGAAGGATGGATTCATTAAGAGCAGTGGAAACTCACTTCAGAAACCCCTTAAACCAGATTTTTAAGAGACATTTAAGGGTTTTAACTTTGAGTTTTGAAACAAATAAACTGTTCTCAGATTAAATATCCAGACAGGAGCATCTGTTTTAGGTGTTTCATGAATTAAAGGCATTAAATGGAGTTTCTGACCACTGGTGGCGCTGTGGAGCAACACTTTGATGAGTGGGTCCTGTTTTGTTTGTATCACTTGTTCAACCGGCACATTCATGACGACTAAGGGAAGGAGGAATAATCAGTTCTTAGATGCATCTCCATGTAGACGTGCACGATTATAAAACGATTTACAAATGTTTGTTAATAGCATGACGCTGATGGAATGACAGAGGTGGAGCTCAACCACGAGAGCAGTGCAGCACCTGAACAGACCATAGCACGGACACGCTAGACCAAATGTCTACATAATTACATTTACGAGGTGAACGTGAAGTATACAGTGCAAACTTCCTTCTGTCATCACCCAGAGATGAATGTTCACGAGCAGCGAGCAGCAGTAACGTTAACAAACGCCACCGGCTGACCGACACACACTGCAGCATTAAACTACTTCAACCAAAATAACTCTGCTCAGTCTGTGTCACCTCAGAAACCCTGCGCCCGCTCCGCTCAGCGTCTCGGCTGCTATCCTCCTCAACCAGCGGAGCCTCCACCTCCCCCTGATTTTACTACGCTCATACAGGCAGGAGACTGTCAGGTGCTCTCACATTAATTATTACACTTCACTTTTTAAAATAAAAAGGCTGCGGATCATTTATCTTCAACAGTACGCAGTCATTTCATACTGTGTCTGGTGAAATATTACAGTATATAATCACTGGACACTACGCTGACATAAATATCCCACAGAGGATCAGTGTGTGAGCACAGATAGAAACAATCTGACTGGTTTAAAGCTGCAGTGTGGAAACATTTAGGCTGTGAGGTTGAAAGCTGCAGTGTGGAAACATTTAGGCTGTGAGGTTGAAAAGAGACCTGAACAAGAGCCACGCTGTCTGCAGGTACATTCATCTGTTAAACTATGGATCACTACACATACAATGTGCTGTGTTTTAAAAGTGAGAAAATAAATCATGAGTAGAAATCAAACAATGTGATGCACTGATATGTTTAATCATCGACTTGTCGCCCTCTGAATCAAATCACAAGGTGCCTGGAGATTCTGCCCCAAATGAGGACATACATATACATACATACACAAACATGCAGGTCAGGTGTTACACATTCATGCCACCATGTCAGATTATTCAGCTGATCGACAGTGAAAAAAAAGCAGAAGTGCACCAGCAGAAGTCAAAGAAGAAGCTGATGACTGTAGCAAACACATATGGACCCAAACAAAGCAGGTTTAATTAAAATTATAGCTGCTGCACAGCGATGGGTCGGGTCCGGGCATTTTTAGGCAATTCTGAGCAACAAGCAGAAGAATCGGAAGACATTTAGGAATTTAGCAACACAATCTGCCTTTTGCATCAGCTGAGGCTAGAACTCACAACCTCTGAGACTAAGAATCAATTTCTATCTCACTGAGCTAATTAGTCAGTGACAATTCATGTGTAGCTTCACAAACTGACTAAGCCAGACGTGCAGGTTTAGCAGCCGTCCATGCATGGAAAAGCAGATTTCAAACCACTGTAAAAAAATTCAGTTATCGAAACAAAAATCACATATTGCATCTAGACAGCATGGAGATGCTGGTAATTTGTAACAATGATTGATTTGCTTCATAAGTGAAAAACTGATGTTTAACTAGTTGAGCTATGTGCAAAGTGAGAAGCCTCAGATGGTTTCACACTGAAGTATTGACACTGGATCTTTGTGCAAAGTTTGGTTTATTTTCAAGCATGAGAAGGCAGATTTTCTAGCAGAAAAAAGACTTGAAGATGCTGCACAGTGATCAGTCACTCTCAGGCAATTTTAAGCAATAAGCTGGAGCACAAGAAGATGATTACATTACAATGTGGATTCTGCACCAGTTGAGGCTCGAATCCGCAACCTCTGGAACCTAAGACGGTCATCTACCGCTCTGAGCTAATTGGCAAGTAGCAACTCAACAGTGGCTTCACAAATTGAGTAAGCCATTCACTGTTGTGTAGGAAAGCAGCCATCCGTGCATGGAAAGGCAGATTTGAAACCACTGTAAAAAATTCAGTTATTAAGACAAAAATCTGAAAATACACATATTGCATCTAGACAGCATGGAGATGTTGGTAATTTGTTTGTAACAATGATTGATTTGCTCCATAAGTGAAAAACTGATGTTTAAAATTGCCATTTTTACATTGACTCCAATTGTTCACATTAGAGCAAAATTCAAAATGCTGTCAAAAATTCAGTTTTTGAGATAAAATTCTGAAATTTGCCACACATCATCTACCATGACTCTAGAATTTTGTCATTTTTTTCATGAACATTGAAGATTTATTTAGCAAGAATTTGCATGTATATGTTTACAGTACCGTTTACAGTCAAACATTTTGATGCACTGTAGGCTCAATTTTTGATAAATCAAAAATCTGAGAAACATAGTTTTTGTAGGACAGTCTGAAGATGCTCTGTAGCAAGTTTGGTGTCAATTGAGCAAAAATTGTGGGAGGAGATAGGTTTAAGAAGTTTTACAGTTTTTGAAAAAAACAGAGTGATGAACTTCATAATTTTTAATAGGTTTAAATGTACAAAAGTTTCTTCAGTATTGGGGCTACAGTTTGATGAAAGTTGTGAAGTTGTAGCACGTATGGTTGATTTGTTATGAATTTTCAAAGTTTTGAACTTTAGACGCTTGCTGTAGCGCCACCATCAGGACTATTGGCTTGACTTTACAGCTGAGGATATCTGGCATGAGACTGGAC
The DNA here is from genome assembly GCF_006386435.1 of Epinephelus moara. NCBI lineage: Eukaryota > Metazoa > Chordata > Actinopteri > Perciformes > Serranidae > Epinephelus > Epinephelus moara. The sequence continues at coordinate 2,466,512 of NC_065518.1, read as the reverse complement.
CTTTGTGCAAAGTTTGGTGAGTTTTCACCCATGGGAAGTATGATTTCCTCGGAAGAAGAAAGAAGAAGAAGAAGAATACCTACGATTACAATAGTGTCCTGGCAGCTTAGCTGCCCGGACCCTAAAAAACTTTTACAAAATGTCGCGTGCAAATGTTTTGTCGGGATTCAGCCTTCACAGACGCTGTGGTTCGAAACACAGAAACGCTACAGTGAAATAAAGTTAAAACAAATTCCTGCAGATCCAACAGATGAGTCCTGCTGACTGAGCAGCGACATCACAGCGTTATAAACCATCTATTAATATCACTGCTAAATAAATAAAGTGTTACTGTGACAGAGTGTTCATTAAAACACTTGAACTGTTCTCAGAGGTGAGCTCAGCTTTCTCTCAGTTTTCAGAGCTGGAGCTCTCCGAGGTGCTGAAACACTCCATCAGGCCTGCTGTGTGTTGTAAACATCATCATGTGTCTTATCAAACACTGTGACATCATCAGATCTGAACAGGTGACCGCTGTCACATGACATCAAATGTCCCGTTACACAGGCCTACAACAGTGAGAACGCTTCAGCTCAGTCTGCTAACAGCAGGAAGAGCATCCCGACTCTGAGAGAGCCGCTGGAGGTCTGTGACGACCCTGTGATCGACACAGTGGACGCCACAGGTTTGATTAGTGCTGCAGCAGTGACTTCATTCATGGATTGTGATAAACAATCTAAATAATCTGACCGTCTATAGACTCAACAATCATATCAACTGAAAAACTGCTTTCCTCATAAAGCTGGTGGAGTTAGATATCTGGAAAAGATGTCAGAGCCACAGCACCAAACTCTGGGCCATATGCATCAGCAGTCTGATTTTATTCTCTCAGCCCCTTCTCGCCTCAAACTCTCTGTTTACCACAATTCGCCATTAGCCACCTCACACTCCCTCCGCCTCACTCTCTTCACCTCGCTCCCCGCCACTGTGGACTACTTCACCAGGAGGAGAGCAGGCAGCAGCTCTGGAGATCGACCTTCAGTCAGCAGCTGTAGCAGCTTGAATTGAGCCAGCACGAACCCTCCCAGTGTCAGGTCTAACCTGTGTAACAGCAGCATCAGAAAGTTTGCTGATGCAGCGGGGAGTCACGGCTGTCTGGTCCCCTGAGCTGGCTGGATTTTGGTTACTGCGGGCACTGACTAGGGGTCTGTCTCCAGAGCTGCTGCTCGCTCTCCTCCAGGCGAGGTGGACTGTAGCGGCTGTAGATCCCAAAAATTCAGACCCGACCCGACATGATCCTGCACAGTTCTGTCCACAGCAGCTGTTTTGAGCCTGAACCCGATTAAAAACCTGAATCTTACTATATAATGATGAAAACTCTGTGTGTGTGTCTGTTCCATGTTTTTCTCCTCACTGACTTGGTCAATCCATGTGAAATTTGGCACAGTGGTAGAGGGTCATGGGAGGATGCCAATGAAGCAATATTACATCAATTGGCCAAAGGGGGGCGCTATAGCAACC